>NC_056740.1:35482304-35727304 GCF_019279795.1 Protopterus annectens
AATAGCAATGGCAGCCCCTAACATTATGTTGTCTCAGTTAAGCTTTTACAGTTTTCACTTCTCTTAGTATACTACAGTGTTGCAGTGTGTCTGAGAAAACATGGTGGAATGCTGTTTGTAGAGCTGTACATGCTGTGCTGTGCTGGCCTACTGTACTGGCTGTGTAATATACTCAGTCTGATTGTTTTCACCTGCTAGCTGTGGTAGTTCTCCTTGGATAACTTACTGCTATTTGTTTACCTTCCTTTTCACTGTCTGTGTCCACAGTGAGCGGCGCCGCGCATAGGAGCACAGTGAAGTGCACATCCACTTCCACGCGTGCACACAGGCTTATACATGCGTACAAACACTTACACTGGCTTACACGACATTACACTGGCTTCAACAATCTTACACTAGCTTACTCATTCTTCAATGTGCACACGCAGGCAGACACGCGTGCACACATGCTTACTCGGGCTTACAGGCGCACACGGGCGCAAACACACTTCAGCAGGTTTGCAAGAAAATTCAGTGATATCCATGGCGTACACCATCAGTTTCCTGACTTTACCAAGGATAAATCATAACACACCTCTTCCACTGATGAGTCACTGAGAGCAAACATGTGACACACTGCTCCAATAAGATTACAGTGTTTTATACATACACACTCATGATGTCACCTATCTTCTACACTGATAGTCCCCTTAACCTACTCTTACACTGTAGAGGGTTGGCCCATATGGCATGACAAATTGTGCTTCACTATCCTCAGCTTCAATTGCATAGGATTGCCTACTAATGCTTGGTTACATCTCTGAGAGTGCGCTTCCACACATAGCAACCACTACTCAGTAGCCATGTTGTCTTCAGCTTGCCATTCACCTGCATGGTGAACTAACGTTTAACTGACATTACAATTTGTATGTATATTTTACATATTTGTCTTGTTTTGTACGCGCAGAGCGTATTCGCGCCACTGCGCTACGCTTAAACACCTGAGATCGGGGGAGGACAGCTAGAGTTTTATTAATTTCCAATGGAAAAACATGCCACTGGCCTTATATTTGGCCATTGGCATGCTTCTTCAAATAAATCCATCCTTTATTTGCAGATGACATTGCTCCGTTTAGCTACTTGAAGAATGTTACTAGGTTAACATCCGTGTACATTTCTGCACATAACTGTACTCTTGCACGGACAACTTACTGTTTCATGTATCGCAAATGTAACATCATTTGCATAGCTTTCACCTGCAAATGGGGTAATTTGTATATCCTAACATTGTCCGTGCAAAGTTCGTTTTAGGGGCTGTGTTACATGCCCCTACAGGATATTGCTGAATAGCTCGGCAGACATCTTGCCTTGTTCTACTCTTACTCTACTCGTACACGCCAGCCAAGGCTTCGTGAATCCTGGCCTAAGCTTTGCTGTGTGCTAATATGTCTATTTGTGGAGTAAGCATGGCTGTAGGTATGTTTTGACCTACTACGTCTGTCATTTCTACAGAGCAGCTCCCACTTTCATCATTTGTAGAGGTGACAGCCCTATAGGAACTATATGTACAGCTGTGACATTTGACAAGTCAACACATACCTGCGGTCAATACTAAACTGACTACTTCAGCGCTTTTCATACCTTCAGATTTGTCTTGTAGTAGTATAGTCGATAATACTGTTTCCTATAACATGTATCTGTTTCTGATACAAGATATCTCATTTTATTACACCACTACACTCAATATATGCAGAAATCACAGGCCAGATACCATTACATTCCTTTTGTAGGACACACCCGCCCAGAGTGTTGTGTTCTTCACAAAAGCCAACAGGTGCTAATCAAAACATATTCTGCTATCATCTACCTTATGTGTTCGCCAGTATTTGCACTTTCCATCAGTGGCAGAACTCACATGCGAGTGTGGGAGACTGAACACTGCATCGGGGACACTGCATAACACCCTGAGGGACACATTTATGTTGTTTCTATTAACCACATTGACTATCACAGGGCATAAGTATTCATCACCTTTATCGAGGTACATGTTTTTGACTTATACATGTTTTGTCATTTGTCATCACGTCTTTCTTCACACCTGTCCACCTAATCTCACTAGTTCTGTACATTTATTTAGGTCAGGGTTACCTTCATACCTCTCAACTGTACACATTTTGGGTAAATGTCTCGAACTTAGACTTATAATTTTGTTCCTTTTTTAATAATATTGTGCCTTTTTGGTAATTTAGTGGCAAGTCATTAGGGACTGTGGGGTTAGACAATAATGACAGACATTAGTAGTTTATACTTAATAACCCTCAAAAAATTCATACTAATGAATGATCCATTATTCTATCAACGTTCTGACTTTGTAAGAGGAATATTTGAAATATTCCCTATTTGTACTTATTTTAAAATGCCTTTGTCCAGATGTCTTATTCTGAAGGGTTGAGACGTATGGTTACCATCTTAGTCGTACGCATGTACGTCCATGATAATCGCTTACAAGACACTGATATAAGTCCCAATGTCTTCCCCCAATAGTTTACACAATATCCAGTAGATGGGTTCTTAATTTTTGGAAGATATAGGCGTCTGCTATACCCACATAGGAATATTAATCACTCCCATGGGGCGGACCTCATATATCTGTGCCAACCAACACCTAGGCACCTAGGCCCATTATTGCATACCCATGATTCCCAGACCTGACACCCCTTCACAGTAGTCATAACACATATTTAATGTGAGCGATAATAAAGTATGAAGACACTTCTAAGCACTATCCACTCTCCGCGTATCGGGACATATGTCCTACATTCTGTCAACCCATGTGTTATTACACTTGCACAAGCTACTGTTGCATGTACAGCTATATTGTAGTTGCGGATGGCACTTCATTGCAGCAATAATTACAGGATGGTGCCTGTATAGATTCACAATGTTTGGGGTCCTGCAAAGGACACCTATATCCATGTTTAAAGAGTAGGACTTGCAGATCTGGCACACTGGTACTTTCCGGGCAATAGTTTTGAAAGCAGCAGTGTATTTACCTTAATTGCATGTCTGTATGTCTATCCATACTAGCTATGATGTAACCTATTTCTGTACATGTGTTATATCTACGAGGACATTTGTTTGTTATGTATATATCAATTAATGCTGTATGTGTTTGTGTATGTATAAATATATATATATATATATATATATATATATATATATATATATATATATATATATATATATATCTGTACATTCTTTATTTCATATATTTATTTAGTTTAAGTCTGTGGAAATATATCTATACACAAATGTATATATCCATATATAGACATTACGTGTAGAAAACAGCATTCATTTGCTATGTTGTGAGCGGATTACACACGCGCAGGCGCACTTGCATTTCCTTATTGTGGGTTACGCGCAGGCGCACTTGCTTATCCTTATTGTGGGTTACATATGTTTACTAAGTCTTTGTGCTTACATGGGCTTTATTACTTGTGACAGTACCAGTAAAATATCTGTAATCCGGTTAACGGACATATGCGAAACACACATTCACCTTTACATATTTAAATGTCTGTACAGCACAGACGCTTTCATTACACTTTAACATTATATGTGCTGTAGTCGTAGTTGAACCGGGACTGCATTCACATTGGTCGAATGCTGTAACCACTACAGTTTTGGTGTTCTGACTCATTTATATGCATACCCATAGTACATAGCTACATTAACATATGCCTCACCGCTTCACTTACGGCACAGGCATCCATTCTCCTGCTGGTAAAAATGCGGTACTACATATTACACATTCCCTATTCCCTACTGCTCTGGACCCAAGCTGCATATTTAATCACTGCAGGGATATTCAGAACCCCAAGGCTTATAGTCCTGACACATACAAGTCTTTAATTGTCAGGGTGTTCATGTGGTGATCTGGGTTTAGGCTTGTCCGCCTGGTGAACGGTACTGCCCTGACCTTGTTCAAATGTCAGACAAAGCACATGGACAGAGTTTGCCCATTTTAAACATTTTACCTGTGTTTGCAGACACAGGTGTTTGGGCACCTGTCAGCAGCTTATTATGTTGGCAATACATAATATGGGTGGGAGTGGTTACAATACATAATCCACGTTGAGTGGTGTTCCCATTCACATTTGACTATTTCCTGTATTCATTCATACGAGGATTATTATTTTGGACATGAATTAACTATGAATTAACTACAGGTATGCCGTAGTACAGTAAACAAATGTGAAGGTTTGTTACTGTAACACTGTGTGGACCTATGTAATACTCGGGGACTACCCCACATCCTTCACAACATTTCATGCTAATGTACATACTATCATTCAGTGAACTTTCGAAGTTTGTGAGAGCAGTATTTACATCTGTCCCTATTTGTCCACCCATCATTTTGGGTTTGTCCAGATTTTGTTGCTGTAATAGATTGAGAGGTGGTGTCGGTATGTGATTGAGTTGAATATATACTGTCGATAATTCAGTGGGGAGTAGGGTTACCGCCTGATGACCCTGGCCATGGGGCTAGGTGTGTGTATTGGCGGCGCGCTGACATGATGCGCTTCACTTCCACTGGGTATAACTACTTACAGTGCAGTACATTATGGACACATTATTTGAAATATCATTTGTTCCATGGACAGAAACTCATATTGTGTTGCGTGCATTTCTGTTTGGTTCTCCATTTTGTGTGGCCGGGAACTGTCTTACATGCTTTGCATATGTTTCATTATCCATGGACACTGATAGGTGTGATTACTATTGCAGGCAGACTATAATATTCAGCAGTTTAGGTTGCTCATCGACAGCCGACATTGACACGCCTCTGGGCGCAGCTTAGTAATGCCCCATGCACTCGCGCACGTTTCCTATGCACGTGGTTGTGGTGGCAGCGCACCTTCATTAATATGCATATAGCACTACTACACCATGTATATGCCGCACGGCTGGTGCAGGCCTTACGCCGGCCTTGCGCTGAGCTTCATGAATCCCGGGGGTTGTTTAAGCATTGGTTTAAAACTATTGAGTTTGTTGGCAAGTTTTATTGGTGTGGATATACTATTCCAGAGTTTAGCAACATACTGGGAGTAGAGCGAGTGTTCCTGCAACATTATTTAACTTATTTGTAACTAATGAGAATTTGTTACTAGGATGGAGGACAGTAGGGCAGTAATAAGTTTTGTAGTGAAGAGCACTTTTTTTGGATGATGAATGAGTTTGTGTGCTGTAGTTAGTTGTGAGTTTATTAGGAAGTTGTGCAGTTCAAGCTATTTTAATTGCTTTAAGCCATGATTCTATGAGGTGATTGGTGGCAAATGTAGCTATTTTATTGTAGCAGGAGGCATTTATGTACAAATTCATCTTATCAGGAAACCAGCTCTTTTTTATTGTGAAGCAGCAACTTCAAGTGATTATAACATACCAGTGCATGGTAGGTGTGGTGGTTTTGACCAAAAATAAACTATATTTTGGAGAGTTATTGCTGTTCAGGCAACACACCTTTACCTGAGTAATTGTCAATGTTGTTGTGTCTTTTGGCTTTTCCCGGTTAGGGGTCGCCACAGCGGAACTCCGGTCCGCTAATGATTGGCAGTGGATTTTTACGTGCCGAGTTGCCAGCCCTGACGCACAACCTTCAACGAAGGTATGCCTATTCACGCATGTCTCCACACAGAAGACGCTCTAGCTGAGAATTGAACAGGACAACATCTTACTGTGAGGCGACAATGCTACCGCAGCACCACCACCACATGTTATTATATTTCAAACATCATTACTCATAATACTTAACTACAAGAATTTACTCACATGGTTTGTTTTCTTTTATATAAATGTATCTTTGCCTATGTTTTACGGGATATTTTAAATAAAGGTGTTTGCCACCGCAGCAGGCTGGCAATTTGCCTCAGATGCAGGTGAGAGACTCTGCTGTGGCCAAGCTGATTCCTCAGACCACTCTTCTTTTCCCTAGATCCATCGGTGTGGCAAATACAGCCACTGTGGACTGGGGGTTAGCAATGTCCTCTGCAGCTATTGGGATCCCCTTAGTGTACAAGGGAAAACCACTTTTGAAAGTGTTGCAAGAAGGTTCAGGGAAAGCCTCAAGGTCCTATCCCTGTATCATGTTTCTTACAGAATGCTGAGGGGAGATCTATGGCTGGCATACAGGGGATTGTCAGACCCCACTCTGATGGACCTCCTGCATATCCACAAAACAATCAGTACCATAATTATCCATTCTAAAGACTTAAACCTTGCCTGTGATATAAATAGGACCTGCTGGAGAGATAGGTATGTATCCCATAGACTACTCCATCTATGGAACAAGCTCCCCATCCATGAGAAGCAGAGTTCCTCCCTATACCAATTCAAGTGCAGCTTGGACAATTAGATGTGAAACCAGAAATTCATCCCTTGTTTGACACCTATGTCTCTGATGCAAACAGGTAACCTGCAAATGGTTCATCTCCCTGGCCCATGCTTACACTTATAAAGGTTATCAGAACTCACCAGATATTTGGGATACATGGCTAGGCTTAAAAAGGCCCTTGTGGTCATTAGCCTAGTAAACACCTATGAACCTATGAAAATGCCCCTGCTTAACCAGAATGCTGTGCCCATTCCTGAGGAAGCTATTTCTGCCATTAAAAACATGTGTTTGCCCTAATTTTCCTGTCAAAAAGGAACATAAAACCAGTCTTACTTGCTTCTCTTGCTTCAGTTTCACTGGACAGCAGTAGTTTATGAAATTCAGCTCAGGGTCTGGTAAAGGCATTTTTTGGTAAAAGAAAAAGTGATTCCTCTTTTCCTGGAGAGATTCAAGAAATTAAATCTAGAGAGGTGTGTGATGGAACAGATACAGTTTTCTTTGAATTCAGAATCAGTGGAGAGCATATTACCTGAATCTTCCTATCAATGATTTTCTTTTTCTGAGACTATTTCTAGAATGTGCAAGTGTATTCAGTGGGAGAGGACTGAGGTTTATCTGTCCCCCAGAAAAAAATATCTATTATAGAAGGAATTTCCAGACCCTTCACCTATTTCCCCAGTTCTGTCAGCTCTGGAGGAAGTGGTGTGTCAATGCCTGCAATCTTCCTAAAACTCAGCCTACTGCCCCTAAAAAGGCAAACAGGACTTATAAAGTTCCTGTCTTTTATGTTTTTATTTACTCTTCCCAAACATGATCCAGCAGCTATAACTTTAGTTAATCCAGCTGCTGCCTAACATTTTAACTCTAATCCCTCCCCTTTTGATAAGAATAGACTTACTAAACTTGGCATTAATCCCTACGACACTCAAAGAGTTGCCAACTGGCTTACTGACAGAACCCACTCTGTAAAAGTAACCGACTCCAAATCTAGCTCTAGACAAGTGACAAGTGGAGTGCATCAGGGTTCAGTCCTGGGACAGCTCTTGTTTGGCATGTACTTCTCTGAAGTACAGGCCAACACTAAGGGACTCTGGCTAAAAAAGTTTGCAGATGACTGCAAACTGGGAGCCATTATTGAATCCCCAAATAATGTGGATACTCTACAAGAGGGCCTTACAGAAACAGATGCTTGGTGCCAAAGCTATGGGCTCAAGCAAAATGCCAAGAAATGTATAGTTATCCCCTTTGGGAAAAAAAACATGTACCCATGAATTACCACATAGGTGGCAGTACACTAAACACCGAAAGTGTGATAAGAGAATTAGGGACACAGGTGGACAGTGGTCTCACTTTCAATAACCACATCACCACAACAGTCAGGAATTCCTTATATGTGGCACATCTCATCACTAAGAGCTTTTCATCCAGAAAAAAGGAGGTCATTGTCCCACTGTACTCATCCCTCATTAGGCCCATTATAGAATACAACCCCCCCTGTTTGGTATGTACCTCTCAAGACATCTGCAACAACTGGAAAGGCTGCAGAAATACCTCACTATAAGAATCACAGGCCTAAAGCAGATGCCCTACTCTGCCCGCCTTAAAAAACTCCAGCTATACTCTGTCACATATCATCTACTCAGAGGCAATCACTGCTTAACATACAAGGACATGTCAAACCCAGAGCTGGTGACCATGCTACACTTAAAGAAATCCCAATCCCTCAGAGCCACACGCTCCAGGGATCTAAACCTTGTAATCACAATAAGCAAAACATGCTGGTGGGATAGGTTCCTGACCCAGAGACTCCCCAGACTCTGGAATAGACTGTCCATACATGTCAAGCAGAGCACCGCTTTGGCCCTCTTCAAAAGGAACCTTGACGATTGGATGGGAGAAAGGAAATTCACCCCGGGGATCATGTCAGTCATCCTGTTAGACAGGGGTCCAGTGAAGTAAATAGTGTGGGAAGAAATAACCAGGGAATTGTTATGGCTAGGCTTGTATAGGCCCTAGGGCCGATAGCCTAGTACCAACCTATGAACCTATGGATGGTAAAACATTTTTTAAGTTCGGGGAAAACTGTTTGCTTCTGCAACTTTATTTTTTATCATTTTGAGATGTCAGGTGCATATTTTAAAGTTTATTGTGAAAACTGAAAATATAAGGAATGTTTTATCTGCAGTTCCACCTTGTAAGAAAAAATCTACTTTGTGTGGTTTAATTTCTTTTATTTTTCAGATCAATAGTCATTTAATGTGTATTTATGACTGTAGATATTGCATCCATGAGATTGCCACTGGTACTGTGTTGAGGAGGTTTGCCAGGCTTCATTCTCAGAACCTTCTAGAGGAAGTAGAAATGAGCTTTTAAATTCACCTTTGGATAGATATTTTGGTCCCACTGCTGCAAAGATTATCAAAAATGTGATGAGAGGGTTACGCTGAATACAGGGAGTCTTGCAGTTTTTTTTTTTTTTTTTTTTTTTTTTTTAATCGCTTCCTCTCTAAATTTTCCAAAGGTTATTTTGCTCCCTTGTCCAACTACAGCAAGAAACAAAACTAAGCAAACAGTCTCACCAATACGCTGGTAAGCAGACATTAAAAAAAAATGGTGGGAAGGTTCCCTAAAAGAAAACATAAACCGCACAGAACAAAGGACAGTCAAAAAGGTCAGAATGAGTACGTAAGGGGCTTTGTTCCACCTCCAGTCCTGGCAGTCTCTTATCCCCTTCCAGAAAGTCAGAGTCTCTGTTTCTATCTGACAACAGGTTGTTTCAGACAAATGGGTTCTGAGACTGGCTCAGTGGGAAGCAATCACTCCTTTACAGGAAATTATTCCAGATCCCCAAACCAAACCCTGCTGTTCCCTCATGTCCTACATCACATACGTTATTGGTGGGGGTGGGGGTAATAGAAATATTTCCTTTTTCCCACTGGAGTAGAGGTTTTCATTCAAGAATGTTTCTGATGCCAAATAAAAAAAAGAAAATGCCTGGAGATCAGTTATGGACCTTTTTCTTAAACCAGTTTGTGATAGTGCCCAGGTTCAAGATCCTTTCACAACACAATCTCTTACTCCTTCTCCCCATTTGAGATTTTTTGGTAACCTGAAATTTAAAAGATGTTTATCATCACATTCTTATCCATTAAGGCTTCAGATGTTTCTTAATGTTTTATGGATCTGGATCACATTGTCCATTCTCTGTCTTACCATTTGGGCTATCCACTGCTTCAAGACTGTTCACAAAGTGTCTAGCTCCAGTTATACCACATTGCAGGCTATATGATATCCACATTTTCCATATTTACATGTCTTGCATATCTATGCAGACTCTATTTTTCAAAGTGTCAGGAATCTGTCTTTCTCTCTGTCTCTCTCTGTTGAAAAATCCCGTATACAGGCTGGGATTCCAAGTGAACCTCAATACAAAAAGCTTTTCTTCCACAGAAAAAAATATAAATATATCTATATTTAAATCTGTTCCAGGGCTTTCCCCTGATACCTCTGGTGTTACACATACAGCCACTATGGACTGGGGGTTAGCAATGTCTTCTATCACTATTGGGGTCCCCCAATGGGCAAGGGATGGAATACTTCATAATTCTGAGTCTCAAGGTATCTATGAGTTTCATGATACCCCTGGTAAGACTCCACATGAGAAAGATATAATGATATCTGAAGTCTTTTTGGTCCAAGCACCAACACCTGTTATCTTTTTAGGTTCCAGTTCTGGGATGTGTGAGAAGAGAAATTGCTTGGTGAAGACATCAAGTACTCTGAATCCAGGTTTTTCCCTTTCCCCTCCTGCTCCAAAACAGTCAGTTACCACAGTTACCTTGCTCTTTGCTAGGGGGATTAAAGTGAAAGGTATCTGGGACAACAAATACAGACACAAACATAAAAATGTAAAGGAGAAGTTTGCCATTATCAATGCACTCAACTCTCTAAATCACTTTTGGTCCCCAGGAAAACTTCAAGTTGTTACTGACAATACCACAGTGATGTGGTACATAAAAAAACAAGGGAGAACCAGACCTTACCTCCTTTGCAGACTAGACATGTTATCATGGGATATAGCTTTACACCAGACTCTCATTCTTCTTCCTACATTCTGTCAGAGCAAAACTGTGTAACAGACAAGTTGGGCAGGACAAAGGCAAACCTTCATGACTGGAAACTAGATCAGGGTCTTCCTAGACCTGATCCACCTGTGAGGAGTTCCTCAAGTAGGCCTTTTTGACTTCTCAATGAACAACCAGCTGGCAAAATTCTGCTCTATAAGTTCATGCAAAAAAGCCTGGAAGACAGATGCCTTTTCCTTTCCTTTCCTTTGACAGGAATATTCCTGTATGCTTTTCAACTCTTTCTGATATTCAAGGTAATTCTAAAGATTCAGAAGGAATCCACCAAGATCATTGTGGTGACTGCCTTCTGTGCAGGGCAACAGTGCTTGTTCCTTCTTTTGGAATTGCCCAAGGGCAATTACCACAAGTTTCCTCACAGACTGGATCTAGTCACACAAGAGCAGAGATGAAAGAGGTAATCGGAAACATATTTTATCAGATTATAATGAGAAGGCAGACTTCAAAAATTCCCTGCAGACTACTTTATAAGAAATACTGGATGAGCAAATTGGTGTAACTAAGGAAATGTATTTTTTTATCTTGGATACCAAATCAGAATTGCCTAGACATAGTAAGGCCTGTTGAGTTCAGTTCTGTTGGCTGCCAAAAAAGCATCTATTAGAGAATGCAAATCAAAGTCTAAACCTACTGTACTAGAAGCAGTAAATATAGTAGTAACAAAGATAAAACAACTGGAAGTGGGAGCTTTAGAAAAGGGTAGGAACAAATTACATGGAAAAATAAGAATGATGGGAACTATACATGCTGAATAATGTTTTGAAGGAGGAATGAGTTTTAAGGGAAGGCAGGAATTGAAAGAGCTTTGTAGTGTTGGACTGACAATGACTGGATAGATTATAAGTGATTTATAATGTTTGCAACTGGAAATATGTCAATATGGTTTGTTTTCATTTATATAATGTATGATTGCCTATGTCATAAGTGATAATTTAATAAAGATGCTTCTTGTTAAAAAAAAAAACAAAAAAGATCAGGGACATTTTATACATTACAACACCAAACAATTTTAACTGGCTGCCTGGATCTTAGGGTCTTAGTACCTTTTAGGCACTTGTTTACTGAGGATGTGTAGTAGGTACTAACGAGCGCAAAAAAGCCTTCTACTAGAAAATCATATATTAGCAAATGGAAAATGTTTTCTAGTTGGTGACAAATGCAAAACCTGAACCCATTCAGAGTAGTGTTTCACCTGTTTTACAATAGTTGAGTGAGATGCTTTTCTGTTTGCATTTCTTATGCCTCTATCAATGTTTGTTTATTTGCCATTTCAGCATGTCTACTCATGGATCCCCTTTTCAAGGCTTCCCATGTCAACAAATTTTTAAAGGGGTTTTGCATAAGAGGCCTCCAAGAAAACCAGTGGCTCCTCCTTGGGACATTCATTTTTTTGTTACAGAAGATAACACTTGCTCCATTTGAACCAGCTCATCTGGCTGACATGAGGATCTTAAGATGGAAAAGAGTTCTACTGCTTGCTCTGACCTTGCAAGATGAATATCTGAGTTGTAAGCTCTTATGATAGGTCAACTTTATTGCATTTTCCACAGGACAGGGTTTCCATAAGAACCAATGCTTCATTTATGCTTAAAGTGGCATTCAAATTCATTTAAAGCCAAACTATCCAGATCCCTGTGTTACTCCCTGAGCCCCAGCGTGAGGGAGAAAGGATACTTCCTATCTTGTATGACCACAGACAGTTCAGGTACTATCTTGACATTACAAATTTTTTTATTAACTTCTGCTCAGTTGTTCATTTATCATTAAGGTAAGGAGATGGGACAACCTGTGTCAAAACAGACTATTACTTATCTTGGGCTATTACCTTCTGTTATTCCCGCTGCAACAAAACTATTCCAGGCAGGGCCAAGCCATATTCTACCATGCCTTCCCTTCATCTATGGCTTTTTGGAAAGGTTGAATTCTAGAAGTGTTCTAGAAGCAGCAACTTGGTCCTCTGTACATACTTTTACAAAGCACTATGAGCCAGATTCCTTCTCCATGTCTAGGTCAAGTTTTGCTAGGACCATTCTCCAGGGCTTCGTAGATGCTTCTTCTTCTTCAATCTTCCAGTTGCTCTAAGCTATGGTAATCTATCTATACAGATTAGGCTATCACAGGAATGATCAATATGAAGAACATAGTACAGCTGTGTAAATAAATTTACCATGGCAGTAGATATTCGAATGATCACTGCTGCAGTAGCCTCTCCCTCCATCAGCCTTCCAGCCTCCTTGTTTTTTTGGTGTGTTTTTTATTCGTGTGTGTGGAGATTTTTTGTTTGCTTTGTTTGTTTTTTTTTTCTTGTTATTCCTAATGTAAGGGAAAACAGTTCTTGTACTTTACAAAAAAAAAAAAAAAGCACCAAACTAAGCATGTCCAAAGGTCAGCTTCCAGTGATTTCTCTTGTCCACCTGGTGAATCTGGGAATACTGGGGCAATGCACCAATTGCCTCATGTACACAGACAACCCTCTCCTCCTACCACCCAACACTACAACCTGCATGAGATGCACTTACATAGCCAAACTGGAAGCAAAGCTCTCTCCAGCCAAGATTGTGCTAGACAGTCAAGAGGAGAAGGTTAACACCTGCACTACACCTCAAGCAACACATAGCCCTTCTAAACCGACACCACCAATACCCACACATAGCAACACTAAACCCACATATGTGGAGGCTCTTAACAGTAACCTACCCAAACAACAAGGACCTCTGAAGCTGAAACGCAAACACCAGTCACAACAAAAGTGTCACATAGCTGACAACACCAGTGAGCCACCCAACAACAACCCCTAAGGGAAGCAACGTAACCAACACTTTAGTCATAGGTGACTCTATAGTCAGGCACACTGATGTCCCACTCACCAGGCTGAAAAGGGGAGAATTACAGTCAGCTGCCTCTTGGGTGCCAGGATCCACCACATAGCGCATGCACTCAAGTCACTCCACAACAAGCACAAATATGACTCTGTCATTGTCCATGTTGGAGTGAATGACTTGAGATGTACCTCCCTGGACTACATGAAAAGAGACATGGAAAAGCTCTCAGATCATGTGGCCCAGGCAGGTATGACCCTAGTCCTGACTAGCATCCTACCTTCACCCAGAATGATACCACAGTATAAGGGCAAAATGATTGACTTCAACAATTGGCTAGGATTCTGGTGTCATTCAAAGGGCATCCAGTATCTGTCTGCCTGGGACGACATGATTGACAGACCCCATGATGCTTTGCCAGAGATGGTCCGCACCTGTTGCCCCTGGGATTCAGGTTACTGACTAAGGCTCTTGCCACCTCTATAGTGTCTTTTTTAGGCAAAATTCAAAGGACAAACCCACCACCGTAACAGGTACAAGCATGCAAAATCTGAACGTAATGCTACTCAATGCTACAAGTCTAAACCTCAAAATGCACTCTCTCGAGGCACTCCTAAAAATGGTGAACATCGATATCTGTACAGTAACTGTGATCTGGGTCAGGCCTCCAGCAAGCACCCCTGCAATACCAGGCTACAACTCTTACCACACTATTCGGCCAACAAACCAGAACCGAAACACTAAAGGTGGAAGACTGTCCATATTCACCAAGAATATTCACAACACCAGGCTAGCTGCCCAACACAATGCATCTGAAATTCTCCAGGTGCAACTAACACTAGGTAAGACTGCAATCCAAATTGTAGCTTGCTACAGATCCCACACCATGCCCCATGATTCTCACTACACCTTTCTAAACATACTGGAAAAATTAAGATACAACCAAACACCCTATTACTGAGTGATTTCAACTACCCTGCTTTTAACTGGGAAAACTACTCATGTACCAACACCTTTGCCCAATGGTTCTTGGAATGCATACATTCCAACACCCTGGATCAATTAGGTTTCCTATTAGATGAATGAATGATCAAAATGTCGAGTACAACATGCTCGACACACTTTGATCGATCGTTCATCTAATTGATTACTGAAAAAGATGAAAACCGGAGTTCTGAAAAGTTTTAGTTGGCCATGGTGGTGAGTGTAGCTTGTGACGTAAGGACACTACACTGTCTGGAATTGCTAGGTAAGTGAATTCCGTACTTGTGTGTGTATGTTGCAATTACCAGGTAATTGCCCTTTCCCCAATGTAGAGTGATCTCGGAGTTGGTATATATAGTTGGGGGAGTGGGGGGGGGGTGAAGTCCCCCACTTTCTTTTAAAAGTAGAAGAGTGTGTTTAGGTTTGAAAATTGTTGAGTGATGTGAGAATGTATGGGTTTATATGTATTAGTTGTATATGTGTGTGTTGCATGTTAGTGTAGGGAAGGTGTGGGACAAATGAAACTTTTCGGAACTCTGTTTTTTGTAATTTTAAGGGTTTGATTAGATGAACGTTCGATCAAAGTGCATCAAGCATGTTTTATTCGACATTTTGATGTTTGTTCATCTAATATAGACCCGATCAACTAACCGTTAGTCCCACTAGGGGCCGCGACATCCTAGACTTGGTCATTACCAACATGGGAAATCGATGCTTCACACCTATGGTCACCACCTCGTTTTTAGGTCTGACCATAAGCTAATCACCCTTGACATCCACATCCCACCCCCACCCCCCAGTAAAGAAACCTCTAAAAAGCTTCTCCAAAGACAACTTCATGCTACTCAAGTCAGAAGTGACAAACTTCATGACACCCATGCAGACGGGAACGGAAAGTTCAACTGCTGAATCCTACACTAAGGCACTGTACAAGCACATACACACATGCATGAATCGTGCAATCCCCAACAGAACCAAGATGCTCTCCTCCAAAAAAAGGAAGCCAATCTGGTGGTCCCTTGCCATAAACAAACTTTACAGCAAAAGGAAGAAGCTGTTGCAGAAAAGAGGAAAATCCCAGGATGCAAAAAACTCCCTTAACAGCCTCAGTAAGAAGCTGAGAACCATCATAAAATCTTCCAAAGCTAGTTACGAAAATAAAATTGCCAAACATTCCAAAGACAACCACAGGGCATTCTATAGCTATGTCAAGAATCTAAATGGCAATGCTTAGATCTGCTCTGGGCTACAACAGAGTGGCATTAAATATACTGATCCCAAGGATATTGCCAATATCCTGGCAGATCGATTCAGTGCAAACTTCACCCCCCTCTCACCCCCTAAAGGGCCCATCTCAATACTGCAAGATTGCCAAATTCTGGTAATAACAGCCACACAGATAAAAAACGCACTCTCCAAAGCTAAGAATACAGCATCCATGGGGCCTGATGACATCCCAGGATGTCTACTACATGAACTACAAAATGAACTAGCACCTCACCTAAGTGTAATGTTTAATCATAGCCTCACCTCAGGCTTCATGCCCACACAGCTATAGTTATCCCACTCCACAAGGGGGGGCTCCACCTTGGATCCCAGGAACTACTGCCCCATCAGTCTGATGAGCCTGATCTGCAAGGCCATGGAACTTAATACTGTGGAACTTATAAACAAAGACATTGGCAACCTTCAAACACTGGACCCCATGCAGTTTGAGTTCATGAAGGGCCAATCTTGTCTCCTGAACCTGATTGACTTCTTTGAATCAGTCTCCAGAGCTGTGGACAAGGGTAAGGTGGTTCACACTGCCTATCTGGACCTCACCAAGGCCTTCAACAATATCCCCCACTCTGGAATCATAGATAAACTTACTAAGCTGGCCATTAATCCCTACATCACTCGATGAGTTGTCAACTGGCTCACTGACAGAACCCACACTGTAAAAGTAGCTGACTCCAAATCCAGCTCCAGACACGTGCAAGTGGAGTACTTTAGGGTTCAGTCCTGGGACAGCTCTTGTTTGGCATCTACTTCTCTGAAGTACAGGCCAACACTAAGGGACTCTGGCTAACAAAGTTTGCAGATGACTGCAAACTGGGAGCCATTATTGAATCCCCAAATGACATGGATATTCTACAAAAGGGCCTTACAGAAACAGATGCTTGGTGCCAGAGCAGTGGGCTCAAGCTCAATGCCAAGAAATGTATAGTTATCCCCTTTGGGAAAAAAACATGTACCCGTGAATTACCACATATGTGGCAATCTACTAAACACCAAAAGTGTGATAAAAGACTTAGGGACACAGGTGGACAGTCATTTCACCTTTGATAACCACATCACCACAACAGTCAGGAAATCCTTCTATGTGGCACACCTCATCACTAAGGGCTTTTCATCCAGAAAAAAAGAGGTCATTGTCCCACTGTACTCATCCCTCATTTGACCCATTATAGAATACAATGCCTTGTTTAGTATGTATCTCACAAGACATCTGCAACAACAGAAAAGGTCGTAGAAATATCTCACTAAAAGAATCACAGGCCTAAAGCAGATGCCCTATGCTGACCATCTAAAAAAACTCCACCTATACTCTGTTGCATATCGTCTACTCAGAGGCGATCTCTGCTTAACATACAAGGCCATGTCAAACCCAGAGCTGTTGGACATGCTACACTTAAAGAATTCCCAATCCCTCAGAGACACATGCTCCAGGGATCTAAACCTTGTCATCATAATGAACAAAACATGCTGGAGGGATAGATTTCTGGCCCAGAGACTCCCCAGACTCTGGAATAGACTGCGCATACATGTCAAACAGAGCATCTCTTTGGCCCTCTTCAAAAGGAACCTTCATGACTGGATGGGAGATAGGAAATTCACCCCGGGGATCACATCAGTTGCCCTGCTAGACAGGGGTCCAGGGAAGTAAATACTGTGGGAAGAAATAGCCAGGGAATTGTTATGGCTAGGCTTGTATAGGCCCTAGGGCCGATAGACTAGTACCAACCTATGAACCTATCAACCAATGTCTTCTCAGGGCTGAGCCTTCCTCTCTCAGTTGGTTCCTCTCTCAGTTGGCATGAAAGCTGTGAAGGTCTTGGCACCCAAACCTGTATTTTTAACCGGCTCAGCTAAAGCTAATGGTTTGGATGAGTGAAAGGTGCCCTGAACCTTTGCAAGATATAAAATGCACAGCTTAGGCTAATAGAGAAGGGGAGATTTTAACATCTATTGTTATAGTAAATTACATACACAGCTGTACTTTTCTGCAACCCAAAATGATTACATACAAATTTGCATTTTATTTCAATATTATTTTCTACAGCTGAATATTGCATTGACTGAAAATTCATAATGCAGATTTGGGTAGCAGAGTCTGTGGATGTGCCTATGTGTGCTTTCTTTTAATCAAGTTCAAAAACAAGCATTTATTGTTCCCAACACTCTAGGACGTACCAGAGGAAACAAAAACGTGGACTATGGTTTTAGTCTATTTCTGACTATAGTGCTGACAGCTCAGTGTATAATTTTATTCTGAATTTTGAAATTGCCAACCTGTCTTCAGTATATCTAATTTCACAATATAATACATCAGGCTGGCTGGACTATGGTCATAAACTGACTATGGTCATAAACAGACTGAAACCATATATGTCTTATAGCAATTACAATTGTTGTTCACCACTATGCAGTTTAAGTGTTGCAATGCCCAAATAACACACAGATGCCAGAGTTTAATGTTGCCTGTTAGAACGTCTGTCCTCCTATCATTTACTTATTCACACTTGGAATGAGCCAATTAGAGACAGTAGTTTCATTTATAATTTTAATATGGAATTTATGTGGAATTATTCTTCATGCAACACCATTTGGCTGTATATGCAGCTATTCAACACATATTATACGTGTGCATTTTTATCACAGGTAACAGCAGAATAAAAAAGTAAAACATACCATTTTCATGCCACTACATGCCCCTCTGGACCTCTGTCCCCAAGCCTTCAGCATCTTCCGGCACCTCTGCTTCTGTTTGAAAAGAAGAAAAAGGGTCAGTTTAGAATAGTTGTTGGAAAATAGGTTGATGCACAGCAGAGTCTCTGACAGACCTGCAGGGTTGCACAATTGTGGTAGTTGTGCATTTATTTAAATATATACTATTTTATATGAAATGAAAAATGCTTTGATAAGATTTGATATGTGCGGAAATATTTTTTTGTCACTTAGCACATTTTCATCTTTGGAGAACTGAAACAGAAACAATAACTTCTTTTTCATCGCGTTTCATTAAGGATCTGAGCTACTGATCTTGGACTGATCCAGCAATACCTATTTTTATGAAATGTTTATTTCTGGAGCAATTCCCCAGATAATCATATTCCTTTATTTTTGGTTCTTGTTTTACTATAATTAGGTTTTTGGATGAGTTTTCTGTTTTCTTCCTTTATGTTTTGAATTATTGTTGCACCAAATCTATGGGTTTGACCTGCTTTACTAAAGTTAATGTTACTTTTTCTTTATCTTTAGATATTTCTAGAGAGTTTCTGGAACAACACACGTTTGCTTTTCAGTTAAAAAATTGTTAAAAGCAGTCATTTTTTTCTGAGTTTTAACTTGTCTTGCATTCATCTTTTATTAATGAATTTACCCTTTTCATGTTGCAAAAAAAAAAAAAAAAAAAAAAAAAACAACATTATCCAGATATTACTAGAGAACTCTGAAATCAGACTACCATCAGTAGGATCATTATTCATGTCTACTGTTTGCATTTTCATTTAATTTTGATATCAACAGATCCTTTATAAAACTGTGAACTTGATCTTTGATAACATGTTGTATACCTTGTTCGTAATACATGATACCTAAAGTAAAGGCAGTAAAGTAGCTATAGTTAACTGAGATGCAGAAAAAGCATTGAACAGAGTGGAGTGGAATGTTTTTCTTAAAGTGCTAATGGAAATAGCAATACTAGACCAATTTATATGTCTGTTTAAAAGTGTATAACAGGGCTCTACTTCATGGGTGATAGTAGTGGCTAGTATATTGGTTGCTTTAATGCTTACATGAGGTATCAGGCAAAGTTTCCCACTGCCACCCCTATTATTTGCAGTATACTTGGAATCACTAGTGAAAAAATATGGCAATCAAACATGCAAGGTTATAAATGGGGTTGAAAAGAATTAAGGTAGATTTATATATGGATAACATAATACTAACCCTAGGAAATCCCCAAATGAGATCTAGTTGACACCTTTATCTTACTGCAACAACATGGAAGTATGTCAGGTTATAAAATTAATATTGAGAAGGAAAAGAGTTTACAACTAATATAGCTGAAATGGAATTTTTAAAACAGAAATATCCAAATGTCTAGGTAACTAGAGTGAACTACTTAGGGTAAGGGTGTATGACTGGGTAATACATTAAATAATACAAGAGAATTTTGAGTACTAGAGACATTGAAAAAGATTAAAACAAACCTGGAGAAATTTAAGAAATGGAATTTACAATATGATCAATACATTCATGTTTTAAACTCACCTGTTTTACTACCTGTATCATGTTATATTTAGGGCAGATCCTTGGCTACCTATTAGATACAAAAAATGTTATGTTTTCTGAAAACAAATTTGAAAGAAGGATTTATTTTCAGAAGAAGTCCCAGCAAAGGTGCCAAAGGAAATGATAGCTGTTTGTAAAGAAGAGGGAGGACGGAGAGCTCCAATTTTGGCAAATTATCTGCAGGTAATACTGTGGATGTTTTTTAAATCAATGCCAAGATGTAACCTTTCATACAGTATGGAAGGAAATGCTCAGTGAAAGGGCTCAGTGATTAGGAAAATGGACATTTTTGAGGCATTCTGGGGGGAGACAGCAAGACGCACTGACATACCCAACAGTGAAAAAGAAATTACAAAGGAGCTTGAAGGTATACAAATTAATAGATTGGAAGCAGGATACACTACAAACCAGAAAAAGAAAAATAGATCATAAAAGTAATACTGTCATGAAATGATGGGAGACCAAACAAGCATAACTGAAATACTCAGATAAGATCATTAGCCTGAGGGTGGTGATAGGACGAGAAGAATGTCTTTAGAAATAAAATATAAATCCAAATCATAAAAAAGTGTATAAAATATTGAGTAAAACGGTTGAAGAAAAGTGGTTTAAATAGATGAAGGGTGAGTGATTACACCTGATAAAACTGATGCTGAATTTGAGATTTGGAATAGCCAGCCTATGCCAAACAATAGAGAGACTAAAAAGAATCTTCATAGCAAATGTAAAGAAATAGCTGAAGTTCTCAAAGTAAGTTGGGAATGTAAAAACTCAAAACAAAAAAACACTGATACCGGAAAAACAAAAAATCAATAAAATCAAACTGAGTCAGAGCCAAAATGATGATGATAACTTTAATTAAAAATAAATCCACATCAAACGGTAAGCGCTTTCATCCGCACTGGACTTTATTAAAGTTATTGTCATCATTTTTGCTCTGATTTGGTTTGATTTTATTTATTAAAGTTGGGAATGTGTAGTAGAAAGGGAAATAGATGAACAATTTTGGGAAAAGGTATGTCTAGTGTTGAGTAACACATGAAGATCTTGGGATTTTAGAATAGTTCCCTAGCAATGTTTGGAAAAATTATTTTTACATTCTGCAGAGAACTGCAGGGATTTTTTTCCTGAAACATTGTTGAATTGTAAGAGGTGTGATCAGTAAGCTGTGGATGACTGGAAACACATATTTCTGACCACAAGAAACTTCATTCATTCAAAGAAGGTTGGCAGGAGCTAATGGCAAAAGTATGAGAAGAAGGGGTAGCACTAACACAAGTTAATTATCAAACAAGTAATTAGGAAATGGCTGAGTAAGGTAGACAATGAAAGTTACTGAAACTGAAGAAGATAATCAGGGAACAATAAAGAATCATGTATGAAAAAAAAATAATAATCAGAAGTGGTTACTTTGGCTAACAGTCCATGAAAACTGAAGCTGAAGTAAAAGCTAGGAAATAGGGAGGGAAATTGCTGCAAGGGATAAACCCTTGGGAACTAATAGAAAGAAAGTAATTGATTAGGGGAGGAAACTGAAGATAAGTCCTGCAATGTTATAAAAAAATCTTGTGATGACACATTCATTGTCTAACCCTCAGTTGTTAGAGGTTTAGGTTGTTGCTTTTTTAGAATTTTTTTTCTTTTCTTTTTGTCATATCTGTCTTAAGTAGCATTCATAGAATTACATCCATATATGCTGCTGTTGCAAATTAGAGTATTCATTTAAATCATTTCTATTGTCTCGGGAAAGGGTGCATTAACTGGGAAAACAGCAAACAGTATTCCCAAGACCATGAACAATTACAGGAAAATGTATTTAACTTTGTAAAACTATGAACAGGATGTTGAGAAGCTAGATATCTAAATTTTGAAACAAGCATTTGATTAATTTGAAACTATAACAATGCATGCAATGGTATGAAGGCGTATCTTATTGTTAAAATGGACACTGATACATGGACTAGAACTTATTTAAATGAACTGTCTACCATTAGAATAAGACATCATGCATGTGAAATCTGTGATATACATAATGGTATGACTGTTTAATAAAGCTGATAATAATAATAATAATAATAATAATAATAATAATAATAATAATAATAATAATAATAATAATAACAATAATAATAATAAAATGGCGACCTCATTCTAATAAAGCTGGATTAAGTTGCAAGCTATCATACTGATGATACTGATGAGAAGTAGTTCAACTACTGATGTCCAAAATGGTTTAGCTTCATAAACTCGAATCACAGTGGTTCGAGTGCTCATATGAGCGAATCGCAACCACGAAAGTGAAAACGTCGACAGTCCTAATGTTCGAAAAATAGCAAATCGAAAAGCAGATTCACTGTTTTTCGAACATTAATGTCGAACAAAAAATACTAAGTGTAAAGCAGGGGTCAAGCCCCTCCCTGCACCCCCCCATGTGGGGGGCTGCACCCCCCCACACCCCCTACTTTATTATTCTAACTCCGAGATTGCACTACAGTGGGGAAAGGAACCATTTCCCAATCATCACTATAGTGCAATCCACCCCACAACGTTGAATGTGCAATGAGCGAATGTCACTGTGCATTCGCTCATTGCACATTCAAACCTTTTTTATTTCAGCATTTGCAAAATTTGCAAACAGCCTTTCAAACAAACACTTGCTATTCGCCTGACTGTGTATCACCTTTATAAAGGTAAACTGTCCAAAATGTACACCTGGAGCCATGTTCTAGAAATACTTCTTGTCACATAGCATATAATATGTTACATAGACAAAATAAGACAAAAATGATGGAATTATAGGAGAATGGAAATTGCTGATTAGAATTAACAAATTTTTTTTTTTAATACAGATCTTCCTTTGGTGTCAGTTCTTCATTTGATCGAAATCCTAGAGATGGTTACATCAGGGCTAATACATTACTTTGAGCGACAATAGACATCAGTGTTTCTACTGCTGGAATAAGACATTGTGGATTTATTTTATAAATATTTATTGTGCTTGGTACTCATTTTTAGATGTTTCAATACTTCAGTACTGTTATTGTTACAATCCCTAGGGTGGTTAGGATTTTCAGTGATATGTCGACTTTCAAAATGATGACCTGCTTGTATTACAGAATAATAAGTTGTGAAGCAGGTGTGAATGTGAAATCCGTGCATTTTCCTGTTTTCTGTTTATAATTCATTGAATAAAAGAAAGAGCTGTAAATGACATAGATGTCTGCTAATTCACTGATAGTGGGCTGCTATGATTGCAACGTAAAATAAATCTAAATCTTTGAGGACATATCTGTGCTCATCAACTGTCAAAAAAATGTGGAAAACAAAAGCACTTTTCCTGAATAAAAGCCACAGAAATACCAAAGACTACTGCAGTCGTAAGTATAGAAATAAAGTTTTATAGAAATTGTATATAAAATATGCTATCAGTCACAAGGGTTATGCTTATCTCCATCTCAATGTTATTTCTTTGATTGCTTGCTGCAGCATTTCTGCTCATGCCTTTTATTATAAAAAGTGTATATAAAAGGGTTATGCATATCTCCATCTCAGTATTAATTGAGTGCTTGCTCCAACATTCCTCCTCATGCCTATTATTATAGAAAATGCATCTAAAATATGCTATCAGTCGCAAAGGTTATGACTATCTCCATCTCAATGTTATTTGTGTGCTTGCTGCAATATTCCTGGTTATTCCTTTCAACTGTCCAGATTTTCATGGAATGTCCAGATTTTTGTCTTACAATTTTGCTCTGTTCCTCATAAAATTTGTGGTTTCATGGCAAATCATTGAGGCTTGAAATCATTAAATAATTCATATTAGTTTCAGACTTCATATACTTCAAAAAATGCATGCTAACACAAAATCTGTTGTTCAAGCAAGTTCTAAGTTTATAAGTAAACCTTAGAAGTATTCTCAACAAGACCAGTGAACTCCACGCCACCCTCTCACACTACTCACTCGCTGTAGCTGTCTTCACAGAAACATGGCTTAAATCTGAGATCAACAACAATGAGATAACACCCCCTGGGTATAACAACAATGAGATAACACCCCCTGGGTATAACAACAATGAGATAACACCCCCTGGGTATAACAACAATGAGATAACACCCCCTGGGTATAACAACAATTAGATAACACCCCCTGGCTATAACATACATAGAGAAGACCAGATAGGAAATAGACATGGAGGTGTAGCCATACTATACAAAAATAATCTACCCCTCAAAGCTTTAGACATAAACATTCCAGATGTCACTAATGCAGAAATTATATTAACTAAACTTTTACTTTATTCCAAAAAGCAAATTAACATAGTAGATGTCTACATCCCACCAGGGAATAATATGCCTGCCCTAGAGCACATCCTGCAATGGGCAAATAAGCTCTTTCCCCAAGAAACAATTATACTTGGAGACTTTAATATCAATTGGTATTCCTGTAACTCAAACACACCTACAGACCCCATTTCTCTGCATGGCTTCTCCCAACTAAGCCAATACACTGTCAGGATAGACAAAACATCAAAAAAGAATCAGTCCTAGACTGGATACCCACCAATCAACCCAAACTCTCTCCACTCACAGGATGTCTCTGTGACAACCTTAGTCACCAGCACCCCACCTTTCTACTCCAGCAGCAAATAACATTTTCCAAAACCCCATCATAACAGCAAATCAGAAACAAAAAAAATTCACTCCCCAAGAGTTCATATACACACTCAAAATCTGCAGATGGACACGTCTCAAATGCCTCCCATTAGATGAGGCAGTGGAGTTATTTAACTCCACCTTCCTTACCATCCTAAATAAACTTGCCCCACCTAGAACAATTAGGATACAAAACAATTACACCCCATGGCTAACCAAAGAAACAAGAGCTTTACTAAAAGCAAGAGACAAAACCTGGGACAATTGGCACCATAACAAATCACTAACCAATCGTCAGAAATACCTATAACTAAGAAATAATGCCAAAAAACATACAAGACAAAACAAAAAAGGTTATTATGCTAAAATGCAACTAGAACACCAAGGAAACCCACAAAAGTTCTGGTCAAAAATCAAGAAAATCCTTCAGCCTGGTCAAATCACTACCCCCATCCCCAAACACTGACAACACCATAGATGACAAATCCATACAGTTTAACACTAGCCAGTCCTCCCCACTCCTCTCTTTCTCGATCACAAAATTACAATAAATTTTCCCTACAACCTATTCCTGCTGCCATAATAAAAAATACCTCAAAACATACAAACCAACAACCCTAGCTGCAGACAGCCTGCTCATAGATTATCTAAAAATTGCTGCAGAAGCCATCACATATAAACTGCTTCATCACTAAACAACAGGTCCCAACTATCTGGAAATTAAGCCCACATCATTCCATTACATAAAGGCAGCAACTCTATAGAGCTTTCCAACTACCATCCAATTGCTATCCTTTCTCCACTATCAAAAATTCTGGAAAAAATTCACCCATACCCAATTCCTCCACTATTTCCTCAGTAACAATCTACTATCCAAACTCAGCATGGATTCTGCCCACACCATAGTACAACTACTGCCCTTCTATGCTTCACTAACTCTGTCAACCTTCTCAGAAATGAAAGTAATCTGGACTCATTTATCTTTTTGAACCTCTCAAAAGCATTTGACATGGTCTCACACTCCAAACTGTTAAACACACTATCAGAATTTAAATCCAGCCACTCCACACTCACTTGGTTCCAGAGCTATCTCACTAGGAGGCAGCAAGCAGTCAAATGGTATAACTCCCTCTCCCCACTGCTGTGAGCCACCTTAGGGGTCCCACAAGGATTCATTCTTGACTCTCTTCTCTTCAAATTATTCAATAATAGCCTACATACTGCCACTAATGAAACCATGTTAATACAATATACAGATGACTCTACCTTAATTTGTGCAGCCCCAACACTCCATCATCTTCAGGAAATAACACAACAAGCCTTCTCTAAAGTAAAAACCTGGCTAACCAATGCCCAGTTAATACTCAATCCCAACAAAATAAAACTCATCTGGTTTCACCATAGAAGATCCCTAGACCCCTCTTTGGTATTCAAAATCACCTCAGTAAACAATATCATCATTACACCCAGTTTCCCCACACCAAACTCCTGGGAGTAGTAATAGACCAAAACACGAACTTTGATCTCCATATAAATCAAACAATCAAAAAAGTCCACAAAAAATGGGTAGCCTGTACAGGAACAAACGTTTTTGCTCACAGACAAATGCAAAATCTCCATTGCTAGAACCCACCATCATCCACACTACTCTATGTGTTTCCCATCATAATAACCTCAAGAAAACTTATATAAACAAACTAGATAGCTGCTATAATAAAATAGCAAAGTTTGCTACAGATGCCAGCTACAGATCCCATCATTGTCATACTCTAAAAGAGCTCTCATGGCTAAAATTTCTCAACCTACTAATTTTTAACCAGCCCTTCTTGGCCCACCAAATACTCAACCAACCTGAAAAAACACCCGCTCTCAAAGGCTTACTTACTCACTATTCCAATAACTGGACCCTGTGTTCCAGTCACAAAAACCTAGTAAACATCACTAAAAGTAGCAACAATGCTGGTGACTCGCTATACTCAAACAGTATCGCCAAAATCTGGAACTCCCTATCCATCAATATTAGATCCACCTCCAGCAACACCAAGTTTTAGAAACTACTAAAAGATTACCTAAGATCTACCTGGCTCTGCTCACGTAATAATCCTGGATAACTCAGTACTTTCTTTCCTCCCCAGTACTTTCTTTCCTCAATAACAGAGAGGTTAATAAACTCTCTGTTGCCTATAACCATATTGCCAAATTTGTAACAGGAACACCTTATCGTACTCACCACTGCCTTAACCTAAGGAAACTTGACTGGTTAGAACTGCCCAATCTTCTCAAACTTAACCAACTCACTGAAGCATTTAAAATAATTAAGCAACCAGATAAAACCCCCTCACTGAATAAACTTCTGACCCCCTACTCCAATCTAAACTGCCTTCGATCTTCAAATAGTGTCCAGGTACTAACCACTAAATCTAATAATTCGGGTGTTGATGCTCTTTATGCCAATTCCATTGGAAAGCTATGGAATTCCCTTCCTAATAACCTAAGACTCATTACCTCACTTAACTAATTCAAAAATAATCTTAAAGAATTCTTTAAGTCACATTGGTTATGCCCATGTCCTAAACCAGACTAATCCTAAATGTCTCATACCACCTCAGTCTCTTCTTCTCCTCAGAGATTATAATCTTAACCTCTCTGTTGCTCAACGTATCCATGTTAAGGTTACTTACATAACATGTGAATGTTAATTTATCAGCATTGGAAATTTGCTGTTTATTTTTTCATTTCATTATTATGTTAATGTGAATTTCTTCTGTACGTAAATGTATGTGTTTCTCTCTTTATTGTGGAGCTTTTCTTCCCGGGCCTCTGCTGAAAATGGACATGTATCCAGCTGGACTAGCCCAGTCAACAAATGTAAAATAAATAAATAAAGAAATAAAAAAATAACTTTCCCTCACTCAGATATAACCTCTAACTACACTTCTATACACTCTGTAACTCCTATAACCTCCTTCTCTCATACCTATATCCCCTTGTCTTCCTCACAGTTGTAAACTGAATTCTGTTAGATGACATACTAAATGTACTGTAGAGGCTTAAGAAAATCTAAGACATGCTGTATTGTATTTATACTTTATGTGTTAATCTCATCTCTCGTATATTATTTGGTTGATTAATCTCCTATGTATATAAGTTGCTTTACTGATCTCTGCTAGACTGTAAGTAGATACATATAAGCGTTATAGTAAAATGTTTCTTTCTTGTACTAGACATGTATTAGTAAAAATGTACTTTGGCAGAGCTTTTCTCTTCGGGCCTCCACTGAAAATGGACACTGTTGTCCAGTCAGACCATCCCGGTAAACAAATGTTAAATAAATAAATAAATAAAATTTCTTGGATGTTGAGAGGTACGCTTACTGCTCAACCTCATCCACTCAGAATCTTACTCTGACACTCAGTCTAATGTAACTCACTCACACCGTAAGTCAGATAGATTCCTGTGCTGCAATTGATGGTCTTACAATTGTCTTGCCATAATCAATATTCATATTTTTTAAATTTTATTTATTTTATTTTACTTATTTATTTATTTTTTTTGTAGCTGTGCTCTCCTGCACCGTTTCACTGTAAAGTAATTTATTCAGTTGTCTAACATAATGAAACATGGCCCTTTTCCCTTTTGGTCTGTTCCAAATTCTGTACACTTTCACACAGTTTCACACAATTTCTTTGCCACTGTCATTAGGCATAGGAAGTGCATTCACTAACTAATGATAGTCTAACCTGGTGATATTACTAGTTATGTAAGTTATAATGCTAAAAAGTATTTTGTAAGTAAACTGAAAGATAGTCTGTCAATTTTCATACTCGCAGAAAAAATTGGGAAAGCCTACTCAAAGAATGATTTACTTTCCTTTTAATTCTGCCGATTGCTAAGAGCTGCATTACCGTTTCCCCACACCAGCTTTGCTCTGTATTTAACTACACTTCCCATTTCAGCTATATACCTTAATTGTAGGAAATAATACTACTTTCTTAAGTTCTCCCGCTTGTATGATCAGTCTTTTGTTTATACTGTTGCATCTCTGCATTTTAAAAGCAGGTTATCTAATTAGGTTCTACTGCTATAGCTGAAGGATTTGTTTAATTTCTGCCTTGTAATCTCATAACTTTACTTGTTAAATCCTTATGGTTTCCCATAATAAAGTGACTGCCATAGTCTGCAAACCATTTTTTGCACTTATCTGAGTGGCCTGTCATTGTCACTAAAACAATGAGGTCTCCAGAAATGCATAAAACTGCCTGACATCTTGCCAACACAGAAATAATAATGCCTTCTTGTTTTTTTTTCCAGCTATATCATCAGCTACTGTTTATGGCATTCCACCAACCTTTCTTAATGATTTCTTTTGCAGCTTGCTTACTTTCAGATCAAAAGATAACTCCTAAATCCCTTTCCTCATTTCTTGTTACTACCTACCTTGTAGCTGTGTACTCCTTCACTGTTTTTAATATATTTAGACAGTAATAAGTTAGGCCATTCCTTCAAATTAATATGCCTCTTTGCCTCACTATGAGGTAAATGGCCCATTTATTTGATGTGCTGGGAGCCTGATATCCAAGATTAGGCAAGTGCAGTAGAACCAATTCTTTCCTGCCAGTGAAGACCAATTGGCTGATCTATTCCTCCTGTTTTAGGAGTCGTGTGGTATGGAGTGGGCTGTGCTCTTGTTCTTGTGGCATGGCCTTCTCTCTCTTTCTGTTAGGGGGCTTACTAGCTCATGACAGCTGCCTGCATGTATGTATACATTCCTACCTTACCCATCTCCATGGAATCCATGCACTGTGAGCAGTGTGAGCATGCCCAGCCGATTCATTGACTCTACTGTAGGTGATACTAATGAGGTGAGCCAAGCAGCCTACTCCCTCAGGATGGGTTCATAGGTTCATAGGTAAGTACTTTGCAATTTGTCTGCCAACTGTTACAGGATTAGTCAAAAACCCATATTCAAAAGTTTTTTCCAGCCTCAAGGAGTGCAAGACAAGATAGGTCAGTAGAAAATTTGAAGATGCCCATCCCAATATCTAGACTTACCTTGAAGACAGCAAGGGTGCTGCACTATTTGACATGTAGTGGAAGTTTGTTTCACAGGAGAGGGATATATTACTTATCTGTTGATGAAGGTTTAGCTCCCTTAACTGTCTATTTGAGATGTAATTTATTTTGTTAAGGACTAGTAGGTCAAAGATAATTTTGATCTTTCGTGGTTTGAAAGACTAGATAAAGATCTTTATGGAGGTGTGTCTAAGAGAGTGAGTACAGAGAGAGCGAGAAAGGGCTGACAGTGTATCTTGATATCTATGTTTTTTGAAGACACTGGTGCTTTTAGTTATGAATTAAAGATGTCTCTCAAGTTGAGATATATGCTTAGACAAATACATGCCAAAATGTCCATTATATTCAGTCATGGGTCTGATGAGTTACAAGTAAAGGGGAATTAAAACTCCTTTAGATCAAGTGGAGATTTTTTTTGTCAGTTGGATGAGCCAGATAGAAGGCTTTCCAAACAATTGTGGATATATGATGGTCAAACGATAATTATCAACAAGAGTGCCAAGAACTCTTATGAAAGTGTCTGATTGGAGGGGTGTGTCATTATACAGTATGTGAAAATGTTTTGCTGAGAAAACTGGACTATACTAGATTTTTCACATTTAATTTGAGAACATTGTCCTTGCACTAGTTTGGCAATCAAAGTCTAACCCATGTTGGAGCAGTTATAAATCAGAAGAAGATCAAATAACAATACAAAGTTACAGTCATCTTCAGACTTAGATAAACATAGGCCAACAGTGTTGGCCTGAATGTTTAAGAAATAGATGTCAAATAGGATAGGGCCCAACAATATGCCATATGGTATAACAATAACTTTTTTATTTCAAAAGTGCACATGCAACTCTAACTGCATAGGATCTGTCAGACAGCTGGTTACCTATTCTCTACAAAACATAAGAATTTATATTTAGAGGTACAATTCTGTCAATGCTGCTTGCATTAGGAATAGTGCCAATGGCCCTGGCTAGGTGCAGATTTGATTTATGTACTAGATAACTGCTATCCACTACTTTGATTACTTATTCATAAAAATTACCAAGGTTAAGAGGAAGTGCCTTCCCTTGGCAAAACTAAATTGATGAGGGTCCATAGTAAGATGCAAACAGTGAAAATGTTTTATTTCTTTTAGTTTTATATACAGGTCAGACATATATTTATCAATCAGAGGATACATTGTGTCTGGTGATTATAAAAGAGTTGAAGGAATGTCCTTAAAGTGGAATAGGGCTAGAGTTAAGTGGGATAAGTTGATTGTCCCCATAGAACAAGGTAGCTCAGGATTCCTGGATTTGAAGGGATACTTTAAGCTATGTCATTAAGGTTTATATGCATAACACAAACAGAAGATCAAGTTAAATCATAATGTAAATTGGTGATAAAATTGGGGGGGGGTGGGGATAACGAAAGAGGAGAAGGATTCTGGATGCAGGTCCTTAAGAAGAATAGCATCCATATAGTATATTATATTAATAAAGTAGTAGAAATTATTCTAGGGCTAATCGAACATGGGCATGTAGAAAGGAGATTTTTGCCAACAGAGAAGATAGCTAGCAGTATAGTAAATATACAACAAGAGGCTGGGATTTAAATGAGGAAACTGGCAAAAGAACTAAGGTATTGGGAGCAAATGCCTAGAAAGGGAATGTTGATGCTGAGATGAGGTGAACCGAAGCAATAGGCCCTACCATACATCAGATTACTCTATCATAAAAACACCTATAGCTAACAACAGCAACAGATAAACAACAGCAATGCCATAATAAAATATACCATCTTCATAAGTAATATCAGTACATGCAGTGTCACCAGCAAATAGGCCTCTTTAGAATAATGGATTACCAATAAACAGCCTTGTATGCTAGCCATCATTGAAACCTGGATGAAGGATAGTTGTTGCCCCTCAATGTAAACTCAGATAAGCCACATCATTCTGTATGACAATAGACAAAGAAAAAGATCTGGAGGATGAGTTATGCTACTAATAAAATACACTCCTGTTTAAAACTTGTTTCCTTCTCAAATGCTAACCAAGCAAATGGCAGAGCCCCTAACTGGACTCTAGCTAAGTCAAGCACACTCTCCTTCCCATTGCTATTGTTGTGTACATCCCACACCCATCCTCACCAACCACTGTAAAGAATACCATCTCAGAAATATTTCCCAATGGCTGCAACAGAAATGCATTTGTTCAGGTGACTTTAATGTGTAAGCACAAGGAAATGATTTTAAACAACTAAATACAACTTTAGTACAATTCAACTTAGAACAATTAGTAAAGTACACATCTACACCTAATGCACAAACTGTCATCCTTACCATTCTTGATCTAATACATATACAGCACACCGCTGCTTAACCAAACCTGCACTACCCATCTCCTTAGTGATCACCCAACCAGAATTCTCAGCATAGTGAATCAAACATCTAAGCCACACCCACAATTGTTATTGATAAACATTTTCCTGATGCCCGAATGCCCTTGCAACAGCAACAACTGAGTCTTATTGACTGGTCAGCTTTATATATCATTCTTGCTTCTGCTGTAGAATTAAACTTCTTCTTGAATACTCTCTCTGCTATACAGAACAGCTTATTACCTATTGTTCGCAGTAGACCTAGGGATTAGATATGCCCATGGTTAAAACCCTCATGAAACAATAGACCTAGCATGGAAAACATGGACACATAGTCATAATTATGTAAATCTCCACCAAAATTAACTTAACCTAAAAAAAAAAAAAAACAGAATAGCAGCAAATGCTGAAAAAAGCCACCTACCTTTGGAATAAAGAATTATCTGCCTTATCTAAAACTAAACAATTCTGGAATCAGCTTGAACAAATTACTGGACATACCCACCACATCAGCATTCAACAACAAACATCAGACAACAGTAACAATGGAAGAAACCAAGCTGAGAAGTTTAAATCATTCCTCCTGTCTTCCACTCATGAAATCACAAATAGTTTTAACCCTAATAAAAACAGCTTATAATCCTCACAAAATAATGATAAAAAAATCTTTACTCCCTTGAAGAATTTACAGCCAAATTCCATTTTAAAGAAATCACCATAAAAGAAAACGTAAGTATGCTTAGAAACCTTAAACAATCTTCCCCTAAACACCTCATGCTTCACGACACATTCTGGCTAAATCAGCAAACTGCAGAGCCACTCTTTAAATAGTCATATAATTTGTCACTTACTACTGGCATTCTACCACCCATGTTAAACCATGCTATCAGTTTCACTCCCCCAAAAGTACCCATCCCAAAATCCCCTAAGGACTGGAGTCCTATCTGAACCTTATGTTCCGTAGCTAAAATATTTGAAAAAGTACTATACAAATAACGTATAACTATTGTTTCCTTTCAGGCAAACAACATGACTTAGAAAATGCCTTTAGTAATTTCATAGCTTTACTAACTGCCACAGACTCTATCTATTGCTACATGAATGAGGGCCTCATTACCACAGACATATTTGTAGATATGACCAGACCCTTTGAAATAATTTACCTTAAACTTCTTAATATCAAACTTAACAAGTTACAGTTTGGTCAAGCTACTATTAAATGATTCAAAAGATATCCAGAATATAGAATCTTCCAAGTTTGTGCAAATGATCTTTTGTCCTCAGTGTACGCCCTTAACATTGGTGTCCCACAAGGATCAGTACTTAGCTCCCTTCTGTTCCTATTTATCAATGACTTACCAAATGACCTTTAATTCTTAAACCTTCTAGTCTATTCTAGTCATCTAACATACTCTTTCTAGAAGCAAACACCCTCATAGTTTACAAACCTAGTTACAATTATCATATTACTCCCACAGAAATTCACAACCTCATCATATTTCCCTTCAGAGAACCTCAATTTAAAATCGTTTAAGGACTGGGCCTTGCCATTTGGAGCAATATCCCCAATAACCATAGGGGGAATGACTCACCATCAAATTTCAAAACAACACTTGCTGAGCAACTCCATAAAGACACTGTATGTCAGTGTTTCATTGATAAAGGCAGCCAATTCTGCGATGTTCACCCTGCCATTTCCAGGTAAGACTTCATAACCATACGTCATCTGTATTTATGTATATCTGTCTGCATTTCTGACCATCTATTTATTTCGCTTATTGTCATTGACTATGCAAACTGTATTGTTCTTTGTGTTTCATGTTTTCGCTTAATGAATTTGTTTTTGTAGAATTGCACCACTTTTGCCAACCTGGGCCTGGATTAAGGTAGAAAAGGGTCTTCAGACCAGTCTACCTACCCAGTGGACAAATAGAAAATAACTAACTAATTAACTAACTGCCAACGAACACCCAAATAAGAACCAGTAAACCAGAAAAAACGGCTGCAAATTGCTGGAGAAACTAAACTCAGGAACCGGCAATAGCGTAAAACACAAGTTTAATTTCCGCTTTCGTCACAACTTCATCAGAAAACACATGATACTATGAACTGATCAGTATAAATAGTCGAATAAAAAACAATTAATTAATTACATATGCATATAATTCCAATGAAAAAATATAAAAATATGTTATATGTTAAAACATGCCTTTAGGTCAAGTTCAAAGTTATTTTTATTTTTATTTACATGTAACTTACGATGTTTTAAAAAACACTTAAAATTGATGCTCTCATTTAAACCAGGTGAAATGTCAGATTTCAATTTAATTTGCCACAAACATTCCCGCTGTTCAATATAGTTCTTATAATCCCCAGCCCTACCATCTAATTTACATTTTTCCAAAACAGAAAATAAAAATTTTTTGTAGCAAGGGCATGAAATGGAATGTTTATACAATGCATTATTGAGATCTTTTGCTTTAATGGCATATAAGTGTTCCTTAATCCGAGTGGCTAAAGACCTGGTGGTCATACCCACGTAGAAAGCTGAACATGAGGAACATAAACTCACATAAACCACTCCTTCAGTATTACAATCATTGTAATCACTAACCTCTAAAACCCTATTAAAACTAACAATGTTAATAAAGGGACCTTCAGAAATGTACCTACACCCTTTTTTAAGGAACACTTATATGCCATTAAAGCAAAAGATCTCAATAATGCATTATATAAACATTCCATTTCATGCCCTTGCTACAAAAAATTTTTATTTTCTGTTTTGGAAAAATGTAAACTAGATGGTAGGGCTGGGGATTATAAGAACTATATTGAACAGCGGGAATGTTTGTGGCAAATTAAATTGAAATCTGACATTTCACCTGGTTTAAATGAGAGCATCAATTTTAAGTGTTTTTTAAAACATCGCAAGTTACATGTAAATAAAAATAAAAATAACTTTGAACTTGACCTAAAGGCATGTTTTAACATATAACATAATTTTTTTATATTTTTTCATTGGAATTATATGCATATGTAATTAATTAATTGTTTTTTATTCGACTACTTATACTGATCAGTTCATAGTATCATGTGTTTTCTGATGAAGTTGTGACGAAAGCGGAAATTAAACTTGTGTTTTACGCTATTGCCGGTTCCTGAGTTTAATTAACTAACTGACTGACTAACTAACTAGTCTTTCCTACCATGAATTGGTAGCAGAGTGTGATCAAAGAGAAGGTTATAGGAGAGTGCTAAGATAATGATCAGCCTTGGTGATGTTTCTGGTTGTCTAAAATAGAAGTTGCTGTTTAAAAAGGAATAATTAGTTTGAGACATACAATATTGCATGCTAATTATAAGATCTATCATCTGAGGTTAGAAAATATTGGGAAGAATTACCGGCCTGAAAGAGATGCCCTATGCAGACCGTCTCAAAAAAACTGCAGCTTTACTCCGTTGCATATCGCCTACTCAGAGGCGATCTCTGCCTAACACACAAAGCTATAACAAACCCAGAGCTTTTAGACATGCTCCACTTAAAGAAATCCCAATCCATATGAGCTACACGCTCTAGGGACCTAAACCTCATCACTACAATAAGCAGAACATGCTGGAGGGATAGATTCCTGTCCCAGAGACTTCCCATACTCTGGAACAAACTACCTATCTATATCAAACAAAGCTCCTCATTAGCACTCTTCAAGAAAAATCTTGATGATTGGATGGGAGATAGGAAATTCACCCCGGGGATCACTTCTGTGGCTCTGCTCGACAGTGGCAGAGGAAAATAATTTTCTTGGGTGGCGAAAGCGAGGGTACATTTGGCTAGGCTTATATAGGCCCTAGGGCCAATAGCCTAGTACCTACCTATGAACCTATGAACCTATAAGAAATACTGGAAATGCTGTTTGCAAAGGAACAATTAAATTCCATCTGCATAGCTCCAAACTGTGCAAAGAAAGCCCAGAAAATTTATAATTTTTCTTGTTAAGTGCTTTTTCCTCAGGTAGATAGCAAATGCTGGAGATACTATGGAAAGAGAATGGTAACAGAGAATATGCTTTTTTGGGGGGGATTGATGAGGCAGAAGATTATAAAATTTACAGAAGGTCAAAAATGCTGGGGATCAAATTATTATAACTAAGGAAATCATTATTTTTAGCTTGAATAAAGGGTCTAAATTTCCTAGATAAAGTAAAGTCTTATCAAATTTTTAGACTGAATAAAGGATCTGAATTTCCTAAACATATTATGGCCTTACCAAGTTTTAATGATAAAAATGATTACTAGAAAATGGAAATCAACTCTAAACTAACTGTTACTGAAGTACTGAATATTTTAAAAAAAGACAAAAGAAGTTAAAGCAGAATTTTTAAAAAAGGGAAGGAGTAAATTGCATAGATATTAATGGAATGTGTGAGAAGAATACAGGCAAAATAATGGTCAGGAGTGAGAGTGAGGCTCAATGGCCGACAGGAATTGAGCAATTTGTGTAATGCTGGAGTGAGAGGTAATTAATATAAAATTACTTCAGGAACATGATGATGAAAACATATTACTGTGGTCTATTTTCATTTCTAATAATATTGGTGTATCTATGCCATTACATATAATTCTACTTAATAGAAATGAAAATAGACCACAGTAATATGTTTTCATCATCATTACCCATGTGTAAAGCAAATATTCTAGTCTTAAGTAAAAAGAAGTGCACAAGAACATAATCAGCATACCCCATTGTCTGTATATTTATGTGAGTTTGCATGTTTGGTAACTTATTTATTTAAGGTAAGTAGATTGGGCCAAAAGACCCTTTCTATGGTAACCATACTGAAACATTAAGCCAATATTGCCCTATGAAGTCTACATAATGTTTACCTAAGGGGGCATAAGAGCTCTTGCCTATTTGACATAATGGTCATGGTGTTTACCTTACAAATACAAGGGGAAGGGTTTGATTCTCATGTGGGGTAATTGGCTAGACTTAAAGCAGACCACAAGGACAGTTAGCCTACTGCTAACCTGTGAACATAGTGCATAGTGAAGAATGTTGGACAGACTAAGTGCATGACTGTACATTTAATAAAACATAAACATTACATACTAAATTGTACGGCCAGCTGTCAGAATATTTATCTAACTGCATTATCGAGACATATACAAATTATTTCCTTTTTCTAAACCAAACATGTACAAATTATTTTCTTTTTCTAAACAAAATTTACTGTGAAAATCTAGTAGTTGAATAGCAAGACAGAAATGACATGTAATGGCATCATAAAGAATAGCATTAAGTACCAGTTCAGTAAAAGAATGATGATGCATGCAAAAGACTCTAATTATTAGCATTCTTATAAATTGTCTGCACATTATAACTTCAGAAATAACTAATAAATGAGGAAAGAAGGTACAACATATTAGAAGTATAAACTTTAGAGAGTAATATGATCTTTTTATTGATATGACTAAAATTTAAGAGCTGATTCAAACCGTATAGACGGACAAATGCTTTTAATTTAGCAGGTATGGGAAATAAGCTGCACCTTACAAAGAAGATGATAGTGCAAAATGTAATAACAGTTATTATAATATTCTTACATGTTTCTGTATACTGATTTTAGCTACCTCCCACACACTGACACTTATGTAAATGATTAATATTGATTAAGTCTTAATTAATTGTGAAACTAAACAGTCGTATGCAGTATATGTGCTGAGGTACTTGACAGCTTAAGTGCCACAGTGCATATTTTTTGTAAACATTTTATTAAAGACACCTCTTCATAATTTTAGTTTATCCATCAGTGAGATCATGATGCAGTATGGGAGAATGTCCATGAGCTTTAATGGGTGTTAGCCTTCACATTCATTCTGGAGGTACATCCATTAAACTGTTTGGATGCATCCCAGCACTTTCCATGCACCTACATTAATGATAGCAAACATTAACTGAAAGTTCTAATGACAATGCTTTGCAAGACTTAATTTTTTCAGGAGATATTTGCAGTCATTGATGAAGTAACAGGTACATAGATAGATTTAGATGTAAATAGAAAGGTAGATAACTTTATAGATGTACAGGTACATACATATGGCTTCCTTAAAGAATTTTACATTTGGAATAGAAGAGCTATATAAATAGCAGCAGATAATTGATTGGAGGAGATGCTTTGACTTTTGTTTTAAAAAATTGTCATTTAGTGTCCTGTGTGAGTTTTTAACTACACACTATATATGGACAGTATGATTAGTTTGGGAAAGGTGCGCTATTAGTGTTGCGCACTTTTTAATCTATTTTTAATGTGTAGAAAGTGCTGTAGATGGCTTGTAATGTCATTTTTTTTCTGTTATGAAACTTGATTTGAATATGCACTTATTAAATTTGACATTGGTGTGTCTGCCACTGTTGTTTATGTATATATGATTTGAAAGCATTGTAAAATGCCACACGTTACATTGTGTTGCATTATTGGCCATGCCTCATGATGACATCATACTTTTAGCCAGGTTTACTATCAATATGTCAAAGGTCAGAATAATTTTATGACCCACATATTGAAAGTAAACCTCAGAATGTAAAATATAGAACAAGTTAAAATGTGAAATCAGCTGAATGAATTCAGATGATTCAACATTGTTTTTGAAAACATCACCTGATGTTAGCTATAGGAGTTCACTTTTCATGACTTCCTATACCTAACATTACATTTTTGCAGGGTGGCAAGCCTCCCTGCACCGCCCTGTGGGGGGTTGCACCCCCCCCCTGCTAACTATATATTCCAACTCCAAGATAGCACTACAGTGAGGAAAAGGATGACATTTCCTAGCCACACTGTACCACAATCTCTGTACAATTCTTCAAAAGTTTATATTAGCTAATGCACACTGTAATCACTAATATAAACTTATGAACATTGAGATGTTCACCTAGATGAAACTTCGAACATCTGAAGTTCGAAGTTTTCATATGGGTACATCTCAGCTCGACATTTTAATAATAAACCTTTTAGCCATACCTTTTCAGGGCTTAATCTAAAAATCTGACAAGCTAGCAACTTAGACAATGACATGTCAGGTTATGCATACATACATAGATAGAAACAATTCAAGCATGGGCAATAACGCACTTCTAGCCCGCCGATATACCAACGCAATCGTCCCCAGGATAAGTGCCAAACTTTCTTTAAATTCCAGGTGCCAGAAAGTGTGCTCTTCAAATTTTCCCTAAGAACTAGCTGGTTTCTCAGTAATAGCACTAAAATCTGAACTCCTGTGACTAGCACTTGCTCTAGAACCTGCTGGAAAGCACTAGGAAGCCTGAAACTGATACAAGCACCCAACTCTCCTTGTCAATAAGGAGAAATTAATCATAGGCACTAAACAGCCTAAAATTGCAAAGTACCTTGCAAAAATAAGGGAAACAGCTCTTAAACTTTACAAAAAAGCACCTAAACAGGCATGTCGAAAGGTCAGCTTCCGGTGATTTCTCCTGTCCAGCTGGTGAATCTGGGCGTACTGGGACAATGTGGCAACTGCCTTATGTACACATACAATCCTCTCCTCCTACCACCCAACACTACAACCTGCGAGAGATGCACTTACATAGCCAAACTGGAAGCAAAGCTCTCTCCGGCCAAGATTGTGCTAGACAGTCAAGAGGAGAAGGTTAACACCTGCACTACACCTCAAGCAACTCATAGCCCTTCAAAACCTACACCATCAACACCCACACATAGCAACACTAAACCCACATATGCGGAGGCCCTTAACATTAACCTGCCCAAGCAACAAGGACCTCCGAAGCTGAAACGCAAACCAACACCAGTCATAACCAAAGTGACACATAGCTCACAACACCAGTGTGCCACCCAACAAAAGCCCCTAAGGCAAGACAATGTACCCAACACTTTAGTCATAGGTGACTCTATAGTCAGGCACACTGATGTCTCACTCATCAGGCTGAACAATGAGAAAATTACAGTCAGCTTCCTGTCGGGTGCCAGGATCTGCCACATAACGCATGAACTCAAGTCACTCCACAACAAGTACAAATACGACTCTGTCATTGTCCATGCTGGAGTGAATGACTTGAGACGTACCTCCCTGGACTACATGAAAAGAGACATGGAAGAGCTCTTGGATCATGTGGCCCAAGCAGGTATGACCCTAGCCCTGAGTAGCATCCTGCCTTCACCCAGAATGATACCACAGTATAAGGACAAAATGACTGACTTCAATAATTGGCTAAGCTTCTTGTGTCATTCAAAGGGGTTCCAGTATCTGTCTGCCTGGGAAGACATTATCGACAAACCACGATAATTTGCCAGAGATGGTCTGCACCTGTCACCCCTAGGATTCAGGTTATTGGCTAAAGCTCTTGCCGCCCCTATAGTGCCTTTTTAGGCAATGTTCAAAGGATAAAACCACCACTGTAACAGATACAAGCATGCAAAATCTGAAGGTAATGCTACTCAATGCTAGAAGCCTAAACCTCAAAATGCACTCTCTCGAAGCACTTCTAAAAATGGAGAACATCGATATCTGTGCAGTAACTGAGACCTGGTACAAGGCCCCAGAGAGCACCCCTGCAATACCAGGCTACAACTTTTACCACACCTTTTGACCACAAAACCAAGACCGAAACACTAAAGGTGGAGGAGTGTCCATATTCACCAAGGATATTCACACCTCCAGGCTAGTTGCCCAACACAATGCATCTGAAATTCTCCAGGTTCAACTAACACTAGGTAAGACTGCAATCCAAATTGTAGCTTGCTACAGATCCTCCACCATGCCTCAAGTTTCTCACTACACCTTTCTAAACATACTGGAAAATATTAAGATACAACCAAACACCCTAATACTGGGTGATTTCAACTACCCTGCCATTAACTGGGAAAACTACTCGGGTACCAACTCCTTTTTCCAGCGGTTCTTGGAATTCATAAATTCCAATGCCCTGGATCAACTAATTCATTGTCCCACCAGGAGCTCCAGTATCCTAGACCTGGTCATTACCAACATGTGAGATAGATGCTCCACACCAGTTGTCACCCCCTCATTGCTCAGGTCTGACCATAAGCAAATCACCCTTGACATCCACATCCCACCCCACCCCCCCAGTAAGGAAACCTCCTTAAAAAACTTCTCAAAAGCCAACTTCATGCTACTGAAGTCAGAAGTGACAAACTTCACAACACCCATGCAGACGGGATCTGAAAGTTCGACTGCAGAATCCTACACTTAGGCACTGTACGAGCACATCCACTCATGCATGAATCGTGCCATCCCATATAAAGCCAAGATGCTCTTTTCCAAAAAAAGGAAGCCAATCTGATGGTCCCCTGCTATAAACAAACTATACAACGGAAGGAAGAAACTGTTGCAGAAAAGAGGAAAATCCCAGGATGCAAAAAACTCCCTCACCAGCCTCAGTTACGAAAATAAAATTGCCAAAGATTCCAAAGACAACCACAAGGCATTCTATAGTTATGTCAAGAATCTAAATGGCAATGCTCAGATCTGCTCTGAGCTACAACATAATGGCATTAAATATACTGATCCCAAGGGTACTGCCAATATCCTGGCAGATCGATTTAGTGCCAACTTCACCCCCCTCTCACCCCCTAAAGGGCCCATCTCAATACCAAAAGATTGCCAAATTCCGGTAATCATGGCAACACAGGCAGAAACCACACTCTCCAAAGCTAAGAACATAGTATCCATGGGACCAGATGACATCCCAGGCTGTGTACTACATGAACTACAAAATGAACTGGAATCTCACCTAGTTGTCATGTTTAATCATAGCCTCACCTCAGGCTTCTTGCCCACTGAGTGGTGCACAGCTACAGTTAACCGACTCCACAAGGGGGGATCCGCCTTGGATCCTGGGAACTACCATCCTATCAGTCTGACAAGCCTGATCTGCAAGAGCATGGAATGCATTATCATGGAACTTATAAACAAAGACATTAGCAACCTTCAAACACTAGACACCACCCAGTTTGGGTTTGTGAAGGGCTGATCTTGTCTCCTGAATCTGATTGACTTCTTTGAATCAGTCTCCAGAGCTGTGGATGTGAGTAAGGTGGTCCACAAAGCCTATCTGGACCTCGCCAAGGCCTTCAACACCATCCCCCATACTGGAATCATAGATAAACTTACTAAGCTGGGCATAAATCCCTACTTCACTTGATGGGTTGCCAACTGGCTTACTGACAGAAACCAGACTGTAAAAGTAGCCGACTCCAAATCCAGCTTCAGACATGTGACAAGTGGAGTACCTCAGGGTTCAGTCCTGGGACCACTCTTGTTTGGCATCTACTTCTCTGAAGTACAGGCCAACACTAAGGGACTCTGGTTAACAAAGTTCACAGATAACTGCAAACTGGGAGCCATTATTGAATCCCCACATGATGTGGATATTCTACAAAAGAGCCTTACAGAAACAGATGCCTGGTGCCAGAGCCATGGGCTCAAGCTTAATGCCAAGAAATGTATAGTTATCCCCTTTGGAAAAAAACATGTACCCATGAATTACCACATAAGTGGCAGGACACTAAACATTGAAAGTGTGATGAGAGACTTAGGGACACAGGTGGACAGTGGTCTCACTTTCGATAACCACATCACCACAACAGTCAGGAAATCCTTCTATGTGGCACACCTCATCACTAAGGGCTATTCATCCAGAAAAAAGGAGGTCATTGTCCAACTGTACTCATCCCTCATTAGACCCAATATAGAGTATAATGCCCCATTTGGTATGTACCTCACAAGACATCTGCAACAGCTGGAAAGGCCACAGAAATACCTCACTAAAAGCATAACGGGCCTAAAGCAGATGCCATATGCTGACCGTCTTAAAAACTCCAGCTATACTCTGTGGCATATCATCTACTCAGAGGTGATTTCTGCTTAACATACAAGGCCATGTCAAACCCTGAGCTGTTGGACATGCTCCATTTAAAGAAATCCCAATCCCTCAAAGCCACATGCTCCAGGGATCTAAACCTTGTCATCACAATGAACAAAACATACTGGAGGGATAGGTTCCTGACCCAGAGACTCCCCATACTCTGGAATAGACTGCCCATACATGTCAAGCAGAGCGCCTCATTGGCCCTCTTCAAAAGGAACCTAGATGATTGGATGGGAGATAGGAAATTCACCCCGGGGATCATGTCAGTTGCCCGGCTAGACAGGGGTCCAGTGAAGTAAATAGTGTGAGAAGAAATAACCAGGGAGTTGTTATGGCTAGGCTTGTATAGGCCCTAGGGCTGATAGCCTAGTACCAATCTATGAACCTATGAACCTAAGTATATAAAGAATTGCTTGTTTTAACATAATTTATTAGTCACTTCCAGGTGTCAGCTACTCTCTCTCAGAGAACCAATTATTACGCATCTCATTCCTATATAATATCCTACACATATTGCCTGATGCTTCTCTACTAATCTTTGATAGGCCCAAGTATTCCCAGAGATATTTTTTTCAGTGAATGCCCTATATACCTGAAAAAAAGCTTTCCTTTTAACTGTCCACATGAGACACTGTACATGCTCAGATATTTTAATCTTTCATAATAACATCAACGTCTGCATCCATGGATTCCATAGTGTATTTTAAGTGTACTATTTTCATCTTATGTATACTAATTTTTTATAAGGTTTCCATGATATTGTTGCATATTCTACTTTGAATCTAATGTAACTTAAAAACAAAAATTCATCTTTGGATATTTCCTGGACTTATACAATCTATAGTTTTAAAGCTATCACTAACAAATTAGTTGATATGATCAGAAAACAAATTAAAGATTGATATGCCGATATAAACAGGTGTTTAAATTAATCCAGAATTTCCGTCACTGTGTATTGTATTAAATATTCACATTTCAGTGTATGACTTCCAAATCTAATATTTATTTTTTATGCGTTTTTACCATATTATTCGCTTTTGCTTAACTGGCTAATTTGGTCATGTTCTTTTCCAAACATGTCTACTCCATAATTAATCAGTTTTTCCCATTTTCAAGTCATTTGCATGCAGACTGTAGAATACATCTGATGAAACAGATATCAAAAATATACAAGCTAGACAAGTACAGGACCAGGACAGAGCCCTGTGGGACAACATAGTGTACAATTTCACCTGTACAGTTACTGTATGGTACTTGTCATGTCTTATTTGCAAGTCATGCAACTATCCATCTTATTAAGATTACATTAATACCTAGTTGTTCTAATTTATGGATCAATGTTATGTATGACTATATCAAAGTCTGAAGTCAGGGCTTTATAAATTATATCACATCACAATATTCATTTATAGTTATTATTTTATTATAGAGCATTAGGATACAAGTAGTTATGGACCTACATTTACCATATTTGTAATTGTCTTGACTTCATGCAACTACATCATGATAAAACTGAGTTTTTGTAACCACTTACCCCAAAAACTATACTCATCTTAATGGCATATTTCTTTTTATACTTCTTTTATTGACACTGTATAACACTGTATTGCTACTTAATGCCTTGTAATAATCTTGTAACATTGCTGTTTAATGCTAATTTATAATGAAAATTGCATATGTTGGAGCTTTTCTCCTTGGGCCCCCACTGAAAAAGGGCTCTTCATCTCAGTTGGACTATCCCGGTCAACAAATGTAAAATGAAAATAAATACATTTATGGTCCAAAATAACCTTCTGTGTTACTTTTTCACAACAAGAATGTAGGATTATATATCTGTATGACTCTGGGTTTGCACTATTCCCATTCACTTAAGGATGGATTTAACATGAGCCTGTCTCCAGTCTCAAGGAAGCTCTATGTACCTAAATGACCTAGCTAATAACAGATGTAATGGCATGTCTCTTTTTAATTTCTCCATATCTTTTGGGCTTCTAATACCATGACAGGAATGGACCCCATTCCTAAGTCAAAGTACAATTAAAGTTCTTGAAATTAGTATTGTTTTAATCTTTGATGTCAGTCAAAAGTTCTCTTTGCAGCACCCGCAATGTGCCCAGTAATGATTCCTTCTGCAATTCTTACAGACTTTCATGTATTGGTAGCATATCTAAATATGATTGTAGACTCTTTTTAATAAGACCCTTTGCTCCTACTACTATTGTAACTATCTGGGTATCTTTCTTCCACATTACTCTCATTTCTGCTTGCAAATCCTGATATTTTATAACTTTGTGTCTCTCTATATGCAGGACACTGTAGTTACTGGGTGTGGCAATTTTAATAATCAGTGCTACTTTTGTCTTCTTTTCTTGGACCACTATATCTGGTTTTCTAGCAGCTATCTTTTGAACTGTTGCTAATGGAGGATCCTATGTTATACAAACTTCATCATTTTCTTTGATGCTTTGTGACTCATGTTTCCAGTGTTTTCAGCCACTTCAGTACCATAATGTTTGCATAATCCCCAGTTCAACAGTCTTGACACATTATTATGCCTTTCAGTATACAGTCCTTCTGCCATTAGTATGTCACGGCCAGCAATGAGGTGTGCAACTGTTTCCAATTCTGTTTTACAAAACCTGCATTTGTCTTTTTCTCCCACATGTTCAATCGACTTTGTAAACCAATGTGTACACAGCCCACTATCTTGTGCCACCAATATTAACCTTTCATCTCTTGGTTTGAATTTGCCTCTCCTTAACCACTCCTCTGTTTGTTCCTGATCAGCATGAGGTTCTTCCAGAAATTTTCTATACTTGCAACTATATTTTTGCATTATCCACATTTCTTGCCTTCTCATCTTGTCCTTCACCTTATATTCTTTCTTTTGTTTTTGACACATTCAGTTGCTGCCTGTTTTTTATCCACTTGTGATTTATAGGATCATAGATCCATAGGTTAGTACTAGGCTATCGGCCCTAAGGCCTATACAAGCCTAGCCATAACAATTCCCTGGATATTTCTTCCCACAATATTTATTTCCCTGGACCCCTGTCTAGCAGGGTGACTGATGTGATCCCCGGGGTGAATTTCCTATCTCCCATCCAATCGTCAAGGTTCCTTTTGAAGAGAAACAAAGAGGCGCTCTGCTTGACATGTATGGGCAGTCTATTCCAGAGTCTGGGGAGTCTCTGGGACAGGAACCTATCCTTCCAGCATGTTTTGTTCATTGTGATGACAATGTTTAGATATATATATATAAATAGAAATATATATCTATATATATATATATATATATATATATATATATATATATATATATATATAGTCTTGGTATGCATTGATTTTTATAAATCATTTCATGACCATGATGCATCCTTCTTGTTTTCCTATCTAATCTATCCAACACATTCTGAGTCCGATCAATCACTTCAAAACTGTAAGTTAGGACAGGAAGAGCAAATTGGTTTATAGCTTGGATTTTGTTCCTAAATGTCAATGCATTTTTCAGAATTTATTTAAATCTTATAAAGTACTCCTTACTAAGTTTTATTCTCATTTTTTCATGTTTTATTGTTTATCCTTCATCAATTCCCAAATATTTATTCACTCCCTCTTGCTCAAGTTCTTTTATATCACATTCTTATCCCAAGGCGATGTTTTCTTGGTGCTGCAGTTTTTCTGCTTTAAAGGTCGCTTTTACACATTAATCAAGACCAAATGACATTCATATATCATCTGAAAAAGTTTTGACAACTTGCAGTTGTACTTTCAGTTCCTCATCTTATGAGCTGTAGAGTTTCAAATCATCAACATAGAGAAGATAAGTCTTTAGTATTTGTTGTTTTCTAGGAGCCAAATTATAGCCATGGCCTAAGCTGTTAAGTAGACAGCTTAATGGGTTAAGGGCAAGACAGAATAGCAGAGGTGACAGAGAGTCACCGTGGAATATCCCCATTTGAATTTTTATCCCTGGAATAATAATTTGTCCTATATCATGGCTTAATTGCATTGTGGTCTGCCACTGGTGCATGGTCATTGTAATGTAGTCGATCACTGTAGGATGTATCTTATATGTTTTTAAGCACTCTTTTATCCATGAATGTGGAATATTATCAAACGCTTTTTGTAGTCAATCCATGCCATGCTTAAATTCTTCCCCTTTTTACAGTTCTCCACTATGACTTTATTTAACAGCAAATGACCCTTTGTTCTGTATGACTTTCTTTTATTGCCCTTTTGTTCTATTGCCATAATTGAGTTTTCTTCTAAATGACTATAGACTCTGTCGGCATAATTACATTTTATAGTTTATCTGTCATCGGAAAGTAAGTTACTGGTCTATAATTTTTAGGGTAGCTTGCAGGTTCACTTTTAAGTAGGAGCATTGTTTTTCCTGTTGCTAGCTAGGTTGGTGTCTGTTCGGGGTGCACATATAAATAGTTCTTACTCATGGATAAATCCTCATGCAAAGACATTAATACTTTTAACCAGAAATTAGGTACTGCATCTGGACCTGAGGTTTTCCAATTTGAGGATTTTCATAACTTTGTTTCAGTCTCTCTGACTGTTACATCATCCCATTTCATATCCTGTACCTTTAAACGTCTTATTCTTTCTTTTACGTCTTCTATCCATTTAGTATCTTTGTTATGTTCCACAGGAACTTCATAGATACTTCTCCAAAATGTATCTTTTTCTTCTTTTTTTTAGTGATCTTTCAATTCTTTTTACCTTGTTTCCCAATTCTTTATAAAACTTTTTTGAGCCATCAATAAATTGCTTATTTTGCACTTTTCCTTTATATTTATTGGTGTATCTTCTAAGTTTTTCCACCTGTGCAAGATTTTTAGTTTATTTGCGATAGTGCATGATAGATCCTGATCTGTTCTAATGCTGCACATTACTTTTATCACTTCTATCTTTCTAAGTATTTTTGTTGATTTGTTTCCCTCTTCTATACTCTTCTAACAGTTACACTTCTTGTCCTAGTTGCTTTATAGTTTTCTCCCTTGAATACTTCCATGATGGTATTCAATTTCTCCCCTTTCTCTCCCTCACTACCCTGTGTTCTTGTGATAGAACTTTATCAGTTATTAATTTAGCTGCACAGTAATATATCCCGTTTACTTTATTTTTATTTTATTTTTATTTTATATTTGTTTACCGGGAAATTCCAACTGGACGCAGGTCCTTTTTCAACGAATGCCCGGGGAGAAAAGCTCCACATCATGTACATGATAAATAGAGATACAAAGTTGCAGCAATAGTAAACAACATTACAGGTTGTTGGCTTTAATACAATAACAAGATATTGATTATCAACAGTATATACAGGAAATGTTGCAAGTTAAGATAGCTAATTCTGACTGTGGTTAGTAGTGGCAGTAGTATAGTTGGGTTAAGAGTCTAGGTGGGGGGGGGGTAAGGGGGAGTGTTAGTCTGGATTAGAACAAGGACAAAGCCAGTGCAAATTTAAGTGGAATTTGAGCACAGTCTTGAAAAGGCTGCTGGAAGGTAGAGTAGTTATAGAGGGTGGAAGATTGTTCCAAAGTTTAGATATGGTACATGAAAATATGGCTTCTCCTGCTAAGTTTTTGGGTTTGACAACAGTGAGTTGAATTTTGTTGCTTGATCTTAGAGGCCTAGTGGAGTAATAGGGTTGGAGAAGGGTTTTAAGGGAAGGGATGTTATGGGGGTGGTTAATAAGTTTATGACCGAGGGTGAGTTGATTAAAGTGAAGAAGTTGTGGGAGCTCTACAAAGTTTAGTTCTTTAAGGAAGATACAATGATGGCTGCGGTAGGAAGATCCGGTGGCAAATTTAGCAATTTTGTTGTAACAAGCATCCAGCTTGTGTAGGTCTGTCTAAGGTTGTTAAGCATGGGGGATGCATAGAGTAGGGTGGAGAATACTTCTGCTATATTGTATTGATCTTTATGGACAGTCCTAATTATTGTGTTCATTTGTTTTATCAAACTTCTGACTTTTTGTCTTTTATTGACCTTCTGCAGTCTATTTCTTTCATTGATCTTAATATGTCTATCAGTTTACTAATAAAATGTTGAAGTAATGTTCGGTGAACACATGAATGTCGAACTGCAGTTGAATGATTTCCATGTTGCCAAACGTTACTTGAGCAAGACAGTTTGTATCAGCGAATGCCACTTTGCATTTGCTGATATGAACCTTGATGTGAAGAATATGGTCGTGGTACAGTGTGAACTGGGAAATCCATCCCTTTTCTAACTGTCATGCGATCTCAGAGTTGGAATATATATTTATCAGGGGTGTTGTGGTGCAAGGGGGGGGGCTTGCCCCCCCCCGCAAAACAGTGAATTTGCAGGGTAATAGCTAAACTTACCTTAGCTCCTATGCAGACATCCCATTCGCTATTCGATCTAAATGTCGAATCTGCTGAATGAATTGAGCAAATTCAACATTTAGATCTAACTGGCATGCATGGATTTGACTTTATGGTTCAACGTTAAAAATGGAATTTGTTTTTACCATCGACATTTTGATAGTAAACCATATCTATCAATCTCTATTAAGTCAAGCAACTCTTCTCCTAGCTTGTTTTCTTCTAAACCAAGGGCACATTTTTTGTTTTCCATTTCCTGCGGGCATTCTATAGAAAGTTCTATTGCATTTTCCTGTAGCACATTCTCTTCAGTTTCATCCTTTGCCATCTGTTGCTCTGTCATATGAGAACTCACTGGCCTATCACTCCTCAACATTAACTGTGTCAGAGTTTCCACAGTTTCCTGTTCCTTCCCTTGCCATCCAGCTTCAAGTGAAAGTATATACTCGTTTCCTGTGGAAGGCTCCAAAATATCTTCATATGACACCTGACCAATTGCTATCATTCCACTGGTTTACCCTTAATTTTGAGTTCCATTGCTCTATCCTTTTGTGGTGCTTTCTGAATTAAATTTTCTACATTGAATCCTTCACTTTGGAGGTACTCAAAAACCTCAGTTTCTATTTCTTTCACTCCTCCATTACTGATCTCCTTTTCTACTTTTCCTCTTTTGGCATTTTAAAGTTTTCCATGCCCAGCTTCCTTTGCCTATATTTCTCTTCAACTATCTTTGGTACTGATGTTTTTGTATTGATTAGCTTTGCTTTCTTATTTGCATAGATATTACACAATATTAACTCTATTTTTCTTTCCCATGTCCATAGTTCTTCTTCAGACATCTACTGATCTTCCTGTTTCTCCTTACTTTGGAGACTCATTCCATCATGCTGTGATGTAACCTGTGTTAGACTTTCTAGTTCATAGTTCATAGGTTAGTACTAAGCTAACTGCCCTTGCGAGCCATTTTAAGCCTAGCCAATTATTCCTTGTGAGACTCAAACCCTGCACCTTGTGTTTGTAAGGTAAACACCTTAACCATTAAGCCACCCTCCCAACCCTACATCAAATCCTTCACTTTGCAGGCAATCCATAACTTCACCTTCTATTTTTTGTTTGTACCTTCTACTTTACTACTCTGTTTTTCTACAGTCCCTCTTTGTAATATAATTTTTTTATTGTGAAATTTTCCATGTCTGGATTCCTTTGTTTGTATTTCTCTTTGAATATCTTTAGGGTTGCCTTCTTTGTGTTGATTAATTTGTCTTTTGCCTTTACATAAATATTGTGCCATATCAAATATCTCTTTCTTTCCCATGTCCGTATTTTATTTATACTTTTCAAAAATATCTGGGTTTTGTTGTTTATATTTTCACGCTTCCTCAGATGTTTCTTTTTCCAAACAAATCAATGTTTCTTGGTCTATATAGCATTTGTTTTTCAAAAATGTGTTGTATTAATGACCTTAAATTTTTATTTGAAGCTTTGGACAGTTTTTCTTGCAAAAGTATTTTTCTGTCCTCGGATTTCTCTCTTAATCATTTTGTATATCTTGCATCTGGAAATTCTGGGCTTTTTGCATAATAATAACAACACATAATTTTTTTCTTATCCTTAATAGTCCACTCTATCATCTTTATGGCTCTTCTTTGGCCTATCGATTTTTGTGATTTTTGTGGGCTGCTACTTCCTTCTACAAAAGGGGGGGGGGTCATCCTCCCCCTGGGCCTGGCCTGGCCCTATTGTAGGAATATTTCCATATTTTGAGGATTTTACACTGTCATTTTTTCCAGTTCTGGCACCAGTACACCTATCAGGATTGGCCAATTTTTTATCCTGGGTCTTGTGCACTCAGCTATCTTTTTAATTTTTGACCTACTTCTGTCCATGATATATATCAGTGTCACCTTGGTGAGTTTTTGTAGAAAACAGGGTAAACCTCATGAAGGTACTCACCAAGACTTGGTGATGAATTCAGTTTCAGCACTACTACTCTCCTTTGCTTGCTGAGTTTTCATTTCTCCATTCAGACCACAAATGTCTGAACCTGCGGTCCCTCTTGTACTGAGCAGGATTACTATCACAACATCACATCATCAGTAGGGTAAAACGAACCTGTCTCATGATGGTCTAATCCCAGTTTATGATCCCTATTAGTGGGTGAACAATCCAACCCTTGGTGAATTATGCTTCAGAATGATAGGAAGAGCCGACATTGAAGGATTAAAAAGCAACTTTGCTATGAACTCTTGGCTGCCACAAGACAATTATCACTGTAGTAACTTTTCTTACACCTTCTGCTTAAAACCCAGAAAGGCAGACTGATCATGAGGCCTCACTTTCACAGTGTGTATTCATACTGAAACTCAAGATAAAGCAAGCTGCTGCCCTTCTGCTTCACGGGAGGTTTCTGTCCTTCCTGATATCATCTTAGGACACCTGCATTACTCTTTGATAGGTGTTCCACTCCAGTCAAACTCCCCACCTGACACTGTTCCTAGAGCGGGTCACACCCAGACTCCCAAGTGCTTGGAGCCAGAACCGAAAGCCCGAGTGGGGCTCACACCCTTCCTCAGCAGGTAAGTGAAGAAATAATGATTAGTGGTATTTCATCAGCAGCCGAGGCTTCCCACTTATTTTACACCTCTCATGTCTATTCACAGTGCCAGACTAAAGTCAAGCTCAACAGGGTCTTCTTTCTCTGCTGATTCTGCCAAGACCGTTCCTTGTATAATGGTACTGAGAGTTCATATTAATGTGTCTACAGGTCATTATTACTAATTATACCACTTATTTGTATTTTACTAGGGTCTAATTTAGTTAGTGCTTTTTCTAACATAGTCTAATTTAATTACAGTACCTGAAGTTACCTGAACATGACTATCATAAATTATCCTGCTCCTTTTGTGTTTTGCATATGATTTTGTAAACATATCTAAATCTGTTGTATTTAAGAATATATTTTGCAATCTGAGCACAGTTAACTTACAGTTTGTTTATTTATTTGTATGTCCCCACATCTTATATGTCTATAAAATGCTTTCTCATTCTTCTCAATATCTTTATATACATTTTCATCAACATTTCCAGGATCTTGCCTAACACTGTATGTAATTTGTCTGCTCAGTTTATTTCAGTTTTCAAAATTATAGTCCAACCTCCTTTCCATGTCTTATATTTTCTATTATCCTAATTATGTATCTTATTCTAATAGAAATATATCCACCTGGCCATGCATGCCTAGATCATGATATTAAACACTTTTTTTCATTTAAACAATCTCCTTATCAAAACTTCTTATATTCTTTCTGCCATCTTTCCACTGAATTAATTTCATGTGGTCTGCGATTACTTTTCTGTACTTTGGTTTAGATTTCAGTTTGTCTGAATTATCTAGCAGTGATTTATCCTTTACATCTGCATGATCTCTGCACATCAAAAAGTGGTAAATGTGATAAAACTTGACAAAGAGCAACAATCATCTCCTTAATGACTATCCAGTTTGTTCTGTTCCATGGTTTGTTTACAACCTGCAACAACATAATGTAGTTGAGCAGTTTCTTAGCCCAGTGAAGGTGGTAAATGTCTTCTTGTCTAATCAAGACATGCTGACAAGGATGCTAAAAACTGAACTGAGTTATTAATATTACCAGTGTTATAATTTTACTACCCACTTTGCACTGTGAAAATAGTATATAGCATATAGTTTATGGAATAACATCTATCTAAAATTAAAATAATTTGCAATACATTTTTTATGCACTGCATAGGGGATGTCTCAATTATAGCTAGTGTACAATTCCAAAAGTCTAGTAAGACCCTTATCTCTATAATGAGTTTAGAAGCCTATAGCCAGATTAGCAGAATGCCTTATGATACCCTTTTACGACATGAGATATTGGTTTTCAAGTGCAACTTTGGAATCTTTATTTTCAGTTTATGAAATAGTATATTTCAGTTACCTCCTTTTAAGATGGAAAGATAGTTTCGGAGAGCTGATAAACCTAGCCCAGGAAAAAAAAACATAAACATGTTCTCAGCTCACATACATTTCTTCAAGTATAAGATAATATTTTCCATGAATGAAACTTAATAGGCTATCATTTTTGCTGCCTCCTTGTAAATATTCTTTTTTCCAACTCTCTACTTTCCTTTAGCCTGAATGATAAACTATATTTGCTACATTTTTAAACAAAATTAACTATTGCCTAATCTTCGTTTAAATACTTCCTCCAATGATCCTGCTGGTGTGCCCAGTTGTTGTTCACCCTACCAAAATCCTTGCATTTCTATCCCATATGAATTTCTTTCAATATTAAAAGAAAGTTAGAAACTATCATATTGGAGAAGGGACATCTGTACACTAGTCCTAGCAATTTGATTGTACCAAGATTATCACACAGGGAACAGGGTTTACTCATATTCACATAATTTCATATATTAAACCTGTTACATTTAACCAGTAGTCCAGTCTATCTGCAATCTCATTATGAATATGAGGTTGTGGTCCAAAGCTCACCAAACATTCAGTATTATTGATGTCATGTTGTCCGGTTTGACATCCTATGTACATTGGATCTGATGCAATACTAAAATACTCTTAAAGTAACACATGGCTGTGCTAACAGTCCTGTGTTTGAAAACTAAATATGATAGAAAATGATCAGGTCTCAGCTTAATCTGAAAAACTGATCAGACTGATCATGAGGCCTCACTTTCACAGTGTGTATTCATACTGAAACTCAAGATAAAGCAAGCTGCTGCCCTTCTGCTTCACGGGAGGTTTCTGTCCTTCCTGATATCATCTTAGGACACCTGCATTACTCTTTGATAGGTGTTCCACTCCAGTCAAACTCCCCACCTGACACTGTTCCTAGAGCGGGTCACACCCAGACTCCCAAGTGCTTGGAGCCAGAACCGAAAGCCCGAGTGGGGCTCACACCCTTCCTCAGCAGGTAAGTGAAGAAATAATGATTAGTGGTATTTCATCAGCAGCCGAGGCTTCCCACTTATTTTACACCTCTCATGTCTATTCACAGTGCCAGACTAAAGTCAAGCTCAACAGGGTCTTCTTTCTCTGCTGATTCTGCCAAGACCGTTCCTTGTATAATGGTACTGAGAGTTCATATTAATGTGTCTACAGGTCATTATTACTAATTATACCACTTATTTGTATTTTACTAGGGTCTAATTTAGTTAGTGCTTTTTCTAACATAGTCTAATTTAATTACAGTACCTGAAGTTACCTGAACATGACTATCATAAATTATCCTGCTCCTTTTGTGTTTTGCATATGATTTTGTAAACATATCTAAATCTGTTGTATTTAAGAATATATTTTGCAATCTGAGCACAGTTAACTTACAGTTTGTTTATTTATTTGTATGTCCCCCCCCCACATCTTATATGTCTATAAAATGCTTTCTCATTCTTCTCAATATCTTTATATACATTTTCATCAACATTTCCAGGATCTTGCCTAACACTGTATGTAATTTGTCTGCTCAGTTTATTTCAGTTTTCAAAATTATAGTCCAACCTCCTTTCCATGTCTTATATTTTCTATTATCCTAATTATGTATCTTATTCTAATAGAAATATATCCACCTGGCCATGCATGCCTAGATCATGATATTAAACACTTTTTTTCATTTAAACAATCTCCTTATCAAAACTTCTTATATTCTTTCTGCCATCTTTCCACTGAATTAATTTCATGTGGTCTGCGATTACTTTTCTGTACTTTGGTTTAGATTTCAGTTTGTCTGAATTATCTAGCAGTGATTTATCCTTTACATCTGCATGATCTCTGCACATCAAAAAGTGGTAAATGTGATAAAACTTGACAAAGAGCAACAATCATCTCCTTAATGACTATCCAGTTTGTTCTGTTCCATGGTTTGTTTACAACCTGCAACAACATAATGTAGTTGAGCAGTTTCTTAGCCCAGTGAAGGTGGTAAATGTCTTCTTGTCTAATCAAGACATGCTGACAAGGATGCTAAAAACTGAACTGAGTTATTAATATTACCAGTGTTATAATTTTACTACCCACTTTGCACTGTGAAAATAGTATATAGCATATAGTTTATGGAATAACATCTATCTAAAATTAAAATAATTTGCAATACATTTTTTATGCACTGCATAGGGGATGTCTCAATTATAGCTAGTGTACAATTCCAAAAGTCTAGTAAGACCCTTATCTCTATAATGAGTTTAGAAGCCTATAGCCAGATTAGCAGAATGCCTTATGATACCCTTTTACGACATGAGATATTGGTTTTCAAGTGCAACTTTGGAATCTTTATTTTCAGTTTATGAAATAGTATATTTCAGTTACCTCCTTTTAAGATGGAAAGATAGTTTCGGAGAGCTGATAAACCTAGCCCAGGAAAAAAAAACATAAACATGTTCTCAGCTCACATACATTTCTTCAAGTATAAGATAATATTTTCCATGAATGAAACTTAATAGGCTATCATTTTTGCTGCCTCCTTGTAAATATTCTTTTTTCCAACTCTCTACTTTCCTTTAGCCTGAATGATAAACTATATTTGCTACATTTTTAAACAAAAATTAACTATTGCCTAATCTTCGTTTAAATACTTCCTCCAATGATCCTGCTGGTGTGCCCAGTTGTTGTTCACCCTACCAAAATCCTTGCATTTCTATCCCATATGAATTTCTTTCAATATTAAAAGAAAGTTAGAAACTATCATATTGGAGAAGGGACATCTGTACACTAGTCCTAGCAATTTGATTGTACCAAGATTATCACACAGGGAACAGGGTTTACTCATATTCACATAATTTCATATATTAAACCTGTTACATTTAACCAGTAGTCCAGTCTATCTGCAATCTCATTATGAATATGAGGTTGTGGTCCAAAGCTCACCAAACATTCAGTATTATTGATGTCATGTTGTCCGGTTTGACATCCTATGTACATTGGATCTGATGCAATACTAAAATACTCTTAAAGTAACACATGGCTGTGCTAACAGTCCTGTGTTTGAAAACTAAATATGATAGAAAATGATCAGGTCTCAGCTTAATCTGAAAAACTGAATTTGTTAATCATGAGATCATTCCCTAGTGTCTTAATTTTGCAAACTACCCATATCTTTTGATTGTCAGCTGAGTTCTGAAACACCACTCAGTGTGTCTGTAATGGACTAAGCCAGTAACCCATCCTTTTACTGACCATATCTTTGCAGGCAGCTCCTTCAACCATTCTAAAAATTACAGACAATATTCACTGCAGAGGGTTGAACTAATTTTATTTCAAAATGATTTATCTTAGATGTTTGCAGTAGGGCCACTTCTACATGTTATCATTTACATCTGCATAGAAAACATTGCATTTTGGTAAGGGTCAAAAGACCCTTTACAGTCCATGTAATCCATTTACTTGTCTGACTAATCTAGTGATCACTGCAGTTAAAATAAGTTGCAGGTTTCTCCAGGTTAACATGCTCGCTAAAAGAATAATTGATACTATCTGCAAGCATTAATCAATACTATCTGCAAGCATTAATCTGGAAGGTGCAACCAAATGAAAAGATTCTCTAACCACTAAAAGAAATGCTTTACTATAATGCATAAACGACCACTGTGCAACAATTGCTTAGAATAAAAGAAGTATTAACAAGAATCTAACACAAACATGTCAATGTTATGTAACTCATTCTCTTCACAATGGAGCTCTTTTAAGTTTGCTTTCTAATTTCTAATGGGTATAAACTGAGCCTTAAAAAATTAAGTTATTGCCTTACAATTCAAAGAAATGTTCATATCTTTAGAACTGTAAATGTCGCTAAAATTATCTAAATGGCAAACTATTTAGTGCAAAGAATTCATCAACGTGGTTGCATTCATTTTTTTCGGGTCTTAAAATGGATTTTCTAAGCCACAATAAACACAGTAAATATTATTTTTCTAATGTTGTATAAACAGCTAACAATATCCCAGTAAATGTTAAATCAACACGCATGCTGCTAGTACCATTTTCTTTTATACCGCTGTGTGTGTTCATATAAGTCTAAGTGGTTGTGTCATTGTCACTTAATTGTTGAGATATTTAGTGAAATATGAACATTAGTATAATAAAAAAAATCATACAAACAATATTTATTATCTATTTAGCTATATTAGACAAAGGTCAAATATGTTGTGTTTGTAATCATGTAAGCTTTAAGATGAAATATTTTAATAGCTTCAATGTAGCATGTTTTTAGAATTACTAGTACAATTAAGAGCAAGCAATATTTGTCCCATACAGGCATCAGTAGAATGTAATTGCAGAAATGCCTGAAACCATCACTAGGCTGTGATGAGTTTATGGAGCACACAATACAAACAGCTGTAGCAAAAAGTTGATATCACTTAGTACTGAAAACAACATTGTAAATCTGTACAGAGCTGGAACAGAAGTACTACAACAGATAGGCAGCAATCTACTTAACACCAAATGTGTGATAAGAGACCTTGGGACCCAGGTGGACAGTAGTCTCTCCTTTGATAGTCACATCACCACAGTAGTCAGGAAGTTCCTCTACATGGCACGCTTCATCATAAAAGAGTTTTCATCCAGGAAAAAAGAGGTCATTGTTCCCCTCTACTCGACACTCATTAAACCCATTATAGAGTACAATGCCCCTTTTGGAATTTACCTCACAAGACATCTGCAGCAGCTGGAAAGGCCACAGAAGTACCTCACAAAGAGTATTACTGGCCTCAAATACCCTACACTGACCGCCTCAAAAAACTCCAGCTTTACTCCGTAGCATATCACCTACTCCGAGGTGATCTCTGCCTAACATATAAAGCTATGTAAAACCCAGAGCTGCTAGACATGCTACACCTAAAGAAATCCCAATCCCTCCGAGCTACACACTCTAGGGACCTAAACCTTGTCACCACAATAAACAGGACATGCTGGAGGGATAGAGTCCTGTCCCAGAGACTTCCCATACTCTGGAACAGGCTACCCATCTATGTCAAGCAAAGTTCTTCATTAGCACTCTTCAAGAAAAATCTTGATGAGTTGATGGGAAATAGGAAATACACCCCGAGGATCACTTCTGTGTCTCTGCTCAACAGTGGCACAGGAAAATAATCTTCTTGTGTGATGTAAGCCAGGGAATCTTGTTGGCTAGACTTACGTAGGCCCTTGGGCTGATAGCCTAGTACCTACCTATGAACCTATAACTAAACAAGTAACCCATCTGTTTACTGACTTATCTAATTAGGGATATGCATGAATGGAACAATGATATTCCGAAATATTCCTACTTACTATCTAGCTATGCTTTAGAATATATATATATATATATATATATATATATATATATATATATATATATAAAACTAGATCAATGAGATTCTGAGCAGTTGCCATACCTATTATTATTTAGATAAGACAGAACAGGATAGGAGTGAATATGTTTCTGCAACTTCCACTGTATGAAACTTAACAATAGCAAAGGAGTGGTTCTGTACAGACTTTAGTACACCTAAAATGCACAAAAAAAATGGTGCACATTATTTTTACCCATGCCCATACTAAGAGAACTACAAGGTTCCCTTTAAAATAGTAAAGAAAAGCCAAACCTTTATTGGTTTAAGACACATATAGACTCAGATTCATTCAGTATATCAATAGCGGTACTTTATGTAGTTATACCAACAGATATTGTACTACATTACTTTATGTAACATCCTATCTATCAACAGATAAGCTAAAATATTTTTAAGGTATATTAACATTTTATAAAATAATATAATACTTGAAAAAGCATGGAGAAACTGAAAGATCCGTTTATTTTGAAAAGTAATATAGAATGCTTTATAGTTTATGATTCAGCTTATATAAGAAACCATATGTCATTTGCAGAAAGCAAGCTAATGCAAAGTGAAAACAACAGTCTTGTTGCTCAGTGAAGTCATCATGTGCAGGTTACTGGGATGCAGACACTTGAGTTTTGATCTAATCTAGACCATATCTACTTAAAAAATGGTTAAAAGTTCTGGGTTGCAATTTTCCTATTCATACTTGTCACAGATTCTGGTACAGTAAATATTTCATTATTTTCTTTCTTGTAGGGATCTATGGCAGCTTTTTCTTCTCCCAGTGAGCATCCCGAATGACTACTACTATTTACGAATGCAGGAATATGGCTCTCCAGGCCAACAAAATTAACTGTTAGCAGTGGGGAAAAGGGTGCAGAAATCAGACTTATATAATCACATCTCCGGAAATGACATTCATGAGTCTGTGCTGCCAATATTTTTAGTACTTCTGTCTGTCGATCTATCTATCTAGTTTTCTGTTCATTTTCAGTTCCTGGGTACTGGAATCTTTGTTGAAAATGTCTGCTTCTTCTCTGGTCTTCCTCAGCTAAACTGTTAAATCTGTTAATAGTTGGAAGAGTTTCCTGAAACAATGACTGTTGTGGAAAATGCTTTGTTACAAGGGAGATATGGGGGTTTAAGACTAGAGTAGGTTTATTTAATTTTTTATACATTAATTTGAATGGGATTGCTAAACAAGCATCATTTCTGTTTTTATTTTGTTTCGTTTTCTTCAAGTTGCAACTCTTTTCACAGCTCCAATTGGCACAAAAGGTGAAAACATTTGATTTGTAATGGTTATAGAGGTAAAGTAGGCTAATACTCTCATAAGGGATCAAAACTGAGTTGCCTACCGTTATTAATAGAGATGAAAAAGAAAAAGTCTGGACCAATTAGGTACGTTGATTCTAGTAGTTACCCAATGAGCTTATTCTGTTACTGGTGACTAGTTTACTTTCCAAACTTTTCAGCCACAGCGGATTTTTGGCTTACTATTTTAAAGGAATTAGCACTGCTCTTTCTTGTGTTTCAGTGGCACAGCTTTATTTTCTTTTATACCCTTTAATATTGGCTGTACCAAGGAAACTAAGATATTAAGAGACTGTTAAATGTTGGCTGCTCTGTGAGCATCACCATACACTCCCCTCACATATAACATTTTCTGTTGTTGCAGTAGGCGACAGAACTGTGTAACAAATATAGCATGATTTTCATATCCAGAAAGAGGAATCACGGAGTCCATCCATAACATATCGTCTTATGCTGTGGTGTCTAATAGGGTAATTGTCCCTTCTTATTTTGCTTAGTGCCATGCAAAAACAAGTAGAGTTGCTGGGACTTTTTTCAATGTGTGTACATATCTGTCTTAGTAAAATATATTGTATATTATAATGTAGATCAGTACTGAATAAGATTGCTGTACAGACAAAAAAGAAATCAACATTTTCCTGTCTGTGATACTGAACCTATATATACATATATATATATATATATATATATATATATATATATATATATATCACATTTTCAGACATCTTTGGAAAAAGACTAGTTTTAATCAAGCAGTCACTTAACGTAGTAGGAATGCAAACATTAGCTGCAGTGCTGATATTTTCTTGTTTAAACTTGCAACCTTTTGATGAGCAATAACTAGCTCTGTAACTTAATTAGCATAGTTAATTGAGATTTTAATATGCTGAAATTAAACCTTGATAAAACTGAGTCATTTGCATATAAGAAAACTGAGGCCTTATTTACTCTGATCATTTTTTACAGATGAAAATGAAGACTATTATAATTGTAATTTGAGTCATAATATCTTGTTAAGAAATGTAAGCAATATTGTTTTGGAGGACTCATTTGGGAATTTATGCATCTCAATGTATACAAAATAACTGCATGTGTGGTGATGGCAGAAAACCAATAACTTTCATAGCTAATATCATATTCTGCCAGTTCTTCTATCATTTTTCTTGTAGACCATAATTAGCTATTACAAGAAAGCATACAGATCCAGTGAGATATTTTTTATAAGATGTACCATTATGTGAAATGTCACAACAAAAATATATTACAGTGAAAACCAACACCATTAAATAGTATATTGAATACAATAGCAACTCTGCCTCAATCTTTTTATTGTAGTTGTGTATTTTTATTTATTCAGTGTGCTAGAATAGCTGTCTGGGAAAAAAAATGTTAATTTTCATATCAGTGAACTTGGTCTGTTACTTAAGAGTTTATCTGAAATGCAGTTTAAAACTAGTAGTAATGAAACAGATAATAGCTTTCTTTTAAAATAGTATTTCCTGAAAAATAATTGAAATGTTTCTTATTACATTTTAAAAGATAGGGCTTGTGTAGATCTCTTCAGAACTTAATGTCTTACATTCTTTCATGGCAAGCCTCCTTTAAACACTAGAATAGCCCTTGACTGTCTCTTGTGTATCATAAAAGTACTTTGGGCCTACCCATACATGTAAGCATGTATTGTAATATACAGAAATAGAGTGGTCCTTCTCCCAAACAAAACATATATTTCAAATAATCAAAACTTGCCACAGATTATTTTTGTATTATTGATTTGCAGACAAGAACGCGCATGTTCTGTGATAATTATTCCTCAGTAATTAACTTGATTCCGCATAAACATGATATAGAATAACTCCTGCTATATGCATGCATCATCAGACATGCCTGGACTCCTCTGAAAGAGGCCACGGCATACCTCTCAACCTCTCAGCACAAGAAATCTGGACAAAGTCAAAAATAATGGGGGATGGGCAAAGGCCCAAAAATAGGGATAGATTTTAATTATTGTTGAAGTATTGCTCTTATAAATTAAGAAAATTCATAGAAGGACAGAGTTTTAAATTAGCATGCATTTTTTGAAAGATATGAAGTCTGAAACTCAAATATCAGTCATTATTTAGTGACTTCATTTCTCACTGATTTGCCAGAAAACCACAAATTTTATGAGAAACAGACCAAAAATACGAGGCAAAAATCTGAGCGTTCTGTGAAAATCTGGACAGTTGAGATGTATGGGCAAAGGTTCGCAAGAGATGTTGATCTTGCCATTTTAGAAGCACTGCTCTTGATAGTGTGAAGTGAATGATGTTGTGGCTACTATTCATTTTAGTTTGCATCATTTTTCTTCTTTACTGAAATCCAAATTTCAGTCTTAGTTAAGATTCATGGATTCCATTATATTTATGAATACAGCCTGTTCCTTTTGCAGGTCGCCGCAGTCACTAAATCACTTTACACATGTGCATATGATCTTTTGTTTAGATGAAGTAGGTGGAATAAAATGTAAGTTAGTGAGACAGGTATAAGAGGCACTTTGCATTAAAATTAGCTTATATAATTAATTTCTAAGTCCATTCCCATAAGGCTATTGTATGGAAACATAAATGTCAAGTGATAACTCTCTGTATCTTGAACATGTATGGTTGTTCAGCATACTGTCATTCAAACTGAAATAGGTAAATAATTAAACCATTATATGTTTTTAAATGTGAAAATGACAAATATAAAACAAACCTTGTAGTAGCCATTGGGCTGCATTCTTCTTACTCTCCACCAAAATAGTATAAGCCCACTCGACATTTCCAGACCTCATCATTTGTCCACCCTGTTTAAGATGCTCATCCATTTTCTGAATTAAACTCAAAATCAATTTCAGTAAACATAACATAATCACATCCTCTGCCAATACTGAGTACTTCCCATTCTCAATTTTATCCCACAAGTAAAAATACTGTTAGCTCTACATTTCTTCTTTTTTTATTAAACGAAAAATCATTACATATTTATAAAATTCAAACAAGTTTATACATGGCATCATATAGACAAATTTAATTTTCATGTATTCAGAATACTGTTTACACCATTAACAAATGCTCTCCTTTTAAATGTTTTAAATAATACAAATCCGCAATATTTATTACATTATCTTTAAAAGCCATCATTCTTTGATTACTCTAACAATTGTTTAGTGAATCATTGCTGTCAAATGTATCCAGTGAGCTAGACAGTTTTGCCCAGAATATGAAGTTTGTGTTTGGATGATTATTTTTGGCGGTCACAATATTCCACCATATTGTTAAAAAAAGATTGTAAATTTAGGAAACAAAGTCAGAAACTTGGGTTTACAATATTTCATCCCGTTCGTTAGTCACTTTTTTGCATCAGCTAATGTGCACTACAATAGAGAATAATGAGTGTTAATAACACATACAGGAAATGTGTTATTGTTAATACAAGACTTTTAGAAATAATAAATTCATCTGTCTAAAAAGCATAACAAATGGAGTACACTTTTTTTGCCAGCAATCAATTACTATATGCATTCTTCGAAAATATGATTCCACACAACCTGTACTTCCACTTACATCTACAACAAGAGTGATCATTGCTACGTTTACCTATTTTATTTTTTTTATTGTGCAACATATACATTTCCAAGAGTATATCCTGGAAACATAAAGGTTGTAGTGTACTTAACAGGCTACATAATAACACATATCTTATCTATAGAGGCATATATTCTTCATAATTAGGTATGTATGCCCAATATATATTGTTAATGTGGATTCTGGAAGTTTGGAAGCAAGATATTTCACTGTGGGTACATCTGGTTGGTTACACATAGCTGAAGCGAAATTCAGATGCAAAGACATCTGTTTTTTGCAAATTCACTTCAGCCTCAAAGAAAGAAAGAACCATGCAGCGCCATGCCCACAGCTTCAATAACCAATTCTGCAATGTGAGTGTGGGGGATTAATGTCCATGGCCCTCGAGGCTTCTAGAGACAACAGGAAGTATGTCAGGGGTCACCAATGGCAGTAAAAATTTATTGTAAATAAATAAAGAAGAAATGGTGGGTATGTAACGATCAATGAACAAAGCCAAACGTAATGAAAAAAAATGCAAACATGATACACCATGGCAGATGCTAAAAACAATGATCAATTAAATAAAACAAAGTAAAAAAAATAAGTAAAAAACAAAGGGTAAGTGTTTTTACAGAAAACTCCACTTTTTCAAACCAATTTGTGAACAAAAATTCAACCAATAGTTATAAAACACATAACAGCCAATCATATAAAATAAATATAACCACATGTCCACATTCATTCACAAGTTTCATTCATAAATACAATTCATTCAAAAGTAGATCTCCAATGAAATTAACATCTTAGAGGGCATGCTCTCAGGGCAGGTTTGAGAGATATTACTTCATTCAGACCCAGAGCGGAGTCTGCCGTATATAAACAATCCATCTAAGCTCGTTATATTCTGTTTTATTGCAGATGTCTCTGCCACATAGACTCTCATAAGCAACGTCCAACACGGCAAATTTAAATGAATGATTAGTCCCATAATCAAGAACATGCTTAGCAAGTGAATTTGTCAATTTCTTATTTTGTATAGCACCTAAATGCTCTAATATTCATTCCTTGAGCTTGTGGTTGGTCTTACCAATATAAAAACAATCACAGGCTCAGCACTTAGCATAGTAAATAACATTTGTAGTCCTACAGTCAGCATAAAAATCAACATTAATTTGATTGTCCTGATCTAGGATGTGTGATACAATTAGTGACCCATATCAAGTTAAATACACTACAAGATTTACAAGCAAAAGTCCCTGATTGATCAAAAAACATGGGTTTAGACAAAAACTGTTTTTAACAAAGCAGACATTTTAAGGATAGATTATTGCAAAAGGAAAATTTAGAGTAATTCTTTTCAGTTATTCATCAGCCATAAGTACTGGTCAGTTTTTCCTAATAGTGTCACATACAGTGCAGTGCCAATATTATTAGATTAAGTAAGCATCACTCAGGGGAAAAAGAATATAAAACTGAATGGGCGGGTGTTCTTGTAAATGCATCAGAGAAAAAAGTAGCAGCTAAAGTATCCCTTAATGATGAAACATTGGATGTCACTCCATACACCTCTTTAGCTGAGTATCCTCTCTCAATAAAATCTTGAGATACAGAATTAAGACACTCTAGTGTCAACAGATCATCATTGTTTAATCTCATGGTTCTGAGTAACTGCCCTTTAACAACATTCCTAGGCACATGATGACCAACAAACTAAGAACCAGCTAAACAGCTCACCAGTGTATAATATCTCCAAATCCAAAGAAGTCAGAAAAGACCACCAGTGTAAAAAAAAACTGTTTATTAAAAAGGATTTAGTGCTTTCATCCAATGTTTTCATTGACTTCCTCAGAATCAATTAAATGACACAATCAACATTTTAAGTAACCTTCCTAACAAACACATGACTTTTCCCTACCAATCATTTTCAACACACATAAATTACATCATTAAAAGACAATACTATGAGAAACTAAAATGCTGGTGCATAAAACAATGATCAAAGCCCAAAGTAGATGTCCTAATCTATAACAATTACGATTTCAATCTCATAACATTACCAACAGAAGTGTGGTCATTAAGTCCTGGTCCTGTGGTTGCATATAACCTAAGTTACCATGCTTCTACCCATGGCCCACCCCTAGGACTTTTGACCACTTGCTTTAATTCAAAAAACAAAAAGCAGTATTCTGTATATTTCAAAATGTGCTTACACAAACAATTTTTTGTGTTTTCCTTCCTAATATCCAAAAAATGTTTGTAAATACATTCCGTTTATTTCCTTTGAGTATTACCCACATAAATCCCTTCACATTTTTAACATTTTGCCAGAGGAAACAATTACCCTAGCATCACAATTACAGTGAAATCTAGGTTTAATGAAGATCTGGTTGACCCTTATAGAATCAGCTAACAGGATTTGTACCATGTTTTTATTACTAGTGAAACCACCACTATCACTTCTACTTTCTAAAATACTCTTGAAGGATTTACCTTTACTATACACAATAGACGGTCTTACTCCCACCTTTTCTATAATCCCATCAAAACAAGGGAAAAACAGACCAATTTCTGCTTAACACCTCTCTGATATAATCAGATTTGAAGGTGAACTCTGTAATAAAAGAGAGAGGGTAATCTTTCATTACTTTACTACTAACTGACTTTTCACAAACTGAATTATAAAATTATTTTAATAAAGACAAAAAGACTATTTTCTTTTTTGTACCACATAGGAACCCACACTGTTCACCAAATCAACTGGATAGCCTTGTGCAACTAACATTTCTGCCAAAATATGTCGGTCTTGTTCAAAGAGGGCATCATCAAAGACCATCCTAGTCAACCTTATGTATTGCCCTTTGACAGCACCCCTTTTTTGGTGTTCAGGGTGATTACTAGTGTAATGAAGCAGGCTATTTGAGTACGTAGGATTTCTAAATATGGTACTCACTATACTTTGCCTGCTTAAATCCTTGGTGATACACACATCCGAGTAGTTACTGGACAAATTGTCATAAGAAAAAGTAAATCTTATTCAAGTGGTTGTGGAATTCAAATATTCTATAAAGGGCTCCATCTCATTTCTGGGCCTGTGCCAAACCATAAAAATATCATCCAGGTAATGCACATAGAACTTAACTGAATAGGAGCACATTCATTCAACATAAACCATTTTCCCATTGTATGAGAACAATACTGGCAAAAATGTGGGCACATGATGCCCCCATAACAGCACCCTTGGTGTGCTGAAACCATTTCCTATTGAAGTATAAAAAATTGTTTTTCAGCACAAGTTCCATACAAAAATCCAAAGTGTTAATTTCATTATTGCCCAACGTGGTTGACTCAAGTAAAAAATCATGAAACCTCTCCGACCCCATGTGGTGCAGAATCACATTAAATAATTCAACCATGTCCACAGTGAAAAAAACATACTCATATGAATAACCCAATTTTTTGAGTTTGAGCAAAAAGACCCATGAGTCTTGACATAAATGAGTAAAGGTCTCTAACCATTTTTTCAACTTAAGATCAATATATTAGCTAAAGAGTGACTTTTTGAGCACCTGACATTAACTATTGGTCTCATAGGTGGGTCAGTAGTACTTTTGTGAATTTTTGGTAGCCTGAAAATATATGGCACCACAGAAAATGTAACACAAAGGAAATCAAATAATTCTAATGTAATCTGAGATGATCAACCTGCTCTTTTAACATATAATCAATGTTTTTGTAAGCAATATGTATATAATTCAAATAAACTTCTTCATAGGCTTTACTATACCAGACATACTGATTCATTTTATTGAAGTAGTCATGTTTACTCATAATTACTACACCATAATCCTTGTCTGGCTTCATTACCCTCAAACTTTTATTATGAGCAAGCTCCAACAACAACCTGTATTCAATACTTGTTAAATTGTGTTCAACTTTATTTACTAGTTTCCTTTGCCACAAGTACCTAAAATCATTCTCGCACATTTTTTCAAAAATAAGGATAGCCAAGGAGGGAGGAAGATTATATATACTACTCTGGCAAAATAAATCAATGTCCTTTAGATTTTCCTCAGAAATAACCCTAAAGTTCAGCTTCCTCAAACATAGTTTAAAGTCAATTAACAGTTTGTCAATATGACAGTGCTCAGTCGGGACAAATGTATCACCTTTACTGAGTAAATCCATGTGTTCATTGTTAAAATACTCATCAATAAAATTAAAGAGATTAAGGTCACCTGAAGAATTAAGCACAATTTTAGGTTCATCTTCAATGTTGCCACCAAAGTTCAGTGCAGCAAATAGCTCTAATTCACCCTCCGACTCCATGTAAACTGCCATGGACCTTGTTCCATTGCACTGCTGCTTTCCCAGTTCTGTTGGTTGTGCGCATGTCCGGATGGAGGAGGTAAAGCTTGTGGATAACCCTTCTGATTCATAAGTCCTGATTGTCTGACTGGGCCATTCTCTAAAGGGGGAAGCTCCTCTTCCTCTTCAACTTCTCGAATATCTTTCAATCCTGCATTGTTCTCAACAGATGGGATTGCATAACATTTACTCACTCCCGGAGGCTTAGGGTACACATGACCTTCAGAGTATTCCACCCTATACCTTTCCATTTTTTTCTCTTTCCTCTTCTTGATTTCCTCAATATCCCAATCTATCTTACTAAAAATACCATGATACTGGTGAATATTTTGTTCAAACAGGCTGTTGGTAATACTTAAATCAATTTTATTAGCCTCCACAATCAACTTGTCAATCACTTTTTGATTATGTTTAATCAACAACTCTAGCAGCTCGCACCCATGCCTGTCAAATAGGCAAATAAGTTCTTTGTGTAACGCAGAATCTGGAATTAGATGACTCCGGGATTCATCAGCCATAAGTGCTGCAGGCCAGTTTTCCCTAATAATGTTACATACAGTGCCAATATTATTAGAATATGTAAGTGACACTTGAGGGCAGAAAGAATGTAAAACTGAATGTGCAGGTGTTCTCTTAAATGCATCACAAAAAAGGAGCAGCTAAAGTATCGCTACATGATGAAACATTAGATGCCACTCCATACATCTCTTTAGCTGAGCATCCTCTCTCAATAAAATCTTGAGATATAGTATTAAGAGCATCTAGTGCTAACTGATCATCAATGTGTACTTTCATGGTTCTGAGTAAATGCCCTTTTACACATGCCTAGGATGCATACTGGATTTGTGCAAGATGTTATTCTTTTTACAAGGCTTCTTATAAATTTCAGTAGCCATGGTACCAAGACTATCCTTGCTGTCACTAACATCCAAAAAATCAATAGACTTATTGGATCATTTCAAGGTGAATCACAGAAAATCAGTAGTGCTATGTAGATATTCAGCAAAAGAGTGTGATTCTTCAGGTGTTCACCTCCATGCAACAAAGATGTCATCAATGAAACGCCTATAGTAACAGATGTTATCGATGAAAGGATTAATACTATAAATATAGTCACAGTCCCATCATGTCAATACATGGTTGGCATATGAGTTGGCACAAACTGTTCCCATAGTCACAGCTATATGTTGAAGATAATACTCATAATCAAACAAAAAAGACATTGTTTTCAAGAATTGCCTTCAAGAATTATTTCAAGCAGGGTACATTTAAGCATTACCCTATAAGCAATTAATTCACTGCAATTAGCTAAAAAGAGTCAACATTCTCTATACCCACATCATTAGGTATAACAGTAAAGAGTGAGACAACATCAAGTGTGGCAAGTATGAGTCCATCTCTTGTTTCCAGCTGTCTATACCAAGCATAAAGATCTTGTACAACATTCTTTGTGTCCTCTAATACACTGGGAACACCATCAAAGACAGGACCAATCGTCTTCCCGATGAATATAGACAGAGATTTTGGCAATCCAGGACTGGATTCAATAGGGTGCATGGAAGGATCCCTCAGATTCTTATGAATCTTATGTAGTCCATACAAGATTGAAATAATAAGGTGTTCTGTAGAAAGATAATTATACATTTCCAGAGATAATATTCTAGTCATGTGCAGATCATACATATAGAAGTCAACTTTTCTGATCAAGCCCTCAACTTGGCATTTATGCAAACGCAAGTAGGTGTTGCCATCTTGCAACATGTTACGCATCTTGCTCATATAGTGTTGTTTATACATGATAACACCAACACCCCCCCAAGGACAGGACCGATTGTCTTCTTGATGAATATAGACAAAGATTCTGTCAATCCAGGACTGGCTTCAATAGGGTGCTAGCATCTTGCAACATCTCACGCATCTTGTTCATATGGTGTTGTTTATACATAATAACCCCCCCCCTTCCCTTATCTGCCAGACATATCTCTATATGTGAAATCTCATGAAGTGTTTTAAGAGCATAAAGCTCACCTTGGGTCAGATTAAAAAACTCAGACTTACCTCCAGTGGACATTGCTCAATGTAAATCATTCTTACATAAATTAACAAAGGCTTCAACCATAGGATTAGGTGGAGGTTTAAAGGCACTAGTTTTAAGAGGCAATTCAGTATTAACCTTATACTGAGGAAGCATCAACTTAAGAGATATACTTCTGGCGAACAACTTGAGGTCAGTAATAACATCAGTCAAATTAAATTTCTGGGCAGGTATAAAAGACAGTCCTTTATTCAGAAGGTTGAGTTGATCAATAGCAAGGACAGTGGAGAAATATTCATCACTAAAGAATTCACTTCCTGCTTCTGGTGTTCATTCTTAGCATAGAATTCACTGTGCAATTGTCAATACCTTTATTAATGATGTGTATATGTGTGTGGACCATTACCCTCTTCACACAGTCTAGGGAGCATTGTCTAAAATACATACTTAAGCACATACTCTTAAAAAAATCAGGCATCACTTTCATTGACCCCATGTACTTGGTTATTTAAGCTGTGGGCATGATGCTGTATGTTTCACTGTGCCAACAATGAAGTTGTAACACTCATATATTTTTGCAGCTGAGAACTTCAGACATGTATCTCCAACCAAATGTTCTCACAGGGAAATGAACTGTCACCTAAGAGCATGAATGCCACTAATGCCTTTAATTTGATATATATATATATATATGTTTATTTATTTATTATTTATTATTTATTTTACATTTTTTGACCGTAATTGTCCGACTGTGCTGAAGATCCCTTTTTCAGCTGAGGCCCAGGGAGAAAAGTTCCAACATATTATACAATTTTCATTATAAATTAGCATTAAACAGCAATGTTACAAGATTACTGCAGGGCATTAAGTAGCATATTATTTAGTTTAAATTTAACATTATTGATTTATTTGTTTCTTTTGAAAATAATAGGGATTTTTTATTTATTTTCAATAAAACTTTTACTTTTAAATATAATATTTCTTAATGTCTGTATGGTAGTTTTTGCTGTATAAATTAAATTAAATTTGTGTATAAATTAAATCACATTTCTATTTTATATATTTACCTGTTTTTAGCATTATCTAATTGTCTATAGAATTATACCAATGTATCTATTTTCTCACTTTCCAAATAGTTTATTTATATTAGAAGACTCTGCCAATTACGAAGTGCCTCAAACTGGAAATATACCAAATAGTCTTTTCTATGAGTTTTGCATGCTTACAAATCAAATTGCTAAGGGTTTTTAGTATATTGATTTTTATATTTAGAGTTAAATAATATGTATATGAACTGGAGGAGGTACTTCTCTGAATTGACAGCTCTGTTTATCTGTTTATCATCGAGTGCTATAGTCAATATGAAGTGGTCGAATATAGCACATCATCAGAATTTTAAATTCTGTTAATGTTATTCATCCATAAAATGAGTGTATATAAGTTATGGGGATGAGGCGGCAAAGCCCTAACCCACAAAATACGATAAAGTAGCATGTGCGTATGTGACTGCATGTTAGACTTAATGTACTGAGCAAAAAAGAATCTAATTTAGTTTCCTGTTTTGATTGTGTGTGGTTCAGTCATGTGTGTTTGATGGCATGTATTGTCAGTACATATGTGCTTTTATCTGCGATATATATATATATATATATATATATATATATATATACATATACATATATATATATATATATATATATATATATATATATATATATATATATATATATATATATATATATATATATATATATATGGATCACTATCACATAGCCGAAATTTCAAAACTCCAAAGACGATATGGCCGAGACCATATCGCTGAAGCTTTGAAACTGAAATTAAAAATAAATAACTTACCCGTACGTTTTTGCAGGGGTGCAAGCCCCATTGCACCACTACACCACTGCACCCCCCAGACCCCCTACTACTTAAATATACCAACTCCTCAATTGCACTACAGTGAGGAAAATGGCAAATCCAAGGTTCCATACTATACGGTGATCCCAATAGACATTTGTCGGCATTTCAAAACTTTGGTGATATGGTCTCAGCCATAACGTCTTCAGAGTTTTGAAATTTTAGCAATGCGATAGGGATGCATATAAGTATATATATATATATATATATATATATATATATATATACATATATATATATATATATATATATATATATATATATATATATATACACTCACACACACACATGCACACACACACACACACACACACACACACACACACACACACACACACACACACACACACACACACACACACACAGATATGATAAATTGATATTATTTTTATCCACTGTGTATTATTAATTGATATTATTTTTATCCATCGTGTAGTATTAATCAAATCAATGTCTACTTCTTGTATTTTAGTTTTATTCTCATTGCAAAGACTTACATGGACTATCATTCAATCTGACTTAGGTTCATAGGTTCATTGGTGTTTACTAGGCCAACGTCCACAAGGGCCTTTTTAAGACTAGCAATGCATCCCAAATCTCTGACAAAATTTGATACCCTTGATAAACATGCAGTCAGTCGTGAGGGACTTGGGCACCCAGACTGATAGCAAACTGACATTTGACCACCATATTGCCTCCATTGTTATGGAAAGCTTTCTACATGGCCCACCTCATTAGTAAGGGTATCTCATCCAGGGAAAAGGTGGTCATAACATCCCTGTATTCTTCCCTTATAAGACCCATTATTATGTACAATGCCCCTTTCGGCATGTACCTCACAAAGCACATGCAGCAGCTGGAGAGACCACAGAGGTTCTTCACTCAGAGAATCCAGAGCCTAAAATATCTACGCTACACAGGTAGGCTAAAATCCCTGTCTCTCTACTCAGTCTCCTACAGACCCCTCAGAGGTGACCTCTATCTGGTAAACAAAGCAATCTCAGACCCCACCCTGATGGGACTGCTGCATATCCACAAGTCAAGCTAACCTACTCATGTGACCTCAACCTGGTCTGTGACATCAATAGAACTTGCTGGTGGGACAGATTTGTGTCCCAGAGACTCCCTATTTTTGTGGAATTGACACCCTCTCTATGAAAAGTACCTCATTAAATCTTTTTACATGCAACCCGGATAACTGGATGATGAACATAAAATAGACCTCTGGGATTGCACCTGTGTCCCTGCTTGACAGTGGCATAGGATGTGGACTTGTTGGAACATGGGCTAAATTCTTGGCTAGGCTTGTAAGGGCCTCAGGGCCAATAGTGTAGTAACTTCCTATGATCCTATGATAAGCGTAAGCATGGGCCTGGGAGATGAACCATTTATGGTTTACCTGTTTGCATTAGAGACATGGGTGCCAAACCAGGATGAATTTCCAATTTCCCGTGCAATTGCCCAAGTTGCACTTGAATTGGGTTAGGGAGGAAATCTGCTTCACATGGATGGGGAGCCTGTACCATAGATGGGGTAGTCTCTGTGATACATACCTATCTCTCCAGCAGGTCCTATTTATATCACTGGCAAGGTTTAAGTCTTTAGAATGGGCAATTCTGGCACTGCTTGTTTTGTGGATATGCAGGACGTCCATCAGAGTTGGGTCTGACAATGATCTGAATACCAGGGATAGATTTCCCCTCAAATGCCTGTAGGAGACAGAATAAAGGGATAAGATCTTAAGGTGGTCTGCATAGGACATATTACTTACGCCTTGTATTCTTTTAGTGAAGAACCTCTGTGGACATTCCAGTTGTTGGATATGCCTGTTAGGTACATACCAAAGGGTGCATTGTGATAAGTCTGATGAATGCCGAATGCAGTGGAACAATAACTTCCTTGGAATTAGATGCCATACCTTTGTTTATAAGTTGTGTAACATCGAATTATTTCCTTACCACTGTAGACACATGATGATCAAAGTCTAGATTATTATCTATGTGCGTCCTTAAGTCCCTGACTACTGGGTCAACTCTAAGGAGTGTGTTGTCACTATGATAGTTACCAGGGATAGCTGAATTCCCAAAGGATACTATTATGCATTTCTTGGCATGTAGTTTTAGTCCATGGCTCTGACACCAGTTATTTGTCTGTGTCAGCACCTCTTGGAGAACATTTGTGTCAGTGTGAGATTCAATGACAGCTTCTAATTTGCAATCATCTGCATATTTAGTCAGCTAGAGACCACTGACATTGGCCTTGACTTATGAGAAGTAAATGCCAACAAGAAGTGGTCCAGTGACTAATCCCTGAGGGTCTCCACTTGTGACTTGTCTCTTTGTAGCAGTGGACTCCCCAATTTCAATTTCCTGGGACATATCTGTGAGCCAGGTGGTTATCCACTGAGTGACTAACGGGTTTGTACCTAACCTCTTGAGTATGTCAACAATGCTCGAGTGAGGTATTGTGTCAAATGCCTTGGCCAGGTCAAGGAAGGCAGTGTGAATGATTTTGCCCTCATCCATTGGTTTGGTGATCTTCTCAAAGAAGTCCACCAGGTTGAGTAGGCATGATACGCCCTTGATGAAATCAACTGGGTTGGGTCCACTGTCTGGAAGTTTACTTTATCTCTTTTTATCATCTCCATGATAATTCTTTCCATGGCTTTACATATAAGACTAGTGATACGTCTGGGTCTGTAGTTTCCAGGGTCTGTAGATGGCCAACATTTGTGCAGACGGCTGACTGTTGCCTTTCTCCATTCATGAGGCATGAAGCCTGTTTGAAGGCTACAGTTAAATAGTAGTTCCAGTGGCCCTGATGGGTCATGTTTCATGCTATTTAGAAGGCACCCTGGGATATTGTCTGGGCCCATTGATTCAATGTTTTTGGTCTTAAATAAAGCATTAAGGACCTGTTCCTAGTGATAGTAGGGGGAGCGATATTTGATGATATTTCATGAGGGAAGGTTGAGGAGGAGAGAGGAGTAAAGGTGAAGCTGAATATATCAACCAGGAGGTTTACTATATCTTCTGGCTCAGTATAGGTGGCTCCATTTACAATGAGCTCTGCACACAATTGTGTATTGCCTCTGAGGTTGCAGACATAGCTAAAGAATGCTTTGTGGTTGCCCTTGGCCTGTGAGGCCAAACTTTCCTCAAATTTGGCTTTAACATACTTTATTTGTCTTCTGAGTTGTTTGTTTAGTTTGATGAGAGTGCTTTCCTTCTGCTGGGTGCTGCACCTCCTAATTTTTGACATGATTTTCTTCCTCCTGTTATACATCTGACTGAGGTTGTGATTCCACCAGGGAACTTGTTGTTTGAGTTAGCTCTGTACATCTTCCTAGTGGGTACAGCTTCCTCTATGCAGCTATTAACATGCTTGCACACTGTTTCTGTGAACAGTTCTGCATATGCAGAACTGTTCTCAGGGTTTATAGGGGTTTGGCATTTTGCCAGGTTTTCCCTTAATAGCAGGAGGTTAGACTTATAATAGTTCCTGAATATTCCCAGTTTAGCTGGGGCTCCAGGTTTTACTTTTACTTTAAAGTAGACCATTTTGTGGTCTGACCTTACCACTAAAGGCACTAAAGTAGAGGGTGTGTAGCACTTTTCCATATTAGTGTGGACTAGATCCAGTATGGTTGACCCCTGGTTGGTGTATTGACTATCTGGTCCAGGAAGTTTGTGTTTACAAAATCCAGGAATTTCTGTGCATGTACATTTGATGTCATATAGGATTCCCAGTTAATAGGGTAATTAAAGTCACCAATGAATATGGTATTGGGTTGGATGGTTAGTGTTTCTAATAAGTTTAAATGCATGGTATGGGTTTCCTGGACCATAGAAGGAAGTGGTATTGGATTTTACCTATGGTGATGTGAACATGGAGCATCTCAAGTGCATTGTCCTGTTTGACCAACCTTGAAGTATATTTATTTTTGATGTAAATAGAGACACCACCTTTAGTCCCTGCCTGTGAAGTAGCTGGTCTAAATGTGTGGAAGACATTATAACCTTGCACTGTTGGTGTGCTGTCCATGGCTTTAAACCATGTCTCAGAGACTGCACAGACATTAGCATTCTCTAGGGTAAAGAGAACTTTCAGGGAGTGGAGTTTTTTGTTTAGGCTCCTAGCACTGAGCAGTAATACCTTCAGATTTTTTTTATTTTGATTTGCTATGTTGGAAGTACTTTCAGTTTGGCATTGCCTAAAAAAGGCACTATGGTGTAAGACTATATTTTAGCTAATATTCAAAAGCCTAGATGGGTGAGGTGCAGACCATCCCTGGCAAAGCAGCATGGTCTGTTGACTATCTCCTTCCAGGCTGACAAATATTGCACCACCTTAGAATAACACCAGAAACTAAGCCAATAATTAAAGTCAGTCATCTTTTGTTCATATTGTGGCATCATCCTTGGAGAAGGTAAAATGCTACTCAATGCTAGGCTCATACCAGCCTGAGACACATATTTTGAGAACTCTATGATGTCTCTTTTCATATAGTCTTAGGAGGTACATCTCAGGTTTTTTACTACCACATGGACTATGATTGAGTCATACAGGTAATTGTGGTCCAATGATCTGAGAGCATGCATATTGTGATGGATCCTAGCCCCTGATAAGCAACTGACCATAACTTTTTCCTTACTCAGCCTGGTTAGAGGGACATCAGTGTGTCTCACGATGGAGTCTCCAATGACTTGAATGTTGGATTGTGTGGTGACTTGCCTTATGGGCTTAGAGATAGAGGCTCAATGAGATGTGAAGAGGTGGATGCTCATGACTTATAAATGTCAGTAATCTATTGTGCAGTTATTTATTTTATTATTTTATTATATTTATTTCTGTTAATTGTGTTAATCCAACTAGACTAATGGTCTCTTTTCAGGGCAGATCTTAGGTTTTATTTCTTCTACTGCAGGAAATTTGGTCAAGACATCGGGGAGCTTTCTCTACTCTTTTTACTAGGTGCAATAGAATGTTTTACACCCATCTAAGCTACCACCAGTCATACAAACAGGGCCACAGTTTAATGTCTCATCTGAAGGACTTTATTGTTAGATGCTGCTATTTATGCTTCTATATCTAGAAAACCCACCCCTGCTTTATCTCAAGATTAAGAGTTTTTTTTTTTTTTAAGTTACAATGGTTTATTATGATACCAAGGAAATATCAAAAACATTTTCTGTCTTTTTAATTTGAGGTTTAGAGTATGGCAAATATCTAGTTTGTATAAAATAAATACAAAACCTTGGGAAACAATATCATTTTAATAAGAAAAATTTATATCAAAGATGAAAAATAATATTAAACTTTTATACTAGCGAATGGGAATACAAGTTAGACATCATTAGCAAAAAGTACAATTTTGCATTCATTGTCATAGCTTACTTTGAAGCCTTTCATATGTTCGTAGGTATGCACTAGGCTAATGACCACAATAGCCTTTTTAAGCCAAATTATGCCTCCCAAATATCTGACATGGTATGATCTGCTTGATAAGTTTAAGCAGTGGTCTGACAGATGAACCATTCACAAGTTGCCTGTGTATATTAGCGAAATAGGTGTCAAACTAGGGATACACTTCCTGTTTCCCATCCAATTGTCCAACTGTTAGACTTGAAATGGGTTAGAGATAAATTCTGCTTCAGATGGACAGGTAGCCTGCTTCCAAGAAGGAGTAATATCTGGGATGCATAGCTGTCTCTCCAGTACATCCTATTTATATAACTGGCAAGGTTTAAGTCTTTAGAATGGATAATTCTGGTGCTGTTTATTTTGTGGATATGCAGCAGGTCCATCAGGGTGGGGGTCTAACAATGACTTTTATGCCAGACATAGATCTCCCTCAACAGATGAAAAGAAAATGTTTACACAAAAGGCATATTTGAGACAATTGCCTTCCTTCTTATCCCACATTAGATAGTCCATCTCTGTGTTCCCCTTCTATTAAATTGAGATGAAATGAAAGGATAAATAGTGGAAGGACAAATAGCCATAGTGTTATATTTCAACTTACTGTTGTAATGACATGCCTCCTCAGCCCTAACCAGAAAAGATAGATACCTTCTGTGTACCCTTTTAAAGTCAAACTGTGATGGATTCTCAAAATGAAATACTCCACAACAGCATATTTCACCCTACTGCTATCAGCTGAGCATATGCAGCATGCCTCCTTTCCCCGACCTCTAGAAGATTGCCACCTGTATATGCATCAAACTTCACTTGTGAAGAAAGTGAATAAAGTGAAAAAAGCACACATTAATTCATTCCAACTTGCTGCTGCTACTACATACTACACTTGCCCTAGACAAGTTATAGTGACCTTCTTTGCATACATCTGAGGTATGATTTTGAGGAAAGTTAAAGAAGTAATCACTTCACTCCCCCAGCCAACACACAAGCTAGAATGCTTCTGTGAACACCTTTAAAGTTTTACTGTGTGGAGAATTAAAGAAATAATTCCCACAGTGCTGTCAGCCCCTACACTAACTATAGTAATCTGCGCCAACCTCTGAAAGGTCAGGGTCAGCTTTAGACTAAGTGGGGTCCTATGCAGAATATCCTACTAAGGTACAAGACAGCCAGGAATGACTGTCCCCACAAGCTCTGTGGGTCTAGGTGATCTGTGATGCATTGTATACCTTTTTTTTGCCCTTATATGCATTTATATATAAATCAACTCCACCCCCACCCCACACACACATGTACACAAGAATGAACCACAACAATGTATGGGTTTATACAGCATCTGAATGCAGACAAGAAATTCAAGTGAATCAGTAACATTTTAGGAAACATAACTCAGGAATTTGTAAGCTCTCAGAATGATTCAAAATACCTTTCTGTTACTCACCATAACTGAAATTCCTGGGAGACACCCTGATTTTTGGAATTCCTTATAGATATCCTGATTTCCTGACTGTCAGGAAAATTTCCTGACCATCAGGAAAATTTCCTGACAGCTAGAAACCCTAGCCAGTACTGAAAAGCATGGCAGGCCAAGCAATGAGTTATAACACTGCAGCCTGGTGTGGGATATTCCTTGTGCCCTACATCAATCCCCCCAACATAGGCTTGGCAAGTAGCAGAGCATGGCTATGGCAGCATGCATGCATCCCAGGTCCATAGGGTGGTTACATATTTTCTGCTATGCAGCCTCCTCGGCCTATTATCATCATAATTTTTCTGAATTCCTCTCTCTGATGCAGCTTCACATGAGTAAGATGCTCAGCGTGCTTCTGTCCCCCAGGAAAGGCGCACACATTCCCACTGCCTCACCGTGATGCACACGAGCAGCTAATGGAACTCTAGTCACCTAGACTGTAATCAGGGCTTTATCCCTTTATGCCACTGATGAGGTAGTGTCTTACTGATTTTACATAGTTCAGTCAGTATGACAGTCCGGTTTATTCACTGCCCTGATGTTCTTCGTGTTTCATTGTTGCAGTCATTGCAATTGGGTTATCCTGCTGGCAGGCTACCCTCAGTCGGCCTGAATTCCAAAGTCTAGGTCTGGCGTCAATTGCTGTCACCTCTTCCCTGACGTCAGTATGGCAGAGGTATAAAAGATGCAGCCGATGCCATTTTCACCAGTCTTTCTTGCCTTGCAGTGCCCAAAGCAAAAGCAGTTCGCAAGTGCCGGTCGGCCGACTCCTGAGTTTTTCAAATTTGATTTTCAGATCCAAAGTCTTCATTAAAGCTAAGTACCCCATTGGGGAAATTTTTTCTTGCTCCAGACTGATGTCAGAAAAAGTTAATAATTGTATTTCTTGTGGGAAGCAAATACCTCATAAGGATTTTCATTCTTACTGTATTCCTTGCCTAGGCCCTAACCATAACATTGCTAGTTGTCGGTTTTGTGCTAGATTTAACCAACACACTATTAAGCGTCGGTACGATTTTGCATTCTATTACTTTGGCAGAAGATTTAATTATATAATGCCATCAGAACAGCCAACTACTGGAGTTTATAAAAAACGTAAAGAAAAAGAAAAGGACAGGCATCCGAGATCCAAAACCAACAACGAGTCTTCTGCTAGGCCTGTCGCCGGTTCGCCGGTTCTCAGTGAGGTGCTTTTGCAGCCCCTGATGCCTGCTACCTCAGAGCCACAGGCCACTTCCGACTCCCACATGGAGCTGACTAGGCCTCTGGAAACTCAAGGTATTGGACACTCGGAAACTATTCCCTCAGAGCAGGCATCGGCTCCTGAGGGTGTTTTCAGGCCTACACAGTTATATGTGAAACCTTCTTCAGCTTCAAAAGCAAAGACTAAAGCAGCTCTAAAGACAAAGAAACAAGTACAGCATTCAACTGGACAGGCCTCCATGCCTAAAAAAAACAGATGATTAAAATGGCCAAAGGCCTAATTACTTTGATCAGGGGTTCCCATCCCCCTCCTGATAAGAGGCCTAGGCAAGAGTTAGAATACAAATCTTCAGACCAGGTTTCCATTTCCTCTGATTCCTCCTCTGAACAGGATTACTCTATTCCTCCCTATGAGGATTCTGATGGTGAAGAATATATCCCTTCAGCCTCTCCTCCTGAGGATTATTCTTTTAGAGAGACACTGCATACTATGAGGGAGCATGCCCACTGGGAGAGCCAGGATTACTCTGAGTCCAGGAAAAGACTCAGAGACTTACTTTTATTGCTTCAGCACAGGCCCCTTGCTATCCCACCTGTTTTAGACATTGTAGATGTTGTATTTTCAGAGTCCAGACTATCTCCAGACTCTTTACCACCAGCCCCTGTTAAGTCAGACAGATACTATAGGGTTCCTGATTCACATACATTTCTTTATAAAAACCCTACTGCTGACCCAGAAACCATCTCTTAGGGTCCCAAAGGGGTCAAGGCTTCTACTGCAAAAAACCCTATCCCCTCTGATAGGGATTCTAGGGCCCTAGACAGATGGGGTAAAAAGATTTATACTTCTGCTGCCTTGGCTGTAAGAGCCTTAAATTGCCAATTTCATATGCTTAAATATCAGCAGTATCTTATGTCATTGCTTAAACAGAAAATGTTGACAAATTCAGAATGTGCAGAAAACAGAGAAATGCAGGATTTATTGCATGCAGCTGAACAAGTTGGAAAGCATACTTTGCAATGTGGTTTTGATTCTCTAGAGGCCTCCTGCAGGGCCGCTGTTACAGGTTCTGTCATAAGGAGGCATGCTTGGTTAAAAGAACAGAATCTGCCTGATCATGTTAAAATTTTATTTTTTATTTATTTTATTTTACATTTGTTAACCGGGAGAGTCCGACTGGATACATGTCCATTTTCAGCGGAGGCCCGGGGAGAAAAGCTCCAGGTACATAACAGACATATGAACATTGTTAATGCAAAGAAGGAAGATAGTTGAGTTCTAAATACAATATAAAGATACATCACATCTTGGGAAAAAAATAACAGCAGCATATAAAAAAAAACATAGGTCAGTTACAAAGGCAAGGCGCCTTGTTAAAAAGCGGTTAAGGATAGTGAGGTAAGAGAAGGGTAAATGATAGTGGTTGATCAGGTTTGGAACAGGGACATTGCCAGAGAGTATTGAGATGGGGTTTAAGCTTTTTTTTGAATTGTAGGAGTGAAGGTTCTGAGGTGAACATGGTCGGTAGGGAGTTCCACATTTTACCTACAAAGTTTGAGAATAGAGAATCCCCAGCAGAATTATTGGCTTTGGTAGTTTGAGCTAAGATTTTATTGGAGGAGCGTAAAGATTGCAGGTTAATATAGGGGTGAATGATGTTTTTCAGAGCTGGTGTTTTCTCTGGGTGATACAGTATCTGGTGAGCCGTTTTGAGTTGGTTGAAATGGAGTTGACTGCAAAACTCTAACCAGCCTAGTTGCTTCAAGTTAGTGCAGTGGTGCGTTCTAAAGGTGGAATTTGTGGCAAATCTAGCTATGTGATTGTAACAAGAAGCAAGTTTGTTAAGGGTTGTCTTGTTTAGGTTTGTAAAAAGGGGGGAGGCATAGAAAAGAGTTGATAGTAGGTGTGTGCTGGCAATTGTAATTTTAGCGTGAGGAGTGAGAAAGTGTTTTACTTTATAGAGAGAGTCACGCTTTTTATTGAAGGTTTTGATGGTTAGATTGAAATGGGTGTCAAATTTAAGGGAGTTATCAATGGTAACACCTAATAGCTTTGTGTGAGCTTCTGGTGATATAGTGATTCCATTGGAGGATGTAATAGAGAAGGTGGGGGGAAGAGTCTTGTTAGTGGGTGAGAAAGTAAGTAGTTTTGTTTTGTTGGGGTTGAGAACTAGTTGACAACTTGAGAACCATTTTTCTATTAGGTTGAAGGTGTCTTGGGTTGAAGCAGTGAGGTCTGCCAGGTTGGAGGCAGTGCTGATGATAGTCGAATCATCTGCATATTGAATGCATGTGGCATGGGGGTGATTGTGGGCAGGTCATTAACAAAGATGGTGAAGAGAAGAGGGCCAAGAATAGATCCTTGGGGAACTCCAAGTGTAACAGGTAGGCATGTGGATAATTTGTCCTGCCATAGAACAGCCTGTTGCCTATTGGACAGGTAGGATTGGAACCATTTCAGCGTGGAATTGCTGAGTGATAGTTTTTTTAATGTATGGAGGAGTTGAATGTGGTTCACCATATCAAAGACCTTGGAGAGGTCTAAGAAAAGAGCAGATGATAGTTTATTGTTTCTGAAGTTATTTACGGTATTAGAAAAGGATAGTAGGGCTGATGTAATACTGTGATTTGGCCTGAAGCCATGTTGGGAGTTGGCTAGAATTTTATTTTTGGTGAGGTGTTCCATCAGTTGTTTGTGGACACACTTTTCCATAATTTTGGCCAGGGGTGAGAGTATAGCTATAGGTCTGTAGTTGGTTAGCTCTAGTGAGCTACCACCTTTATGGAGAGGAATAATGTGGGACATTTTCCATATGGAGGGGATGAAGTCTTCTGACAAGGTACGGTTTATGATTATGGAGACGGGATAGGAAATAGCCTCAGCTGCTTTTTGCAGAAACTCAGCTGGGAGAAGGTCAGCTGCTAGCTTAGTGGGTTTTAGTTTTTTAAGAAGAGATGTTATAGAGGATATGGGTACTGGATTGAAGGTAAATAGATGATCTGATGTAGTTGTAGTATTCTGCTGGCATGGGTAGTGGAGTGGGCTGGTTGTTTGTTTGAATTGTGTGGCCAGGGATTGTATAGTTTCTGTGAAGAAACTATTGGATGTGTTAGCAATATTTACAGGGCACTGTTGTTTGCAAGTTGTTGGAGTGAGGGTGGTTGCCTGGCCTGGGTGCAGGAGCTTGTTTAAGCCTGCCCAGAATTTTTGTGGATTATTAAGGTGTTTGTGTTGGAGGTGGAGGAAAAAGTTTTTTTTATCATTTAAGATCATTCTTTTAGTTTCATTTCTAAGTTGCCGGAAGGTTTGGTGGGAGTGTGGGTCTTTAGAGGTACGCCATGTGACCCACATCTTGTTTCTAGATAGGATTTTGGATTTTGTTTCCTTAGAGAGCCGTGGTGCGGTTTTGGTTTTAGTTCTAATGGACCGTATTGGAGCATGGGAATCTAGAATCTTGAGGAAGGTGGTGTTGAAGTAGATAACTGCCTCTTCAAGAGGAAGTGACTTGAGTATTGCCCAGTTGTGGGCTTTAAGTTCAGTTTGAAAAATGGAGGCGTTGAATTTATTATTGTTCCTGATTTTTTTTTATGGTTGTAAGAAGGGGGGTGATTTTCTTGAATTTGATAACATAGGTGAGTAAGTGATCACTCATGTCCTCTGGGTGAGTACCTGCTGAGTACTGGTCAGGATCTTTATTAGTAAGAATCCACTCCAGGATGCTGTCTTTGTTTTGGGGTTTACCTAGTCTGGTAGGAGTGGATATAAGCTGAGAAAAGCCATGTAGATTTATGCTGCTAGATGGGGAGCTAGATGAGAAGGAATTCCAATCGATGTTGAAGTCACCTAACACTATGGATTCCTGGGGGTGAGTTTGAGTTAACCAGTGGAGAAAGTTCTCTAAGGTTTTGTTATTATTGTTGCCTGGGGGGATGTAAATACATGCTATATTTATGCTTTTATGTTTGTTAAAACAAAACTATTAGATGCTCCATTACAGCATAATACCTTGTTTGGTGTTAAAGCAGAAGAGGTGTTGAAGAAAATGGAGGAGAAAGCTAAATCTATGCAAACAGTCAAGGATTTCTTGCAGGTACAGCTGATTTAGCAAGAACTGACCTACAAAAAATTGGTCCTTTCCAGTGTCAGATAGACTACAGAGAGACAGATACAGATGCCCTAGAGGCAGATCACAGCCCCAAGGCTTATACAGGCCTAAACAATAGGGTGCTTCTACCTCCAAGAGTGGAGAGGAAAAATCACAGCCATACAGAAAACAGTCTCAATGACTTTTCCCTTCCAGCACCATACACTTATCTTTTGGCAGCCCCTTTGGGGGGAGAACTAGCGCTTTTTTCACAAAATTGGCACATGATCACACAAGACAAATGGGTTCTAAATATAGTATCACAAGGCTACAGGTTCCACTTTCACACCCTGCCAAGGCTAAACGGTATGCCAGACCTGCCATGCAATCAATGGGGAGAGGCACAAAAAGAAGTTTCATCCCTCATGGACATGAGGGCCATTCAACAAGTGCCAGAGCAAGAGCAGGGACAAGGATTCTATTCAAGACTGTTCTTGGTACCCAGAAAGGACAAAGCCTGGAGACCAATACTGGACCTATCTATTCTAAACACTTTTCTGGATATTCCAAAATTCAAAATGTTGACTCTACAGCAGCTTCTGCCCATGTTGGGCAAGAAGGCTTGGCTTGTGACTTTAGATCTAAAAGAGGCATACCTACATGTCCTAATCAGACAAATATGCAAAAGATACCTCAGATTCAAAGCTGGCTCAATGCACTACCAATTCTCTGCACTGCCCTTTGGCTTATCTACTGTGCACAGGGTCTTCACAAAGTGCCTGTCACTAGTAATTGCATTCTGCAGACAAAGAGGAATACAAATATATCCTTACTTGGATGACTGCCTCATTCAAGCAGAGAACAAGGACATTCTACTACAGCATTTGGCGTTTGTAAAGAGATTACTACCATGCCTAGGGTACACAGTCAACGAACAGAAATCAAAACTAGTACCCTCTCAAGAGATAATATTCCTGGGTGCAAGCTTAAATACAACTGCCCAGATGGCTTATCTCATGCCAGACAAACAAAGACAACTGACTACCTATTTCAAACTGTTGGCAACAAAGTCCCAGTTATCTGCAAGAAAAATTCTGCAGGCTTTGGGCTTCATGGCATCCTGCATTCTACTAATTCCATATGCAAGACTGCATATGAGGAAACTTCAATGGTACCTAAAAAGTGTTTGGACTCAACATTGCCACAGCCTGGAAACAATAGTTACTCTCATTCCCTGCTTGCAACAGGAGTTTTGATGGTGGGTGAAGGCCTGTCACCAGAACAAGGGACAGCCATTCACTCTCCCCCCAGCCACACAGACATTAACAACGGATGCATCGGATTATGCCTGAGGAGCCCACATGACAGGAAGATGTATTCAAGGCACATGGTCCGCAAACCAAATGCATCTGCATATCAATCAAAAAGAGATGCTAGCTGTTCAAAATGCCCTGACAGCCTTCAAAGACCTGCTACATCCGGGACAACTATTGATAAAGACAGACAATACCGTGGTCATGTGGTACATAAACAAGCAGGGAGGCACTCATTCTTACCCCCTTTGCAGACTAGCCATGACTTTGTGGGTCACGGCATTGACTTACCAAGTACATCTGCAGGCACAATTCTAACCAGGAAAGATAAATACTCTGGCAGACAAACTAAGCAGAGACCTCATGGATCCCCACGAGTGGAAATTGGATCCGCAAGTCTTCAGCATGGTAACAAAGAAATGGGGATGCCCGGACATAGATCTATTTGCCTCACCTCACAACTGCCGACTAAAGAGATTCTACACAAGGACTTATCACAGACAGGCATGGAAAGTGGATGCCCTATCTTTCAGCTGGAAAAACTTAACAGTATATGCCTTTCCTCCTCTGCCTCTCCTCCCCAAGGCACTCCTAAAGGTCAGACAGGAGAAGCCAAAAATTATTCTGATTGCCCCAGTCTGGCCACGCCAGTACTGGTATCCACTCCTAAGGAACTTGTCTCAATGCCCAGCTTGGACCTTACCTCAAGTACCTCATCTACTGTCCCAGCACAACAATCAGATCCTGCACAGCCAACTCAAGACCTTAAATCTGGCAGCATGGCGGATAATGTAGTCATACAAAACACGCCTCTCACTAAGGCGGTGATGGATGTCATTTTGGAGGCCAGGAGGCCTAATACTAGAAAAGCCTATGCTGGAAAATAGAAGAGATTCTGTGCTTGGAACCAGGCACACTGAATTGACACAGCTGCACCAAACATTCCTCAGATTTGGCAATACTTGATTGAGATGCTGGACAAAGGCCTATCTTTTTCATCTTTAAAAATTCATGCCTCTGCCATTTCAGCTCATTACAATACAGAGCCACCAATCTTTTCTCATCCTTTATTAAGGCAGTACCTTAGAGGGGCCAAAAATTTAAGGCCTCCAAAGAGATCACCAATACCTGCATGGGACCTCAGTTATGTCTTGGAAAAACTCACCCTGCCTCCTTTCGAGCCAGCCGCTACAGCTGATATAAACTTTTTATATTGGAAAACAGCTCTGCTCCTAGCAATAACTTCTGCAAGATGAGTCTCAGAGCTACAAGCACTCATGGCTGTGGAACTTTTTATCATTTTTTATCCAGACAGGGTTTCTCTGTGGACAAACCCGACATTTATGCCTAAGGTAGTGTCCAGTGTGGCCCTTAACCAAACTATTCATCTGCCTACCTTTTATCCAAACCCACAGAATAAGGGGGAGAGAATTCTGCATTCTTTGGACATACGCAGACAGCTACACTTCTATTTGAACAGAACCAAAGCTTTCAGAAAGACAGAGCAATTACTAGTGGCATATGCTGCAGGATCACAAGGAAAGGCTATCTCAGAGCAGACTATTTCAAAGTGTATAGGCCACTGCATTCATTTCTGTTATTCACAACATGGCAAGCCAGTACCTAAGGGCATTAGGCCAAATTCAACCAGAGCAGTAGCCACTTCAGCAGCCTTCCTCAGGGGAATACCAACCAAAGACATTTTAGGGGCTGCTACTTGGAGTTCAGTGCACACCTTCACAAAGCACTATCACTTACCACTCTACTCTAAATCCAGGGCAGGCTTTGCCACTGCAGTTCTGCAGGGCCTAATAGCCACTCCTAATTCTATCTAGCTCCAACCTCACAACCTTAGCTTTGGGATTTAACCCAATTGTAATGACTGCAACAGAGAAACACGAAGAACATTGTACAGTTGTGTACACTTACCATAAATGTAGATGTTCAAGTGTATTCTCTGTTGCAGTCGAGGTTACCCACCCGCCATCCTCCATTTCTATGCTGGAACTTATCTGTACTTCTCTATTCTATACAACCTATGTGGTGTATTTGCTTGTAGATGAAGGCAAAATAATTATTTTGCCGCATGCATATTTTATTGATATATTTTAGCTTACCCTTTTGGGGCACCTGACATCTGGGGCAAGAAAAACTGATGAAAATGGCATCGGCTGCATATTTTATACCCCTGGCACACTGACGTCAGGGAAGAGGCAACAGCAACTGATGCTGGACCTAGACTTTGGAATTCAGGCCGACTGAGGTTAGCCTGCCAGCAGGATAACCCAATTGTAATGACTGCAACAGTGAATACACTCGAACATCTACATTTATGGTAAGTGTACACAACTGCACTTTTTCCCTCTCTGAATTGGATATTTGTGCTATCACTCTCCCTGACATTCTGTAAGTAAATGCAAATACAACTGACATTTTATATTTTAACTGCAAAGAATAAAACATTGGGCCGGATTCACGATGGCTTGCACGGAGTCTAAGAGTAGAGTAAGACTCCATGCAGCCATCATGTCCGACGAGCGATCCAGGAACAGCCTGTAGGGGCATGTAAGAGAGCTCCTAAAACGGCTCTTACATGGACAGGACAGGGATATGCAAATTACCTCAATTGCAGGCGAAAGGCATGCAAATGAGGTAGATCTGTGATTCAGGAAACCCATACCTGTCCGAGTAAGAGCAGTGTTATTTGTAGAAATGTACTCAGTTGACAACTGAGTACCATTCTGCAAATAGCAAAACAGAGCCATGACAGCTCCAAATAAAGGTTGCATCCAGTGCAGGAAGCATGCCAATGGCCAAATATACAGCCATTGGAAATGTTTCCTGATGCAATATAAAAATAAAAATAATTTTATTTTGCTGATTTCTGACGTTTAAGCATAGCGCAGCACCGCACAAATGGGCGGCACTCTAAAACCCAGAATACTAAAAATTAAAACCCACAAATGTGGATTTTATAGAAATTGTTAATGTACAATGCAAGGGAATGGCAGGCTGAAGACAACATGGCCACCGAGTAGCGGTTGCTAAGGGGGGGAAGCTCAGTCTAAGACATGTAACCAAGCATTAGTAGGCAATCCTATGTAAATGAGTGTTAGGATAGTGAATTGCAAGTTTACATAGCAAATGAAGACAGTCAGTGGAGTGTAGGAGTAGGATATGGGGAGTAACAGAGTAGAAGATAGGTGACATCATGAGGGGGGTATGTATGAAAGAAGTGAAGCTCATTGGAACAGAGTGGCATGTGTCAGCTGTCATTTATACATCATGGAAAGAGGTGTGTCAATAGGTAGGCTAGGGAAAGGCAAGAAATGGAAGGTGTATGCCGTGGATAACACCAAAGTTTCTTGCTGAGCGGATATGCATGCGTGTGCACGCCTGTAAACCCAAGTAAGACAGTGTGCACGCGTGTAAGCGTGAGTGTGCGAGCGTTTAAGCCGGAGTAAGGATGTATAAGGTTGTTTAAGGAGTTGTAAGCACGTTTGCACTGGTGTGCACACGTTTTAACCTGAATAAGCAAGTTTTAGTCTGTGTAAGCATGTGCGCGCATGTGTTAGCAGCTGTGCGCGTGTTTGCGCTTGTGTGCGTGGCGCTCCCCCTGAGGAAACAGAAAGGAAAAAGGAAGCACGACAAATAGTAGGAAGCTACCAGGGAGTACTAGCAGAGCTAGCAGGTGAAAACAATCAGAATCAGGCAATTACACAGGCAGTACACTAGCCCAGCCCAGCCTTTCACTTAAAACTCTGCAAACAACAGTCCATTATGTTTCTCACAACAGACACTGCAGTAACCTAATAGAAGTGAAAACTGAAAAAGCTTTACTGAGACAAATAAATGTTAGGGGCTGCCATTGCTGTTATAAGGCGACATATGCAACATGCTGAGGGTGGTGACAATGGAAATGCTGCAGTACAACCCACAGTGAGGAGACGGAGAAGAGTGTACAGGCCCAGGGTAACCTACCAGGGGCTACATGAGCTGGAGATAGTGGAGCGCAATAGAGTGAACAGTGACCTCCTGCAGCAAATTGTTGAGCTCTGCAGGCCACACCTCACACACAGAACAAACAGAGGGGAACCCATCCCAGTGGAAACCAAGGTATGTGTTGGCCTAAGAATACTAGCGACAGGCACTTTCCAGAGACCAACTGGTGATATGATGGGGATAACACAGGCATCAGCATCCAGGGTACTACATCATTTTCTGGATGCCATGTCAGCACATGTCGGTGATCATGTATATTTCACCAATTCCCATGAGGTATTGGCCAGCAATATGTGTCTATTCCAGCAAATAGTGGAATACCCTGAGGTAGTGGGTGCAATAGACTGCACGCACATATGCATCAAAGCATCAGCCGGTGAGTGGGGTAGGGTCTACTTCAACCACAAGGGCTTCCCTTCCATCAACTGCCAGGTCGTGTGTGATGCCCAGGGCATAATACTGAATGTGTGTGCAGGCTGCCCTGGAAGCTACCATGATTCCCATATCTGGCATCTGACACAGCTGTACCAGACATTTGCCAATGGGGACATCCCACATGGCCACCTAGTGGGGGATGCTGGCTATGCACTGGAGCCATGGCTGATGACACCCATCAGAAATGCACATACACCTGAACAGGAACGCCATAATGAGGCACACGCACAAACACGTAATGTAATAGAGCGTGTGTTTGGGCTGCTCAAGTCACGGTTCCGGTACCTGGACACATGTGGTGGAGCCTTGCAGTACTCACCAACTACATGTACCCAAATTGTCATGGTATGTGTTATGCTACATAATATGATCCTGCGAAAACAGCTGCAGCAGGACCAGCATAGGCCTGGGCCAAACAGCCCCCCATCATTGCCAAGACCATCACAGGCAGAGCGTGACTTGGAGGAGGAACAACCTGAGCCTGCCTCAGCAGGCAGAAGGAGGCATGCCCAGTATGCTTTGGCCTTGGCAAAGAGGCAATGCATAGCACATACACTGTCTCAGTAGGAACTCTGGAAATTATACCTCTCTCCAACTTGCACATAAAGTAAAAGGGATGCCTAAGTTGACACTACCTGCTTCCAAACATGTCCAGGGAGTGTAGTATGTGCATCCGACATAGGCAGCCCTGCAGCACCACCTAAGGCATGAATGTCATGTGTTAAGCAATATAAAGCAGTGCTAAACAGCAATTACCACCATTTAGTATATGCAAACAAAATCGCACACACCAACTAGCACAGCTGTGGTCAATGTTCAGTAATATTGGGCAATGTCCAGCAATGTTGGTGAATATTGAGTAATGTTGGACAAGCCTGGTCTAAGTAGGGCATAGCTGAACAAAAGCCAACATGCTCATATTTGCTTAACAGGCCCTTAAGCAGTCTGGTCTGCTCAGTATGAAAATATAAAGCAGTGATGGGCCTCAAACTCAGGATACTGTGCACTATAGCCAAAGTACTGAACCACTAAACCATGACAGTATTGCAGTGGTCCACCTGTATGATGGAATGCTGATATGTCTATGCAAAGTATTCCATGGAAACCCTGCAGGCACAGCATAATCCTTGTTGAGTTATGACACAAAGGTGAGTCCTGCAGTGAGAACAGAACCTGACTTCCAACACACACAGTATAAATGTTAATATTGGTCATGTTCCCACACATCAACAAATGTAGTGGACCTCAGATAGCAACATACTGAAGGGCCACACTGGGCATGCTCACACACTTCAATAAATGAGACAAATGTCAGGCAACAAAACACGGAATGGCAGAACTGGGCATGCTCACACAGGCCATGTCTGAGTACAGCAGTGGGCCACGCATATCTGGCAGTTGCATGTGTTAACCCAGGAACCTGTCACTATACAGCAATCTGCCCTGTGCACACAGTTATATGAGTGTGTTTGGCATTCACAACCCTGTCAGATTACTACACTGTGTGTGTGAATAGTAGGTCACACAAGATAGCCCATGTACGTTTAGGCTAGTGTGCCTCTGTCTAGCAGGGACACAGAAGATATCCCAGGGGTAAATATAAAATCGCCCACACAGTCGTCAAGATGTCTCCAGTAGGTGGTCAGTGGGTGGCTCTGCCTATGTGAAACTGGGATTACATTCTGTAGTGAGTGGAGCCTCTGGGATAAGAATCTGTCCCTCCAAAATGTCTTATTAGCATCTGTGCTGAGGTATACGTCCCTGGAGTGTGTAGCTCCAAGGGAGTTGGATATCCTGAGTTGGAGCATGTCCAGTAATTATGGGTTGGGTATATCTGTAAACAACAGGTACACATCATATCTGAGTAGGTGGTAAGCGACTGAGTAGAGCTGGAGTTACTGCATCTGAACTATGAGGGCATCTGTGTGAGTCCCTAGATCTGCTTGGTGAGGACCTTCCATGGCCAGTACAGTTGCTGCAGGTGTCAGGTAAAGTACACCCCAAATGTGGCATTGTAACCAGGCATGGATGTGATAAGTATAGGGGCACAATGACCTCATTCAATCTAGATGTGAAACCATATGGGATAAGGTGGCCCACATAGAAGGTATGTCCAACCACTTTGGCAACGTGAATGTTAAAGGTGACAGTACGAACAAGTCATGTCCCCAAACAACTCCTACCGTATGTAATGGAGTACTACCTATGTGGTAATGTGTGGGCATGTTGTTATTCCCAAATTGGATGACTATGCAACTAATGGCATTCAGCTGTAGGCCATGGCTCAGGCACCAGTCATCCATCTCTGTGAGACCCTGATTGAGTATGCATGTGTCCATATTGACGCTGGTGAACCTATGCATAATAGCCCAGTGGGTTATTGTGTTGAAGGGTTTTGCAAGGTTCAGGTAGGCTGTGTGGACAGCCATCTCTATGTCAATGGACCTGTTAGCCATTTAAAGAATACAAACAGGTTCAAGAGGCAAGATCTGCCCACAACAATGCTGAAATGTGTAGGACACAGTGTCTGTAGGTTCCCGATGTCTATGTGTATGAGTCCTATGACAATACACTCTATAGCTTTGCAGAACAGGCTACATAGGCTTATAAGGCAATACTGTCTGTGGTCCATTGTGGCACCAACTCTGTGGAGCGGGACCACTTTCGCTGTATGCCATTCCTTGGGTACATATCCTGTGTTAACTCCGATATTGAACAGTGATGTAATGTGAGGGTTGCGTCTGTCATGATGCTCGTGTATGATGCAGGCTGGGACACCATCTGGTCACATTGATACTGTGATGTACGCTGTGGGGAGGGCAGCACTCACCTGTTACTGTGTGATGTCAGGGAGGTTATACTCTGTTGGGCTGGATAGTTGCTCCTTATGGGGGATGGGTGGGAAACATCTGCACTGAACCTGTTTGCCAGGATGTAGGCAATGCCAGTGGGTTCAGGGTAGGTTTAGACAGTATGCAGTAACTCACAGCATATCAGTGAGTGTCCACCCAGGTTCCTGACATAACTGAAGAAGGCTGTGTGATAGTCCTACGTGTCTGCTGCAATTGTCTGGTAGAAGTGGCCCTTAGAAAAGTCCATGAGTAATTGTAGCTGTCTGCTAGTACAGATCACAGATGCCTTCCCAGTCTGGGATTGTGCTCTATCATGTAGTAGCTTCCTCCTGACGTTGTACAGCTTATTAATGGCTGGGGTCTACCAGACAGGTCCCCTGCCATTCTAGTAGTGGGTCCTGTTGTTATTTGGGATAGCACAATCCATGCTGTCCACTAGGTGTCCATAGAATGTTTATGTAAAGGATGCAGCAGTGTGAGCCGTATATGCCACTGTCTCAGGATCTCTGAAGGATACCACCTTGCTTCGGTGAAGTGAGATGTTGGCTCATGAGATGTTCACCAAGATTACCCAGGATGGGTGTGTGGAGGGTATATGTATGTCCTGTGAGATACATGTATGTTCTGACCTTACCAATTAGGGGAATATCGCTGGTGTGGAACATAGAGTCCCCATGTCAGTGATGATCAGGTCCAATATGTATTCTCCCTTGTGGCTGTGCTGACTGGTTGTGCCATAGCATATGAGTCCACAAATTGTAGTGACTGTTGTGTGAGGGTGTTGGGGCTTGAGTAGTATCCCCAGTCAATATTTGTGTATATGAAGTCACACAATATAATGGTGTTTGTGGAGACCTTCATATTCTCCATAGTTCCCACGAAAGAAGAGTGTGGTTCCTGAGTTTGGGAGTGTGTTCTGTAGCAGGCAACAAACTTAAAGGTAGTATTGCACAATGGTAGTTGTATATGTATGGTCTGTGATGCTTTGTGCAGTGCTACTAACCTGGAGGTGTGTGTATCTGTGATGTATATGGATACTCCCCCTAGTTGTGTTGTCTGTTCCAAGTCTTGTTGTCAGGCAGCATGGTATGAAACATAACCTGGTAGTGCTGGTGTGCATAAGCGAGCCTGAACCAGGTGTCTGTCAGTGCACAGATATTGCTATCCTCCATACTGAGGAGAGTCCTGAGTGGCCACAATATGAGGTTAACACAACTGTTGTTGAGCAGCATTACCCTTAGTTTCATTTAACCTGTAATGTCTATGGAGGTGGGTTTGTCTTCTGAGCCCTGCTTAAAAAAGGCACTATGGTGGTATCAAGAGCCTTAGCCAGCATTCCAAAGTCCAAGGGTGACAGGTTCAAGCTGTCCATAGTGAAGCTACGTGGCATGTTGAGCATGTCACCATACGCTGATAGACACTGTATCCCCTATGAATGACACAAATTTGTTAGGCAACTGTTAAATGTGATATGTGTGTCCGTATACTGTGACATCATAATTGGTGGGTGTAAGATGCTAGACAAGGTCAAGGTCATACTGGCCTGGGCTACATGATCAGAGTGTTCCTCCATGTATCATGTCATGTGGTCCAGGGAGTAACGTCTGAGGTTATACACACCAGCATGGACAATGATGGTACCAGTCTTGTACTTGCTTTGGAGTGACCTGACTGTCTGTGTTATGCGGCAGATCCTGGCACCCAGCAGACAGCCCAAAGTGAATATTCCCTTGTTAGGGCTGGTGAGTGGTACGTCAGTGTGTCTGACAATAAGTGTCACCTATTACAAGTGTATTAGGTGTGTTTTTTAGCCGGAAGGGCAGTGACTGTGTGGCACACGGACATTGTGAACATTGTGATATGTGGGTATTGTAGTGGGGTAGCAGGTGTGTGTGTGTCTGCTTTGGAGGTCTCTGCTGCTTAGGTAGAGTACATTTACAGTATCCGAGTATGTCTATGTGTGCTAATGTGGTTTGAGTGCTGTTGCTAGAGGATATGTTAGACTGATATGTGGTGTGTGTGGTTACCTTCACCACCTTATAGACTGTGTCAGTCATGGGTCGAGAGAGTTCAGCTCCCTGTATGTCTATATAGGTGCATCTCACACATATATCTGAGTTTGTCGGGAGGAGGAGAGGGTTGTCTGTGTACATGAGGCAGATGTGACATTGTGTCAATATCACAATATCCACCCGCTGGACTGAAGAGTACACACAAAACCGACCCCTGGACAAACCAGGATATTATCATGACATATTCTGTAGCCTGATCACAAAGGATCAGTAGGGTGTTAAGCATGTAAAAGAGTATAAAAGGGATTAGTGCTCATGTTCGTTGGTGATTTGTAAAGAGTAGCTGAGAAGGAGTCCAGACTGAATCATGACACCTCCTTCAGCTATGTCATAAATATCAATGTACACCCATATATGTCCTGAGTCAGGGCCAACTGTACCTGAGTGACAATGCCGACATCATGACAGACAGGCCCATATGTACATACCCATCTCCCACTGACAATAGTCCACATCATCATACCAGGAGATATCACATGTAGAATGGATGAGCAGCTACCCCCACTGCCAAAAGCATGGCAGCAGGTGGAATACATTGATTTCCAATATGTGTCATGCACAAACTACAGAACAAACAGATCATGCACCTGAACAGTCAGCTGAGCCTCACCACCTACACAGGATGTGGAACCATTGAATGTGTCACAGCTACATATGGCACTCCCCACAAGTGTTGGTGCACCACACACCATGGGAAGTCAAGCCCAGTACGCCTATGAGGTCTGATCTGCAAGGTCATGGAGTCCATCATGGTTGCAGTCATAAACAGAGCTATTGGAAGCTAACATACACACAACCCTACCAACTGTGGTATGTTCATGTGCGGATCATGGTTCCCAAACATGCTAGACTGTTTGCAAGGCAGCCACCCAGGACATACATCAATGAACAAATCTACACATGTGTCACATAGACTTTGAATAGCCCTTTATCAACATCCCAGACACATGTAGTATCCAAAAAACCAACAAGCTGTGCATAAATATGTGTTGACATATGACGGAATGTCAATGTGTCCACAGATAGATCACACAAGGTAAGGATTCTGAGGTCTTGTTCAAGCTGTTGACACCTGCTGACCCACACGGACCATTCCTGGAATGGCATAAAACAAAGTGTACACACATCGCCATGTCAAGTCTGATGATGTCACCATCCTACAAATACAGCAGGAGAAGGGAAACCAGCCAGTAAAGCAAATAGCGTGCCGTGTTAATGCATCTCTCTCTAGTATCATAACATAGTTAGGTAGGGGTTTGAATTCTACAAACAGTGAGTGTGTGTGTGTGTGTGTGTGTGTGTGTGTGTGTGTGTGTGTGTGTGTGTGTGTGTGTGTGTCTGTGTGTGTCTGTGTGTGTGTGTGGGGGGGGTGCAGTTTCCTTTGAGAGGAGTGCACATTTTGGAGACTGGGAAAACATACTAACAGAGGTACATTCCTCTTTGGAAAGTCTGATGATGTCACCATCCTACAAATGCAGCAGGAGAAGGGAAACCAGCTAGTAAAGCAAATAGCGCACCGTGTTAATGCATCTCTCTCTAGTATCATAACATAGTTAGGTAGGGGTTTGAATCCTGCAAATGCTGACTATGTGTGTGTCAATGCAGTGTGGGTTTTGCTTTTACCATGGTATGACATAGTATGATGACAACAGTAAGTGCATTGCACACATCAGGTATCTGCGTGGAAAATATATATGTGTACATGTCCCCTCAATCAGTACATAGGTGTGAAGCCTGCATGCTACACAAATACATTTGTTTCCATTGACAGGTTGTGTCTCTGCTTCTCAGATCGTAGGTCACATATGTATGTATGTGACACGGTCATCCACTGTCATGTTCTGTGGCCAAGGTCATCTGTGGCACACACACCCATGACAGTTACTTAAGAGTAGTGTGAGTGAGGGTATATGCCTGGGTATATGTCAGACATGGTCATACACAACAAAGTCTAATAAAAATGGACAGTCTTTATAGGTGTACGGCTGCCTTGTGGATATGCATTCAGGCCTCTAATGTCTTATGTGTTACACCTTGGGACTCCACAATACCTATGGATATGTGGATACCAAGGGACACATGACATAATATGGGTCTGTATGTACACAATGGTACTCAACATACATGTTGAGGGCTACCAGCTGTGTGGTACTGACGGGATAGTATGTATAGTACATGAGGATGACTATGCCATAGTTGGCTTACTGCTAAACAGCATGTATCAGACAACAGGTATCTGTCTGTATGATACCCTTGTGTAGGATATGCGCCCCATCCAGGGAATGCATTGTAGGCCAATCCATGCATTCCCAGATTTGGATGGACACATCCCTAGTGTGTCTGCATGTACCTAAGGGGGCTATATGACACACAGGTGTGGTCACAGTAATGGGTGGTGGTCATTACCACTGGTTAGTGTTATAGTGTAGCACCGGAAGGATCCAATTGATACTGGGTTCCCTACTATAGTGTGTCATTTGTCAGGACATCATCCAATGATTGCTTATAGTCATGCTGTTGAGGCTGTGTATACTACCAGACCGCAAATCATTGACAGATATTAACAGTATCACCCACAGCATAGTGTCAACCCATGTCATACACACGTCTACCCATGTTAGTACATAACTGTAGTAGAATGCATACTGGCCATTGAAAGATGCTATGAGATGTTAACAATGTGTACAACAGGGTATGCCACACGTCCCATATGTCCACTATGCACGTACATCCAGACAGTGTGCACCCGCCATGTTCACAGATGTACATTTGCTAATCTGTACTGCACACATCACACATGTACTGTCCACTCACTAACACATGCTGGCAACACATCACACATCAGCCAAGTGGCACATGGGTGGATAATACATACTCAGACCTAACAGTGGTGTAAACAATGCTACACTGACAATCAGAGCTTTGATACATAATGTCTGCTCAGATATACCTACAAGGATTTAGTTACACTTCCTTGTTGACAACTTGCTATTATTGCTACACTGCTATAGTGTCACCCTGTGCATCAGCACCATGTTAGCCTGTCCCTCCATCAATAATGCAGATGACAGGAGGCAGCACAGGTATCATCATATACACAAGGCGTTTTGTTGTTTGCCAGAGCCTGACATTGACCCATCCAATCGACATGTGTGTGTGTGTGTGTGTGTGTGTGTGTGTGTGTGTGTGTGTGTGTGTGAGGGACAACAGTACAGCATGGGCCAATATTGATGTAATGTGTGTGTGTATGTGTGAGCCCTAGTTGTTTGCTTAATGTGTGTGTGTCTGCATGCACACAGCTCCACCATGTGGCTGCCATATACGGTGGTTTGTGGGACAGCCACAGACTGTACCTGCTAGGCTATACAGATCACTGTCTCCAGCCACGGACACAGTACCTGTTCCTGGTAGGGGTGCTACGGACAGTATTGGGTACCAACCCTGACTGGGTACTGTCATCAGAGGCAGAGGTATGATGACTGGACCCATGTCTCTGCTGGGACTGGCCAGAGCCACGTGCACGTGGTCTACTGGAAAGGTCAATGGACAGACCAGCTCCAGCATTGCTGGGGCTGGTACTGCCACTATGGGAGCGTCTGTGAACTGTGGGCCGTCCGCAACCACTGCCAGCTGCTGCTGATGCTGGCATGCGGTCGCATCGAAGTCACAACTGTCCCACATGGTCCTGGCTCAAGGAAGACATGTTGTGGAGGGCATCTTTTGTCTCCCCCCAATGTCTATGGTGTAAGTTCAGATGACACCGGCAAGGTCACGGATGCTGTCATTGATAGCGGTGTAATGTGCCCTCTGTGCCCTAAGTCCCTGCCTGGTGTACCGTTCCATACGTGCCTGAGCCTGCATTACAGCCCAGAACATAGTGGTCATCGTAAGACCTGTGACAGCACGCCTGCCAGGGGCAATACAACCAGTGGTGCTCCCCCGAGAACCCCTGGACCTCCGCCTATGTGGTATTGTTCCGGATCTACGGCTATGGCTGCTGTGAGGGGATGCAAGTGTCATGGGTACCACACTCTCCTGGTCAATGCCAACTGTATGCTGTCCCTCACCTATGGCCATTGGTGGAGAGGGATGTAATGGCAGTATGAGTGTGCGCATAGATGGGGTTGAACGCTGTGTACTGTCGATTGGTGGACCAACAAAGACCCTGTCAAATCTCCCTGTACCAAAATACATGCGTCATCATCACCACTATCCATGGCAGTGGCTTCAGGTTGCCTGCTGCTTTCACCAACCCCTAACTCTGCACCTGTGAGAGGAAGACAGGAAACACACTTTACGGTCTGCAGATGCACACATGTACACATGCACACATGTACACATGAACACATGCACACATGCACACATGCACACAGGAACACAGGAACACATGCACACTCCTCACTACAGCAGATACACACACACAACAGCAATCCAAAACATACTCAATAGTGGTTGAAGGTGGGTGACAGTATCACAAGGCAAACAGTCATGTCACATGTGTCAGCATGCAGAATAAGTGTTGATCAGGTCCATGCAGTGTGAGTGTAGACAGCCATAGTTAATGACAGTGTACATGGCTGTGGTGCATGTGTGTACATGCTCAGTGATTGCCTACACCCTGGAATGCAATGTGTACAAGGACACAACATTTCTGTGCAAGTATTATAAGCTCTGCAATGTCCTGTGCACAATCACTCACAGGTATACATACCATGGCTGCATGTGTTATCTGTGTGTCACATTGATTTCCATGTCTGATTGCAGTGTCTGTGTCTGTAGCAGATAATTGTGGGCACAGGTGTAGCACATGCATGCTATGTACACACATGGGATGAGTGGTGCATGTGTACGTGATGGAATACCAATCCTGGACATGGCCATTGTAACTGTATGGGGTGTAGTACCATTAGCCATCATCATCATGCATCATGTGGTCACTCAAGGCCACTAAAATGTGCTAGACCACTGCCTAGCATGCTGTACCTGAACCGCAGTGCTGTGGCTAAGTTCACAATTACACAGCCACGTTGCACAAGGGTGTGTGAGGTGCCCAATAGGGAGCATTGCCTAACATGACTGTGTTATGTGTTGAAGAGTGTTGCACAGCCCCATGCTAGGCCCCTACCCCTCAGGTATAATATTTGTGGTGTGTGGATGACATGTGGGATACTGAAGTGTGATCTGGCAGCGGGTGTCCAGTTACATGTGTAGCATGTTGAGGTGTACTGTGTATGACAAATGTGATATGTTGTGTACATGTGTGTCAACTATGCCTATCCAATGTGCAGTACAGTGTTGCCACATTTGTGACTGATGCTCTGTGCATTGCATTTGATTGAGGCAGCTACTGACTTTACTGAGATGTTTAACGTCTCACAGCAAATATGCACAGCATGCATTATGCGTAGGTGTGTTATGTGTACATGGCCTACACCTCACCTATGACATGCACATCTCAATACCAATTTTAAAGTGTTAACACACTCACCAGCATGTGTAGTCTGCCCTGCTGTCACACCAGAGGGACCTACAAGAATATGACACAGTTTGTCAGTGGCCACAACTGTGGTATTGCTACTGTGAGTGTGCTAAACTACAGTAGAACAACAGGCATAGGTGTACAGATACTGTTCACAATATCAGTATTGCACACAATAGGCAGCACAACTGATAAACACAGTACACATCTCACATATGCATAATCTAACAATACAGGTAACAGTAGTCTACAGCTGGGGCATGTCATCTGCATGCTCCATGTCACCATGCTGGGTGGCTCCGGCCTCCATGATGACACATGTGTGATGTTGTTGCTGCTGTAGGCCAGGAGCCACCACACAAAGGAGCAGTTCCTCCACTCTGGTGAGGGGGGGGGTGTATGGCCACCCCACCACCTGTGGCAAGCTATTGTCTATGGATATCAGACGCACGCCGCCAGACATGTCTAATTAAATCACTGCAGTGATGGCGTACCTGCTAAAATATCCGGTTATGCATGCCTATGTCATTTACCCGACGAACAAGATCTTGCCACAGTGCAGTACGCTCCTGCTGGTGCTGGCTGGCCCTGAAAAACAGCAGAGTGTTGTGCTGAACCAGGCTGTGGTGGATTTCCTGTTCCTCTGTGGCTGTATAGGAGGGATTCCTTTGATGAGCCATAAGCCTGGAAGACAAGTAAACAATATGTGTGAGCAAGTCATGTGGCACACTTAATATTATACAGTACAGATATCAGTTAACTGCCATATATAGCATCTGTTCGTCTGTCAGAGGATACACACATTCAATACCACATATCAGTGCTCAGCCCACAACTGGCTGACAGTGCCTGCCACACTCCATATAACAAACCAGTATACACCAGTACTCGGCACAGTATTTGGGATCCAATGCACAGCCTTGCCACAGGGGTACATATCAAGCTAATGCATGAAGAAATATGTCATCCATTGCAATGAATGTGAAGTACAGTTACAGTATAACCAGTAACCCACCCTAGTCGTTGATGCCATACCCCTACCTAACATATGTGCACAGTTGTTAATATAGCTGGCATACTGCTGTTACAGAGTACACATGTTGCTAGGTACACACGCAAACCCTGCAACACACATGTGATTGCGGACATGGTACAGGCATCATTACACACACATAAGGCATCCATACAACACACAAATGTATGCTGACACAGATGAGCATTTCATGTGTACCTTACAGTACTGTGTGCCCCTACTTACAGATACCTATGCCTGAGGTATGTAATCTGTGCAGACTACAGGAAACACACAAGACAGTGTTACCAGGGAATGTGAACATACACCATACTGTGCTGTTTAGGCCTACAGGTTCAGGTAGTACAACAGTGAAAATGTCAGCTGGATTCACCAGCAGTACCACTTACTGAGCATACATGTATTGCTTCAGCCTGCAATGGGACACCACAGTCATACACAAGGAACTATGTCACAACATATGCCATCCTACTATGTCTGCATTCCAATAACTGACACATCTTTCTCTGGCCTCACACCTAGGACACAAACGACCATGACAGAGACAACCTCACACTAAGCTATCACACTGTTACAGACCTTGCACACATTCACTGTCACACTCATTCCACCTCACATAGCAGGTATTGCACTGAGTACATGTGTGTGTGTGCATTGTGTCATAGGTAGGTAATACGCTATTGGCCCTAGGGCTTACAGCAGCCTGGTCATATGCTACCCTGGCCTTTGACACACATGTAATTTGATTTCACTTGCTCCTGTCAACTGGATACACAGAGGTGATTCCCAGGGGGTGTTACCTATCCCACAGACAATCATCAGGGGTATGTATGACATCTCCTACTGAGGAGCCTTGTTTGTTAATGCTGTGTGGTTTACTCCAGAGTATGGCATATTTGCCAATAGAAGCCTATCCCTCCAGCATGTGCTGTTTAGTGAGGTGGCGGGGATTAGGGACCTAGGCCATGTAGCCCGGTGGGATTGTGAGGTGTTGACATGGTGGTTGTCTGACTGCTATGGGTGTGACATACCTCTGTATGTTCAGCAGAGGAAACCTCTGGGTGGGCGGTATGTAACGCACTGTAGCTGTGGTTATGTGAGTCAGTCTGCATAGGGTATGTGTTTGAGGGCAGTATTACTCTTTGTGAGGTATGTCTGTGGCCTTTCCGCTTGCTGTAGTTGTCATGTGAGGTATATACCACATGGGGCATTGTGATGAGTACAGGGGAACACTGACCAATATTTCCGTACATGGCACATCGTTTGTGATGACACGTACCATGTAGACAGATTACAAGACTAGTGTGGCACTGTGAATATCAAAGGGGAGGCTACTGTCCACCTGTGTCCCATGTTCCCTTCTGACACCTTCATGGTTAGGCAGGCAACCACCTATCTGGTAGTTAGTGGGTAAAGTGTTTTGGTATGGGGTATAGCACTGCAGTATCAACACTGGTGTTCAATCCATGCCTTGGTCACCAGGCACCTGTTGCAATATGTCTGACCCTGTAACTCCCTCTCTCACTATATATATATATATATATATATATATATATATATATATATATATATATATATATATATATATATATATATATATATATATATATATATATATATATATATATATAGATACATACATACATATATATATATATATATATATATATATATATATATATATATATATATATATATATATACATATCTATATATCCATATATATCCATATATATCTGTATATATCTATATATCTCTATATATCTCTATATATGTATATATCTATATATATCTATATATGTATATTTATATATATACATATATATATATATATATATATATATATATATATATATATATATACATATATGTATATATATATATATATACATATATGTGTATATATATATATATATATATATATATACATATATACATATATATATATATATATATATATATATGTATATATATATATATATATATATATACATATATGTATATATACATAAATATATCTATATATATATATATATATATATATATATATATATATATATATACACATACTTGTAAACATCCATTGCTGTACATATACATGCACATATAGGCACATATACTGCCCACCTTTCATGGTGGGAATATCAATTATGAAACAGTTGTGAGACATACAATTATGTAATAATATTGCACAGTGTTGTGCAGAATGCATTTTGCTGTCCTCAGGCCATATAGCTGTAGCAGACCTCACTGGCTGTAACTCAGTCCCTCAGCATTTAACCACCACATGACATATACCTGCACTGCTTGCTGTTTTCAATGCCACACACTACAACCTACATAGATATGTGCACATAGCAACCTTCAAATACATATATATGTCCAGCCTTCGCTAACAGTTGCAGTATGTCCCTTGCCCTATGCACATCTGCATATACATATAGATACGGACTGCTACCACATTTGGAGGGTTCACAGTACGTAGAGTACCCTTCAGACACATCATTCGGATGCCAGCAAATACATCTCTGTTACATATCTTACCTTTGTATTTCTCACCTCTGTCTGTTGTACCTGTTGACGTTTTTTTTTTTTGGTTGGTGTCTCCAACTGCCTCTGTTTTTTTTTTTTTTTGGTTGGTGTTTTTTTTTTGGTTGGTGTCTCCAACTGCCTCTGTTTGTCTGTCTGTCTGTCTGTCTCTCTCGCTCTCTCTCTCCAGTTTCTGCAATGATATTATTGCTTGTGTGGACAGCAAGTACAGGTTGCTTTTGTAGGTATCTGCACATGTGCATGTGATGGACTCTGCACCAATTAGTGCCCACCATTTAGTAATTGAATGCAGCCTGCTGTGTGGTAATTGCAGTTCTCACTGTGATTTCAGGACACTGCTATAAAATGATAGGTTAGGTAGGTGTAGGCCTTTCAGTTTTGCAAGGTGAGGACTATGCTTGTTTGCTGTGGACACTGTTGTGTCAGTCAGAAGGTTGGTATATGTCTCATATCTGAAGCTGGGTTGTAGCCAGTGAAATGCATGTTGTACTGAAACCTGACTGTTGCTTCTTCCAGTACACTCTTCTCAGTGTGTAAGTTTACTCACACCTCCTAATGCTAACACTGGATACATGGGAGTATGTACTTTATTTTCGAATTAGGGAATTAAATGGCATACAGCAGTAGTTATTGCAATGTATTCTTATGGCTTTCCTATTTTCCCCTTACATTCACTCCTTGTAATGCATGTTATATTTCTTTATTGCAATGTATTCCTATGGCTTTCCTATTTTCCCTTTACATTCACTCCTTGTAATGCATGCTATATTTCTTTATTGCAATGTATTCCTATGGCTTTCCTATTTTCCCTTTGCATTCACTCCTTGTAATGCATGTTATATTTATTTATTGCAATGTATTCCTATGGCTTTCCTATTTTCCCATTACATTCACTCCTTGTAATGCATGTTATATTTCTTTCAGCACCAAGTTATTGTATATCTGTTGTGGCTTAGTGGTACATCATGCAGACTGGTGAGTCCAAGGTGTGGGGTTTGAGACTGACAAGGGTATTTTATTTTGCTGCTGAGCAGCACAAGGGCCTTGTCATACAGAGTGACTAAGGCACTATTAAGCAGTTGCAAGCAGGTTTGCGTGACACTTAGCGATGCTTAGCTAAGCGCACTCAAGCTCACACTCGCGCACCCCTGCTAACTACTGATTAAAAGTGCTTACTCCTGCTAACCCCCACGCTAATTTCTTTTAAAGAAAAGAAAATGGGGAGATAGGAAAGTGGACAAAAAGGGGGCACAAAGAGGGAAAGACAGTAGGGAACCAGCTCGGGATGTGCAGGATGGGTGTAGGGAAGGTCCATAGCTGCCCATTTCTTTACCAGCAACAGCGGTGCATATGTATGAAATTTGGTGTGAAATTTGAAACCTTCCACCCCTAAGAGAGGGGTTAGGACAACAAAATATGTTGTACTGCCAATTAGAATTATCAGTTTACATGTCCAGTGGACATGTGTGCGAATTGGGCAGCTATGTATGGGGCGCATTTGTTTTTGTGGGAACAGATCGCCCTTTTTTTATTTTTTTTTTCAGGTGAGAGTGGAATGTGAGGTAGAGGAAGTAGGTATATTTGTGGAGGTAGATTGGGGAGGTAAACAGATAAGACAAACAAGACGCATACAGGGGTGGAGTTTGACACATGGGGTGGGTGAACACAACTGATGGGGAAGGATGTTTGGAAATCGCAAGCCCATGAGCCCACAGATGGTAACAGTGGAACTGAGATCCCCACCCATGGGCAGTCACCACTGCACCTTCACAGCCCCGAGCATGGCTGTGCTGGGGGCTGAGTAGGATGGGCAGGCTCACCCGAGAGATGCGCCACTCTCGCCTCAAGCTGGTGTAGGGGATCATTGACTGAATGCTGGACCTCCCTACGCACCATAGCCTGGACCCTTTGAATGGTGACAGGTGGCCCTTCTCCGCCCTACGTTTTCACAGAGGAGACGAGCCCCATCCCCTGCAGCGCTTCCACCTGAAGGTGGCACAGGACCAATGGATGAGGGGAGCCTGGGCTGGGCACCGGAGCTGCTGGTGCCAGGTGCACTCGCCAACTGAGGAGGGACAGGTGGGTCCGCTGGGACCGGCCTTCCCATACGTTCTGTGATTAGGTGTGTTTAATTACAACATAAACAACAGCATTCCAGATTAGTTGTAACAGCATGCAGTAATATTCCCATTAACCCAACACACCAAGGTTCCAACAGTTGAACAGCAAGCATAACATGCATATATTGAACGGCAGTGGATATTCCAACAGCATGCAGGGATGTTTGATAGCAACAGACCACCATGAACGTGGTGTTTGAACAGGGAACATGCATCAACATCAATGCAAATATTTATAAAAGAATAGGACATATGTCCCAACAAATATTTAAGGTTACACATACCCACTGAGGTGTGGAATTGCATGGTTTATGCACATACGGTAGGGTGTAGAAAAAACCTCGGTTAACATCTTATAATGACCTTTTAGTCTACGCTACATTCCCAGTGACTGCAGCTGTATATCCCCTATCTGTATTATTACACTTGCCACCATACATTAGGTTGTGTCATGGGTTTGGCTAGTTCAATATATGCCTGACCTATATCTGACATACTAACTGTCCAGGATGCAGGTGTTACTGCTACATATTTCTTGTTTGCATTTATGTTTCTTTATCTACATATCTGGGATGTTTTCACATGACATTTTCACTTCGATTTGTACAGAACCCTGCATTTCTTAACACACACTCACATTTCTGGTGAATAATTACATGCTACATGTGTGCTAGGTTTACTTATTCATGCCAGCCAGTAACTGACTATTGTGGACTGTATATATGTTTCACAGCTACTAGCACTTCCATCACCCACTTTATATGGGACTGCATAACTCTGGGTTGCCAACACATTTTCAAATAGTACTGTTTGTATAATGCAAGGGTACAAAAGCATTTCAGACTCTGTGACACAGACACACTCTGGGTTTTACATCTTTATTAATGACATTGGACACTTTTCCACAGGCTCACTCCTTTATTTGTTTTAACGGTGTTTATGGCAGACATGTTCAAGACATATTATACCTTTATTAATAGGTTAGAACAATCTTTTTTCAGGCTCACTCACTTATGTTATATGACAGTGCCTGAAGGGATATCATTCCAGACATATGTTACCTTTCTTAATGGGTTACTACACTCTTTTTCTGCCTCTCTGATGTTTTTATCTGACAGTACATGCAGAGAACGTATTCAGGCAATTCTATGGCTGTTTTATTGGACTACAACACTTTCTTTCATGCTCTCTCCCATATTTTATATAACAATACATGCAGAATAATCACTAACCTGCCTGGTGGCGCAGCCTTAGCAGCCTATCAGCATAGGCTTGCTGATTCACAGCATGGTAACTTGCAGCTGTAAAGTAAATAAAGGGATATTGAGACATACCTATCCATTATACATACTCCATTATCAATTCTTACATACTGCATTCCATGGCTACATACTCAGTTGTGGGGCATTCTGCATCCCATGGGCCTCCTGTATCCACTGGTCCAGGTGGTCCTGCTTTTGTCTCTTCAGGTCTGCATGGTGGTGACGGACCTGCTCATCAGTCCGGGGAACACCTGTGGAACTGGTGAGGTCATGAGCTAACCGTTTCCAAGGCTCTGCCTTGTACTCCATCCCTTGGAACTGGCCCTGCAGGAGTCTTGTCTTGTGATGGTGGACAAGGAGCCAAACCATGTATCTGGAATCCTCAATGCCCCAACGTTGCACTCGGAAGCGTGAACCCTCTCCTACACCTGCCATTCTGAATGCAAATATGAGCTACAATCAGTTATGGCGAGTATTCCCGCCTATGGGGCTTAAATATGCCACATTTCCCGCACTTTTTTGTGATTGGCCATTTTGTAAAATTCTCGGCTGACTGCAGACCTGCTTAGTAATGGTTAAACTACCATTCGTAAGTTTATGAATGTTAATAGTGGCTTCTTCCCCTATGTTGTCATGGCTTAGTGGTTCTGTACTTTGATTATGATGCAAAGGGTCCTGGGTTCGAACCTTGTCATTCTTTTATTTTAATACTGTCTAGACAGGCTAGGGGGTGTGGCTGTGTTTAAGCAACTTAGCTCTACGTTGCTCCCCGGTGCCCTACAGTGCCCTGGTTGGCGCAGTGCGCACGTCCTCGCAAACACATTGCGCTGAGTAAAGTGCTTTTAAACTTTGGGCAACTCTATTTAGCTGGGTAAAGCGATATTAAACTATGGGCAACTCTGTTTAGCTGGATAGAGCACTATTAAACTATGGGCACCTCTGTTTAGCTGGGTAAAGCACTATTAAACTATGGGCAACTCTGTTTAGCTGGGTAAAGTGCTATTAAACTATGGGCAACTCTGTTTAGCTGGATAAAGCGCTATTAAACTATGGGCACCTCTGTTTAGCTGTGTAAAACATTGCTTAACACCAGGCTATCTGGGTCCTTTAAAAATATATATTTTGTTCACTGATACATTGGCCATGTCACTGCTTTTAATAAAATTTTAATCATATATATCTGGTATTATTTCAAATACTGATTTAAAACATAAATAAGAAGGGGTGTGGTGGGACTCGAACTGTGAATGCTTTCTCTTTTTGCATACGCTCTACCATTACGCTATTGCAATTTGGTCTGATTTGCATAAACATTCTTTCATATGCTCTTCCATGTCAGAATTGCTAACTCTAGCTAAGCAATGGACACACCCACGCACACATGCGCAAATACGGGCAGCTATATCGTGGATTTAAAAAATATATATATAATGATTTACTTTATATAAGTGTGATCGGGGTTTACAGTGTCAGGGAGTGTTGTGTTGGGTGCAAGTACATTTGAGCGAACTCGCTCTTGTGTGTTGACATTTTGCTTTTTATAACCTTGCTGGGGCGTGCACATTTAGACTGCTCGGCAGTCGGACATGCCCCCTGCCTTCCTACTCAGTCAGTGTAAGTGTTACGGTTGAGTCAGCATGCTGTCATGAATATTCATGGCACACTGACATCATACCGTTCAACTGCAGCCTCCGAGTAAGACTTATTAAGTCTTACACAGAGGATTATTGAATCCGGGGGATTATAATGCAGTCTCTGTCACTCCTAAACCAAACGAGCCACATATTCCCTATTATAGAAGTGCTCTTATTCAGATAACCTTTATTTACTTTTATAGATTTATTTATTTATTGTTTTAATTTTATTTGGGTGGTATAACAAATCAGACCTTATTTGCAGAAGAAATATGTGGAGAAAAGCTGTATTAAATAGCACTACACATCAGATAAAAACATTATCAAAGGTGATAATAAAATATATTTCAACCACAATTATTTGAGTCTATCCTAGCAAAATACTGAATTCTGTATAATACAGAAAATAATTTTGGGAAAATAACACAGATATTTTGGACATAAGCTTTTGTACAAAAGTTATACAGTAAATACACATGGAAGACATAAATTCTCACTTTACTAAAGCCAGTGATACACAGAGTAGATGAATTCCAAAAACAGGAATGTGGGATAGAAATATATATCAAAGTATCCAAGATTAAACATAAATACAAATATGTATCTGTGAAAGAAAGAAAATAACAGGAAGAAAAAGTGAATAAATAAAGCTTGAGGGACCTAAGGAGGAGTAAAATTGAGGGAGGTCAGAAAATGAGCATTCAGAACATGAAGAAGAAGGAGTTTGGTTGAATGTGTGCCATTTAGGATAGTGCAGAGAGAGTGAATGGAGCTGCAGACACAGACGCTACAAGAGGATTAAAAAGAGTAGAGAGGAAGAAATGAAAAAGGAGAGGAAGACATATTCTAAAAAGAATATAGCCATATAAAACGTTTAACCTAGGTAGGCAGCACATAAGGGGACCAGTCTGGTCAAGTATGGAATATCAACATTGTAAAATATTTTAACATTAAGTTTCTTCGTTTGTCTTGTATACTCAGCAGATAGTGATAGCTGTCTACAGGATCTCAACTCAATGTAACATAATATGAAAGAAACAACTGAAGGAATCTAGCATAAGTCCACAACATGAAATGTTTTAGCAATATGAGCCATACTGGCAAGCAGAAATTTTATGAGAACTAATAATTCCAGTAATATAAAATTGTTTAATCTTGTAAATGCAGCCTTGTAAAATGTATAGTATTGCTCAAAGTTATCTAAATTTTGTGTTATGGTAATCTCTGCAGATCATCTTATGATTGTGGCAGGGATCCTTTCTTAACACAACTTTAGCATGGGTTTCTTTTTTTTTTTTTTTTTTTTTTAATAAAATCTTTTTCATTAACTATTGGACATCATATTTGTGACAAGTCTTTAACATTTCTGGTATTTATTTTATTAAATAGTGTCAACCATTAAGTTCCCTGCAACTGTTAGACATTTTTATAGATTTCTTAACTGGGTAATCCACTGATCTCAAGTGTTGTTTTCAGGGGTAACCTGGGAGCACAGCCTATATAAATGGCATGCTCAGAGTAATGCAGCAGGCAATTAGGGAAAGAAGGAATCAAACCCTGTTTCTTAGGTGTAAGAAGCAGCTCATTTACAAGTCAGAACCTTCAGACTTTTCACAGTCTAGATGGCATCCTTTGCTTTTTTGGTGTACAAAATGTAATGAAATATGTTTTGCAAAACAAAATACATTAACTGGCTAATCTATTCAGCTGTTGCTGCCAGGTCCTTCACAGCTGATCTCGGCAACCATTACCCAAACCAGTTTCAATCAATTTGAGACATTATATAGCACCATCATTTTTTCCCTTGTACTTTCTCTGACAATGCATCATTGTGGTCTGTGATGCGTTCAGAAAATTGTATTTCCAAAATTCAGTTAAGAGCTCTCATCCTTTCTGACAAGAAAAGCAGTTCCTGTACTCCCATTCTTCCTTCACAGCCTTACCCACCTTACCTGCCACTGAGACACAGTGGATGCACCTCTATTATATTTCCCTCTGCTTTTCTCATTATTTATGCCAAGGTTTTAGAATCTTTCTTCATACCACAGTTATTCCATTCCTACCCTCTTTTGTAGCATCTGCATTGCATACTGTCTAACAGCTTAATGTTACTTTGTGCCATTCTCACATTTGTTTCCTTCCAGATGTGTTTCACCATCCTGCTAACCTTATGACTTCCCTTTGGCATCATGTTGAATGATTTGGGACATTTTAAATGCATAGATCCTTTCTATCCTCTACCTATCTAGTCATACAGTTGTATCATGCCTTTTTCCAGCACCAGCTTTGTGACGTGGCAGGCTAAAAACAAGGCTACAATCACAATGTCCTATTGGTGGCCATTTACTGGATGAAGTGGTGAGAGGTGGGAGAATAGTGAAGATGAGATGCCTTCCTACTTTTCTTGTAGGATGATGTAGCATTTATGCCCAGAATGAAAACCCTGTGCAAGAATCCCCAGTAGAGAAAGGACACCTCAGGGTATCTATTTTTAGAGGAGTTTTAAATACGTTATCAATGCAGCAGGCAGCTGTAGTGTTTTGATACCAACTAAATCAGACAAAGATACTTAGGATATGTGATTTTGCTTCAGCAAGCTGTATATTCAGATTAGCACTTCCATAAAAAAACTCTATACCACATGACATACAAATCACTGTAGTTCCCTTTAGCATTAAAACTGTATACCCCATATCTGACATTAAATTTGTATGTTATAAAATATGTCTATTTATGAAGTAGTGTGCATTAAGATACATTGATCATATAAAATTAACCTTAACACTATACTAATGATGAAATGTGCTATTTAAATAAACATAAACCTTTCTGAACATACCAGCAATATTAAAAATAAAGGAAATATCAGTCCTGGCAATCATTCTCTGAATGCAAAACAGTTACGATATTTGTCTAGCTTCTTCAATAGTCTGCTATATCTAGAGAATTTAACAGGACTATATACACCAGACATGTAGTTTTCATTTTGGATAGATTATGCAGTAGTACAGCTTATCTTGTAGACTTGACTTCAGGATTCTGTTTCTCTCTTTGTAACTCTTGAATATAATTTTTTTTCAGTTTCTGTTCTTTTTTTCTATCAAATTCTTGAATATAATTTTTTTTCAGTTTCTGTTCTTTTTTTCTATCAAATTGTAAAATTTTTGGTTGATATTCATCCTATACCTTTGAATTCAATATATTTATCCTGTACAAATGTGCAGTTCTCTCTGTATAGCTTTACTTCTTCTTAGGTTCATAGGATAATACTTGGCTATTGGCCCAGAGCCCCTTATAAGCCTAGACAAGAACTTCGCCCATGTTCCTACAAAGGCAGCACCTGGTTCGCATGTTCATCAGGGACACAGGTTAGTTTGCAGGACTGTATTTTCTGTTTCCCATCCAGTCAACCAGGTTCCTCTTAAAGAGGGTGAGGTACTGTGTTTGACATGGAGATGGAGTCTATTCCACAGATGGGTGAGTCTCTGGGACACAAATATATCCCTCCAACAAGTTCTATTAATGTTACAGACCGGGATAAGGCCTTGTGTGTGGGTTGTGTGAGTGGAGATTGACTTACGGATATGCAGTAACTCCATCAAGGCTGAGTCTGAGATGGCCTTGTATGCCAGACACAGGTCACCTCTGAGCAGTCTGTAAGAGACTGAGTAGAGGGACAGGGCTGTTAGCCTATCTGTATAAGATAGGTGTTTGAGACCCTGGATTTTCCTGGTCAGGAACATCTCTGGTCATTCCAGCTGCTGCATGCATGTGCTTGGTAAGATACATGCCAAAGGGGCAATGTACTTGATAATGGTTTTGATAAGGGAGGAGTACAGGGATGTTATAACCTCTTTGTTCCTGGATGAAATGGGTCTATATAATGTTGCTGAAATGGCATAAAAACAAATGCTATTTCAGCAACAAATAAACAGCAAACTCTACATATAGGAAAAGCCCAAGTCAGAGATTTTTTCCTAGGGAAATAAATTGCTTGGCCATCGCTGTGACATTGCCCTCTACCCCACTGTAGTGTGATCTCAGAGTTGGTATATTTAGTTAGGGGGGTGTGGGGGGGCAAAGTCCCCTACTTTGAATTGTTTTAAACTGTGTGCTGTGTCTTGTTTTTCTACCAATTTTTTTTCCATGGGAAAAAATTGATGACCTGGACTTTCACTGATTGTAGAGTTTGATGTTTATTTGTCACTAAAATGACATTCGTTTTTATGTTGTTTTGGCAACATCATATAGACTCGATGAAATACCCTTACATATGAGGTGGGCCATGTAGAAAGCCTTCTGTACAATGGAGGCAACATGGTGGTCAAAGGTCAGGTTGCTATCAACCGGGTGCCCAAGTCCCTCACAACTGATTGCATGCTCAGTACATTGTTATTAATGTGATAATTAGTAGGGACACCATTTTCCCCAAAGGGGATAATGATGCATTTCTTAGCATTCAGTTTGAGGCCATGCTTCTGGCACCTGTCATTAGCTTGAGTAAGGATCACTAGTGGAATTTAAGACAGCACCCAGCTTGCAGTCATCTGCCAACTGGGTCAGCCACAGACCTCTGGTTTTGGCTTGCACCTCAGCAAAGTATATCCCAAACAGTAGAGGCCCAAAGACTGATCCTTGGGGTACACCACTCTTTACAGGTCTACTACTGGAGGTGGCTTCCCCTATTTTGACTGAGTAGGTTCTATCAGTGAGTCTGTAAGCTACCCATCTGGTAACATATGGGGTGATGGATAGCTAAGAGAGTTTAACTATTATGCTCAAGTGGGGAATAGTGCCAAAGGCATTGGCTAGTGCACCATCTTCCACTTGTCCATGGCTTTGGTGACTGTTTCTAAGAAGTCGACCAAGTTTAAAAGGCATGATCTCCCTTTGACAAAATCAAACTGTGTGGAGTCAAGCATTCGGAGGTTGCCAATGTCCTTGTTTATAAGGTTCATGGATAAGGTGTTCCATGGTCTTGCAGATTAGGCTAGTTAGGCTGATGAGCCTATAATTGCCTGGATCAGTGGATGCTCTGACTTTGTGTATAGGGAAGACAGTGACTGTCCTCTATTTGGTTGGAATGAAGCTAGTGCTCAGGCTTTGGTTGGATAGGGTGCCTAATGGAGCTGAGAGCTCATGCCTGAGTTCATGTAGGATCAGCCAGGGATGTTGTCGGTTGCCATGGAAACTGTATTTTTTGCCTTTGAGAGGGCATTAAAGACCTGCTCCCTGGTGATGAGGGGAGGGGGACAGGTGCTGGGGATGTCCTGATTTACTGATGGGGGGACAGGGGCAAACAATATAGGATTTTGGTTTGTCTAATTTTTTATCTACTTTATCTTCAGGGTCTGAAACTGTACCATGACTTTTGTATCCTTACCCTGTGTTTAACGTGTGATTCTGATTGGCCATTGCACTTTCTGTAATGGTAGTATTTATGTCTATGTTGATTTCTTAAAATCATTTTCTTTACTTTGTAATGATTTTCAGACATTTGCAATGTAATTGAAATTATCAGAATTTCAACCTTCTACCATTGATATTTGAAATAGTGAGAAATTACATCTGTACAACAGACTATTCCATCCATCCAACCATCGATTCATCCTTCCTTCTATTTTCTGATAACTTGCATTGTCTTTTCCATATGTCACTTGACAAGAATCATTAAGAATGTAGGCTAATATATAAGGCATCTGACTTTGAATCAGAAGATTGTAGGTTTTACTCTTGCAGTTGGCTGAAAGCATAATGACACTTTTTCTGGCAAATGGTTCAGCGGATTAAGTTTAAGAACCTTTGACAAACTGCTTCTTGTGGCCCAAGGTTTGAAATCCTCAGTCCTCATTTGCCTGTAGTGTGAACTTATGTAAGTCATTTAATCGAATAATACACTTGGACAATTGGGAAATTGGAGTAATATTCTGAATGGTCTCCAGATCTACAAGACTAGTTACTACTTATGAATGGGCCAAAGGCAATGAAACTGATTCTGAAGTAGCTACTGTGGAGTCACAAAACATGCACAATCAACAGCTGACATACCAGACAAATACTGACAACCATTTTGCAGAAAGACAATTTACCTAGTACATGTTTATCGAGGTGAGAGGAAACTGGATCATTTGGAGAAAACCTAAATAGATGCAGGGAAAACATGTAGAATCCACATATAAGGCAGACCAGCCCTGTAATATGCTGAACAATGTGTACTGACAAAACAAGTGTCAACATTTGGGAGTTTCTATCAAAATCACCACTCTTCTCTCTCTCTCTCTCTCTCTCTCTCTCACTCTCTCTCTCTTTCTTTTGCTATACTTAGGTGGACTATACTTACATGGATACACATATATAAGCACACACTAATTTACATATATATATATATATATATATATATATATATATATATATATATACACATAAATATTGTTCCACTTCATATGATCGAAAGCTCATAACATCTAAATTCAAAACAGCGAGACCAAATGATCGAAAATCCAAAAACATCTAAAACTCATAACATCGAATCTCAAAACATTGAAAATTACAATGCAACTATAAATAACATTCCACACACTGTTTACTATGTTTATGCAGGGGGGGGGGCAAGCTCCCCCACACCCCCCATAAATTAAATACAGCAACTCCAAGGTTGCACTACAGTAGGGTTAGGAAATCAACTTTTTCCCCCACTGTAGTGTGACCTCGGATTTGGTATATTTAATTTATGGGGGGTGTGGGGGGTGCTGGGGGGCTTGCCCCCCTGCATGAAAGCAGTAAAACCTCTCTGTGATGTTATTTATAGTTGCTTTGTAGTTTTCAATGTTTTAAGATTCAATGTTATGAGTTTTAGATGTTTTGGGTTTTAGATGTTGTGGTTTAGATGTTATGAATTTACATGTTATGGTTTTTCAATGTTTTCAAGTGGAACCATATATATAGATAGATATATATACATACATACACACACACACACACATACAAACACACACACACACATATGCAAGCTCATAAACATACAAAAGTATACACGTATTTTGTGTGTGTGCATGAGTCTGTGTCTCTGTGGTTATGTCTTCACATGGGGACTGTTAAGAAAACTTTACTCTGACTGTGGATTAAAGGATTAACTGGTTGATAGAGAAAAAAATACTCATTTTAGTCTGTGATGAAATTTCAAAAAGTAATATTTATCTGAACCTTTAGTTCACCTGAGGAATGTTGCTTGGAACTTAGCTTAAGTGAGTGGGATAGGTAAGATTGCTTGGTTTTGAAAAAAAGAAGCAAAGGAGAGAAGCCTTGCATTCTTCACTCTATGCAATGATAAAGTATTGTGATTAAATGTTTTGGAAAAAGTTGTTGATACACTGACACACCTTACAATTAGTATTGTGTTTCTTTTCTTTCTTAATGAAAGAAAGTACATCCTACATTTTAAATCTGTTGACAAGACTTCAAATATACAAACAGAAATACTGTAATAGAAATGTAATACTTTAGTGCAATGAAAATGGTTAAATTCTTATTGGGAGTGTCATGTGGGCCGCACTTCCAATGTGTTCAGAAAACTTAGTGTGGGCTTTCATATTTATGTCTTCCCTCTTTACTATTAAGGTTGTTTTTCTTCTGTTCTCTCATTGCACACAATACTAGGCAAGGTCAGAGTAAATGTTTTGATACCTCATACTGCTTACCTGTCCAACATTCAGTCTGGTTGTCAGAAAAATGTTTTGAACATCTGAATATATTTTGTTTTGGGAAGCACAATTTGTTCTAATTGTAGCCAACTGGAGTTGGTACTCTATGTGAAGAGTGGGTGAAGATAGATGAAGGCTGCCAGCCTGGCTAGATAGAATTTTGCAGATAATTCTGTCATTTGTAAATATAAATGTAAACTACAGGCTTGTTGTCTTAAACGTAAAGAAATAGTGGTACATGTGGAACTGGAAAAAAATGTGACAACAGTGCACTCTACTGACCAAAGTAAAGTATGTGGTGACCCTTTGATGTAGACAGTGGTGGTGAAGGGTCTAGATGAAGAAATTCTTTCTATTGTTTTAACCAGAGTTAAAGTGCTAGATTTAAACATGCAAATTCATTTTTATTACTCTGCTTCCTGACCAGCTGCAAGAAAACAAAAGGAGATGTTAAGAATGTAAATGCAGTTTCTGTTAGCCTGGGAACCCAGGGTAGTGTGAAGAATGATGCAATGTGTAGCCTGGGAAACCCAGGAAAGTGTGAAGAATGATGTAATGTGAATCAGAACTGCAATTTCAATTTAAGCAGAGAGAACCAGAGAATTTTAAGCATTTTTGTCTTGACCATCTAACTCATCAGCACTCTGCCTGTTTTCCTATGTAAGTTTATCTTAAACTTCTGGTTTCCTTTGGAAATAGCTAGGGACTAGAAAGATTAGACTAGGTGTTTTTTTTTCAATGATGTCAGAACTGTACTACTGAATTATTTTAAGCATTTCTCTGTGATCTCTGAACTCTTGACTAGTACATTGCAATAGAAATTATTGTCCTGTGTTTTTATAATTTATTATTACATATTTTAAAACCTTTCAACTGTGGCTGTTTTGTGTAGAGATAATTTAATCTCTAGAGTACATTTCATATTTATAGTAATTACTGTACCAAGTCACTCTGATAAGCCTTCACTGTTTAGTTATACTACCAATTGTATAATAATATCGCACAGTAATAATTAGACACCCCTTTAAGGTTCTTTGAGTAGCTGATAAATATTAGCTGGGTGGTAGCAGGCGGTACTACTGTATAGTCTGGGTAATAGGGGCACAGCTATAGAACCTGTGCCAGCCTTTCCCAGAAGTGTCTGTGGGGTTGAATAAACTCTTATCTCAAAGTGTGTGTGTGTGTCAGCTACTTGGGCAGGGACACAAAGCACTGGTTGGACAGAGATGGTGCTGGAGGTTTTAGGTTGCCCCGCTAGACTGAGATCTGGACTCTATAGCTATGCCAGTGGGGAGTCTTATTGAGGACCTGGAGAGCAAGGGAGTGACCAGCCCTCGACTGACTGTGATCTCTGTCTGCACTTAAGGGAAATTGCACTTTACTGTGTGTATTTGTTATACTTTCCTCATATATGAGGTGTTAGTGGTGAGGATTGAGGCTCCTTGATTGCTTGGCCAGGACATAAGCATCACACTCTAGTTAGAAGCTGACATTTTTTTCTTTGTAAAATCTGACTCTAAATCAAATGTATTATTTCAATATTTTGCATTTCTCTCTCTCTCTCTCGCTCTCTCTCATACTTGTATTATATCCCAGTTTTCTCTGTCTCTTACTTGTGACTGAAGTTGATCCATTTTTCTGCAGAGGCAATGTTAGTAAGCTCAAGTGAGTGAACTGGTAGTGTTCATTCTCTGACTCATGGCTACTTGCATCGTAAGATAATCTCTACGAGATGAAAATAAAAAAGCATAGTAATCCAAATTGGTGCCCAGTAGCAAACTTGTAGATAGTTATGCAACTGCAAAAATGAGGTGCGACTACAAGTACAAGAAGATGTAACGCAAAACCTAATAATCAAAAATGAAGTCTCTGTGAAAGTTTCTGACTTATTTTCATAGTATGCAAACAGATCAATAAAATTAAAATAAAATATAATAATGTATAAGAAATAAAAAAGAACTGAAATGTCGATGGATGCATGCAGAGATACAAAACTATTGCATAATTAGTGTCAATCAAGCATTTTGGCCAGAAATTGTAAGGTGCAAGGCAAAATTATTGCACTTAAGTGAAAAACTGGAGAAAAATATAATATTCTTTCTGAATCTGTTTTTAAAATACTGAATATGTTTGTTCTGTTCTGTGATTTTGTATCTACTTTGCTCACCTACTTAGGTGTAAGCTAAAAATCTTTATTGCAGATTATGATGCTCTATGAGTACAAGAGAGTACAAAAGTGATTTATTAAATTACTCCACTTGATAGAGTAGTTATTTTTTTATTCATTTAATTGCATCTGAATTTATTAAAGTTTTTGACTTGGGTAGTAGACTGTCCAAAAATGGATCAGCTTAAAACACAAGAGACAGAGAAAACTGAGATATAATACAAGTACAACAGAGAGAGAGAGAGAGAGAGAGAGAGAGAGAGAAAATATTGAAACAATATTTGATTTACAGGTTTAAAGTGTATTATAATTGAAACAGTTATACAACAATGAAATAATTCAAAATTGTGCTTTAATAATTCCAAACAGAATAACAATAATGTAGCAATATACTATATACTGAAAACAAGTGATAAGGCATTAAGAAGGAAAAGCTCCCACTATGAGTGGATAAAAGTGAATACACTGAGGCCTGGAATTTGTAAACTACATTCACTAAAACATCTTTCCAAAAAAAAAAAAAAACATTTTTAAGTGGTTTTGCAGCTGGGGAAGGCCCTCTGCAACCCACAATGTGTAGGACAAGCCACAATATCCCATAAACACATACACACAAACACACACACTCACACACACACACACACACACACACACACACACACACACACACACACACACACACACACACACACACACACACACACACACACACACACACACACACACACACAAACACATAGATATATATAGATCCCCTTCAAAATATTGAATGGTCATAACATCTAAGCTCAGAACATTGAGACAATAACATCTAAAACCCGTAATATCTAAAACTAGTAACATCGAATTTCATAAAATTGAAACCTTGCATCACAACTTTAAAACCTACTAATCACATGTAAATAACATTCCCTCCACCTAAAACAATGCCAAAGTAGTAAACACACTTTGTACTATGTTTCTTCAGGGGGACATGCCCCCCTGCACCACCCCATGTAGGGAGATCTGCCCCCACACACACACCCATAAATTAAATATACCAACTCAGAGACTGCAATACAGTGGGGTAAGAAATTATTTTTTTCCCCAACGTAGTGCAATCTTGCCATTGGTATAATTAATTTACAGGGTGTGTGGAGGCAGACCCCCCCACAAGGGGGATGCAGGGGAGGGGGGGTTTGACCCCCTGCAGAAACGTAGTACAAAGTGTGTTTACTACTTTGGTGTTGCTTTTAGGTGGAGTGGATGTTATTTACATGTGATTTGTAGGTTTTGAAGTTGTGATGCAAAGTTTCAATGTTATGAAATTTGATGTTATGGCGTTTTAGATGTTATGGTCTCAATGTTTTGAGCTTCAATGTTATGAACTTTAGATGTTTTGAAGGGGATATATATATATATATATATATATATATATATATATATATATATATATATATATATATATAAAATCATCTTTGAGGTTGCACTTACTCAAAAAAGGGGAGAAATCTCTCGCAAAAGTGAGTTATGTCTTGCAAAACTTGCTGATACAATTCCCTATGGAGGAACTTCAATCACTGGTGAGATACTGGTCTGGTAGTCAAAGCTCAAGAGTTCAGGCTTCAGATACTAGTAGGATAGCCAATGTAGAAGATATATATATATATATATATATATATATATATATATATATATATATATATATATAAAACGTTCAGTGAGTGGCAGGGCAGTCATATTATTGGTGGATGGTTCAAACAGGCAAGGCATTGAAGAAAGTTTTTGTTTGACAGTGCTATAGTGTTGCATATTATCAGATTTTACACCAGAGTGAGTCACAGAGGGCATTTGCTAGGAAGGAAAAGGTGAGGCCAGTTAAAAGAATATGTTAGCCAATTTAGTGAAAACAATAATATTGTCTGTTTGGGAACTAAGTTATTAAGGGTTATTTCACACAAGTGTAAATTTTAGAGTGGAAGTAGAATCACTGTATAAAATGTTGCATACTAGTTAGAGTTGGCTGAGCTGTAGCTGACTCCTTTGTCACCTGTGCCATTCCATGTTCTGATCTCCCGAACTTAAAAAGCAAAAGAAAAAAAAATTATATTCCCAGATCTACCTAACCAACACTCTACAGCTCAGGAGCAAGCACGCAAGTTATCCAAGTCTATGTTCCTCATGTGCTTAAGAAAAAAAAAAAAAAAAAAAAGGTTCCTTACTTTAAATTGCTATAAATGTAACAAATACCCATGCTGCAGTTTATGTACCATAATGGAGTGTTGATTGAAACCCTTTAGCCCTGATCTCTAATGCATCATCAACATTAATTTCTGAAAGCTGGAACTATACTACTTCCTGATCCCCCTTGACATCCTGCACCTATGGTGTCTTGTGTTTTCATAGTACCTTCACCGTGCATCTGCGACATACATGATTAATAAGTAAACACTTAACTCTAGACAGTAATACAGTGGTGCTCTGCTCATGGTGAGAGAAGGACGGAGGAACAGATATTGTTGGAGAAGGTTTGCACTTCATTGTAGCTATTTTGGAAACATAGTTAGGCAAAGGAAGGGTGTATTCAAGTTTTTTTGTAACAATGTATGGTTTTGCCTATAGCATTCCAGCTTTCAAGGTTAGTTAGAGGGATATGTTTGGCAAACAGTGTTGAATTTTCAGCTTGTTTATATGGTGTGACATGTTTAAGACTGGTTATTACACAGAGACAGAGGGATTAGTGGTAGATTACCCAGGTTGTGAAGAATTATGAAATATTACACACACACACACACACACACACACACACACACACACACACACGCACACACACACACACACGCACATGCACACGCACGCACGCACACCACACACAAAAGTTTGCACATCCTGAGGATCAAACCAGAGATTGTGTACTAGCCCAGAACAAATAGGTAAACAGCAAGCAGCTTGGCACATTCAAGCAGAAACAAACAAGGAGTAAGATGATGCAAATCCTTTATTTTTCCACTCCATAATACAGGTTGATGCTGACAATTTTAAACACCCTTTATTTATAAAATACTCATACTGATGACATCATGAATCAAGGACATCAAAACAACAGTGCTAAGGTAATAGAATTACCACAGCAATAACTTTTATACTACTGATTAACATAAGATCAGCTTAATAACCATGAGATTTGGTGAAGAAAAAAGTGTAACACTGAACAGTTTGTTATAATAAACAAATAATAGTCATAGCCTTAGGGTATTAGTGGCTATGGAGTGACTTATTCCCATTTTATTTCTGCCTGAATGTGCAATGCTGCTTGTTGTTTACCTGGATTCTGAAGTACACCACACCTCTCAACTGTACAGATTTTCGCAGAATGTCCAGATTTTTGCCTCATATTTTTGGTCCGTTTTTCGTACCATTGTGGTTTTCTAGAAAATCAGTGGCAAATCATTAAAGATTGAGGTTAGAAAATAATGACAGTTGTTTGAGTTTCAGACTTCATACCCTTCAGAAAATTCATGCTAATGCAAAATCTGTTATTCTATCAACTTTCTAACTTTGTGAGAGCAATATTTCAAAAGTGTCCCTATTTTTGGGCCTTTGTCCTACTTTTATTTATGGCTTTTTCCAGATTTCTTGCTCTAAGAGGTTGAGAGGTATGTTGGTTTTGGTGTGATTTAATCAACCACTTTTACTCATGGGTGTATTTTGTGTAAGCTGGTGTGTAATTTAATAAATATGGATTTATAATTCATGTCTGACTGAAAGATTACTAATTCATCAATTTGTATTAGGAGGTTTTCTTCTCTAAAGTCAGTAGTGAGTGAATTTCTGAATATACTACAGAGGATGGGTACTAAGCTGGAACTTTGTAGATGCCTCAGCAATATTCTGTCATATTGGGATATACAATTTATGAACACCTGGAAATAATTAAAAAGAGTCACAGTTTTCAGACAGCGAGCAATTCAAGTCATCACAGATGAATACACACACACACACACACACACACACACACACACACACACACACACACACACACACACACACACATATATATATATATATATATATATATATATATATATATATATATATATATATATATATTGTTTATGACTAACAGCTGAATTTATTAGGGGTAGTTGCTGGTTAAATTTCAGCCATTTAACATTATGAATGGATAAGCAGTAATGTGCCCTACAGTGACTTTCAGCAGCAAATCTAGCTATCTTGCTGTAAGATAAATTAAAATTTCAGAGCAATGAACTCTTGGACTCTGTGTGATAGTTTGGCGGTGCACAATATGTAGTCATTAGACAAGCCCATTCACCTCGATATCAGATAAATTAAACTCCCAGTTTCCTAATACAGCCTAATAATATATCATCCAAGGGTTCCTAGATTTTATGAAAACTGTAATGAACATCCCCTTTAGAGTATACATTGGTAAAGCATCAATAACGATCTACACTTGTCTGTGTAACTAGTTTGCCGTATTCCTTCTCATTTGCTCTACTACTCCTCCTACTTTCCATATTCAAATCAGAAATGAGTCATGGAAAATACCAGAGTTAACTCCAAAACCAGAATGCATGCACCATTTCATAATATTCAGCATTTCCTCTGCACATGTCATCCAGAACCCATGCTTTGTCTTCAAAACAAGACATTCCTTAGCCTGTTTTCTCTTACACAATATAGTTGAGGACAAACATCTTTCCTTGACCTCATAGGGAAAACTACTATTATTTCCTCTTATCAGTTGTCCTTTAAGTTAATTTATGCTTACTTTTCTGCAGTTCTTTTTTCCTGAAATTCCTCCAATAAAACACAAACTTTACATTTGAACAAACATCCTTTTACATTCTCTGTTACTTTTTAACAGTTTACCATATTGTGAAATTAAAATACAGCGTAATAATCTTTTAACTAAAACTCACAAGCTCATTTTGAAACAATTTTTTTTTTTTGTAGTGAATGCAACACTACATACTTTTTTTAACTCAGGAAAGTATGAAAAAATGACTGTTATGAATCACTCTGCTAAGCTCTTGTCTTGTACTGGAGTGTAACATCAGACAATTATGGGCATGTCACTTGTAATCACTAAGCAGCAGGGCTGTGTTTTTTACAGCTTTGACTGTGCGCAAGGCAGATGAATTTCCATGAACTGCAAGCAGTTATGATTAGCTGTCTACTGTTAGAGCTCAGTTGTTATGTAATGACATGGAAGTCAAATTCTCCTTGAGAAAGAAGTACATTTCTTGATTTTCATGTTCAAAACGCACACCTTTTTTACAGTTGGAGCCCTGATCAGAATCGTCCATAACTTGCTCATTTACTGTAGAAAATAGACAACCAATTGAACACATCATACACACAAACTACTCAAAGAGATGGAAAACAGGAATCAAGTGTTAACACAATAATTGTCAATCATAGTAGCAAAACAATCAATCAAAAACAGGAGATGTTTTCAGTTAGTGCTTGTATTATATCATTATGTTCAGTCAGATACTTAACTTCCAGAAATCATACCTTAATTTCCTATGTCCTGTCAGGCTTTCATTAGTTTTCCCACAACTGATAAAGTAAAGATTGGTTTGAAATCTTTACACATACTATTATCAGCCTTTGATATCTATAGCTCTAAATTTAAGAGTAAATGCAAGATTAGAGTACAACTTGCTTTTAAAAAACATACTGTTCACAGCCTAATTTAAGCATCCTGTAAAGGAACTTAGTAAAACTTGTTTTAAAAACAGATGCCCTTATATTCCTTGTCAGCTTCATCCTTTGTCAACTTTCTCAGTACAATGTGACTTGATTGACAAACTGAATACAAACAGTGGTATATGCAGCATTTAACATCATCCTTGGGATTCATTAACAATCCTGAAGGTGTCAATCTAATCCTACACAATGAAAGCATGTTAGCACGAAGAGCAACAGCTGTTAAGAGAATATGCATGCTGCTCATGTTCATCATCATCAATCAGCGTTCATGACCATGGAAAGGTGCTTGCAAGGATAGGCACAGAATGTAAACAAAACGACTTGCATACAGGCATAGCTCAGACATGAGCTTGTGTTGTAGCCCAGACATATTGAGGGCTAGTACAGCAAAAGAATATTGAAGGTGGGGAAGTGAAATTGGGGAAGTGCACACAAATAATAACTGTCTTATACTGCATAATTAATTAATGTGGAAGGGAAAATGTGTAAAGTGTACTCATATACCGCAGGCAAATATGATGAAGTGTAATGTACTGATGTAATGATAATCACTGGCAATACCACAGTTATACACATAAATAAAAACAGACATGTTAATAAAGGACGTAAAAGGGATATAAAGCTGCAGTGCTACAAAGGGGAGTGAACATGTGATACACATGTTAATTAAATGCTGAGTTGACTTAGTTATCCAGGAAAGAAGATACATTACAGGATGAATGCATAGACTGCAGTTATTGCATATGAGATGTATATAGAGAGAATTTATGTATGCAAGCTGATACAGCTGCTGTTTTTTCCACCTCAGCATGTATATACATGACCAAATGGACCTTACAGCTGCAATGTCAGATACATCAGAAAAGGACAAGTTTTTGCAAAGAAATGACAGTGGCATACATAGAAAAGGGACCGCCTATAAACATATAATAGACACGCAATTGTTGTATAGTCATGCAAATGCTGAATGATAGTCTAATAAGACATAACATACATAAGTGACAAATGACAACACAGATCGAATGACATGTCATGAGTGCAGGTTTTCCATTGTTGATTTGCAAACATCTCGGACATCATTATAGTGGGCGTGCTTACAGGGAACAATAACATAACAGGAATTCAATAGCAAAAGCACACTAGAAAGTATCATAACAGAGGAACAATCAGAGTTTCTGATGGTCTGGTAACACTCTATTCAGTAAGAAATTTATATGGAATTCCTCATCTGCTGTTAAACTGTATAGTGTGAAGAAAACAGTTGCAGTAAAAAAGAAATGTCTGAACAAAGGCATGCAATACAGAACATAGTTATCTTGAGAATGGGTAATGTATATGAGCTATGAATGACATAAATATTTACATCATGTAATGTTTGAACAGATGCTAAGACAGATATCAGAGAGATGCATAGCAATCTTGGCCGCCACAGAAATTCGCATATCAGTTATGTCATGGTGAACACCCTTGAGGGGCTTACAGCACTTTCATATCATAAGGTGAATGGATGGCCTACCCTGTAGTCTTCTTCTTCTTTCGGCTTTTCCCAGTTAGGGGTCGCCACAGCTGATCATCTGTCCTCTAATGATTGGCAGTGGAGTTTTATGGTGTTGAGTTGCCAGCCCAGCGCCCAACCTTCCACAGAAGGCACACTCATGCCTAGGGTCAATTTAGAGTGTCCAATGGCCTACCTTGTAGTAAAAAACCTAAAATGTGGCCCTCTGACTGTGCTATAAATATTTTCTGTGTATAAGCCGCTGTTGTCTAACACATTTGTGTGACAGACAGATGTTACCAGAATCAGATCCCAGCCTATTATACAAGGCTATGTACTGACTGCAGGTGATGCAGCAGAGAGCAATGGAGGCTGTCACAAATAACTGAATTGAATGTGTGCATTAAGAAAGACACTATGAATATAATATGAACAAACATATGTAGTCAGAGTGCTAGAAAAAAGCTACACGTGTTATTGTCCACACGACACTCTGCAATACAGTCTCAATGCGCCTTTGACAAGGAAGCTGTCTCCACTGTGTAAGACACAAACTATTCCAGAATTGAACCACAGTCTACCTCTGTAAGTATGCTATACATGATAGTACTCAGTACACTTCTCACAGGACCTAGTACAGCATGACATACCCCAAATATTGTATTTATTTATTTATTTAACATTTGTTAACCAGTATAGTCCAACTGGATGAAAAGCCCATTTTCAGTGGAGGTCCAGGGAGAAAGGCTCCCCAGACAATTTTACATAGTTTAGAGAAGAAGAAAAATATGAACATCATAAGAACTCTTTATATTATAAGAGGGAACATATTATAAACATCATGGGAATTATAAACATCATAGGATAATTACTAAGCACAGTGAAGAATTAAATTAAATATGATTACATTGTTATGGAGATTAAGTAGATTTAGGTAGGATAAGTAAGTAAACAAGGATAAAGGAGCAAAGAGAAAGTTATGTACAGTATGGATGAGAAATAGAATATGCTAACAGAAAGTAGAAAGAGGAGATAAAAGACTTGATAGTAGCCAAGGAAGGAAGAGGGTACAGACTAGAAAGGGAAATAAGTAAAAAAGGTGGAGAAAAAGGATGAGGATAGGAGGAGAGGTAAGGTAGGGGAGAAATGCTAGCTAGGAAAAAGAAAAGAAGAGAAATAATGCAGAGATGAGATGTGATACAAGTGCATGAGAATATAAAGGTGACATTTAGATGGAGAAGTGGAGAAGAGGAAATTAGTAACTTAGTGGGTTGGATATAGAGGAAGCAGAATGCTGAACAAAGGTATGATGAGGTTAGCCAGGTCTACTACATAGGCAGAGCCATGTGGTCGCAACCTGTGATGATGTATCATTGTCCAACATAAAACTGGGATAACAATAACTAGATACAATGGTGTTTATTAAGTGTCAGTACATCCATATAAGGTTGCTGTTTCAGGAATTGAACAGCAAGCTATGTGAATCTACTGAGTGATGACATATGGATTAGCCAGGAACGTCACAGTGGAAGTCTTAACACAACTGCAATACTCTACCTATGCTAGCTTATTACATCAGCTGTGTGTGTTGCAAACAATCTGAGATATAAAGGATTGTTAGGGGTCCAAATCGATGACAAGCTCAAATTCAACTCCCATCTACTACTAAATATAAAAAAAAAACACCAAAAACTAGGCATGCTCTACCGTCACAATCGGTTCCTCACCTCAACTACCAAAATTACTCTCTCTACCACATTTCTCCTTCCCTCCCTTCTCTATGGTGCCCTTCTTCTAACTAACCTACAATCTTCTCTGAAAACCAAACTGTCCTCTTGTTACAATAAAATAGCTAGATTCGCCACCAGTAACAAATCATCTACCCATCACTGAGAACCTCTCCACAAACTCAACTGGCTAGAGCTTCCCAACTACCTCTCCTACACTCAGCTCACCTATGCACATAAACTCATATTCCAGCCATCCCTCTGTCCCTCTCTCTCTACTACCTTTAAAATGCATCAAACTCAAAGACTCCTAAGATCTAACAATCAAAACCTCAGTACATCCATATAAGGTTGCTGTTTCAGGAATTGAACAGCAAGCTATGTGAATCTACTGAGTGATGACATATGGATTAGCCAGGAACGTCACAGTGGAAGTCTTAACACAACTGCAATACTCTACCTATGCTAGCTTATTACATCAGCTGTGTGTGTTGTAAACAATCTGAGATATAAAGGATTGTGTAGGCCTCTCCTACTGTAAATAGACACAATGTAACTATGAAGGTTGCAATTCATGCATTCCGGGATAAGGCCCAACAATGCTAACAGGCACTGCATGTGGAAGTTGAACACATGAGCATTTGACAACAGAAAATACATGATACTGTACAGGATACATGCACCATAATTGAAGTGTCATTAAATTGTGAGGTATGATGGTATGTAAAGGCATCACATCATGTTATTGCTGCAAGGGATATGTGTACCTGCAATTGCTGTTCTAAGTCAACAATGTACAGAATGTTGTCTCATTCCTTCCTGCCAGAGGATAACACCTCCTACATATGTTATGTATGGAAAATGTAATCACATGTCATCATTAATCTGAATAAAAGCATTGCTATGTGACAAATTACCATAGTTTTTTGTAAGAGAAACCAACATTCATACATATACGTAGTAAATGCATTTGACAACAGTGTTGGTGACATAAACAGTCACAATAAGACTGATGCAAGTTAGTCTGAGCAACAATGGTTGGATATGAACTAACTACTCAAGATCACAAGTAAAGATTTGTGCTTGAAGCGCAAGCACCACACAACATGTCGAGATGCAGCAGAGATAGTGCACAGTTAAATGGATAACATCACAACTAAATATTAGCTGGATGTTTATGCTAAAAAGTGGTCCAAGTGCACAATAACACTGTACAGCTATACATCATATATGTATCTGAAGAATAGTATACACAGTATGAGGGCTTAAGACACACTCACAGCTGGCCTCAGGCATCCTATATATCATATGTACTTGCATACAAAGAACAGTATCAATGTCATGCAACACAGGAGATTTTACACTTCGAATGTGAGATACTGCAGTTATGTTAGCATTATGAAATCATTGTGTGGCCAAAATGCTGTTTTCCATTAGGATACTAGGATTTCCAGTGTAACAATGTGCCACTGTAAATCCATCTCATAAGTAGAAGTATACATAAAGGTGGTTGCAAGGAGTCCAACGGTATATGACAGTCATCACAGTAACATTATTTAAGCAGTGATGGACTCAAACCATCTACCTCTCCAGTTACAGCATCTATGCAGCACATTATCAGCAGACAGTGCTAGAAGAGACAGTACAATTGAGACATACAGCATCTATGAAGGGATGAAATTAGCAGTATATTACCAAAGAGACATGTCTGGTAAAATGATTCTTACAGATATTTGGGACTGTAAATGTTGCCACTGCAAATATGTGTAAACCAATCCTGAATTCATTTGCAGTCACACACACTTGTAAGAGTTAAGCACTGCTATATTTGTACCACCTACATATCTATTTACACAATCTAGAAAACTGAGTAAGAAATTCAAGTATCACAGGAGACATCTGACATTTATGTTGTGACAATTCATTTGTGAAATAATGACCCCATCAGGGTGTTGCATCACGGGTTTAGGAAGAGAATATAGTTTTGCAATTGTGTGCTCTTATCACTGCTTCACAACAGACCTGTCATTTCAAAAATGGAAACACTCCCTAATTAGCAAGCAAATACATCATTTTCCCTCTAAAATCATTAAATAGACATTTTTTCAGTCTATGAGACTCTTACTGGAAGCATTAATTTTGATAGCTGTAGACAGAGTATGGCCTAAAAACATGTGTTGTTTAACCGATGTATAGAAAATTGTACTCAGTAGGATAAAAGCAGTATACCTAGCTACACCCTTGTGATGGAAAGAGGTTCTGATTGCGACAGGTGTGATTAGGGGGATGGTGGTGTCAAGTAGCATTTTAAAATGTTTACACATAGTAGAATTTGATTGAGCACATGCTCACCTCACTATAAACACCCGCACTCTCATGCACAGATTCCCAATACTGAGCAAAAAATCTCTTACATTTCTAGTTATACAATGTAGAAAGCACTGTAGTAATCACAAATACCACAGGGGAAGTCTCACTCTTAAGGACAGAGAGTGCATTTTTGTCAGGATGACCTCATCAGTGTGATTCATAGAGGATGTTTCAGTAAAAAGTGGGGTAAGGAAGCTGTGTGAAGATTTAAATATATTCTTCTAAGGGTAAATGGATACAGCAACATGTCTTGCACACAGGTTGTCTCTATTTCATACACACACACACACACACACACACACACACACACACACACACACGCACACAGACACCCCCACACACACACACACACACACACACACACACACACACACACACACACACACACACACACACACACACACACCAGTTGTCCATGGCAAGCTTTGGACCTCCTACCAATCTAGCACCATAAGGCAAGTCTGATATTTTTGTCACAATACCCTCATCAGCAGGATAATGATGTGTTAAGTAAATGTGTAGCAAACATTTACATCCACAAGAGTCAGACAATGCATCCTGAAACATTCTTTATCCATCTGTATTCAAACCTTTAAAGCATTCCAAGAAAAACATTTATAACTCAATATTTTCTAAACACATCATATAGAAATTCATACTTTTGATAGCTAACATTTGAGTCCACATTTCAGCATATGTGAATGCATGTTTCATCTTCATTACCCTATTGACCACTGTACATCCAACACTTCTCCTTGTCAATAGTACATTAAACTGATAGCTTAGAACAAGTGGCATGAAGTGCAATGGAGTAATGTTGCCGAAGGCAATAAAATCACTAGATATTGCCATAAGCTGTGCATTTCCATTCAGCTTTAGTTGTAGTTACTGCCCAGCACTACATATTGCACGAATGCAGAGGTGGAAGATTAATGATACAGAAGGGAGAGGATACATCGACAGGGTGAGATGGGGCAAGGACAAAGTAGATTATGATAAATGAAGGATAATGGTGGCTCATAATAAAATAGTGTAACAAAACATTCATTAGCATTTACATAATGAATGGATCAGAATCCTTGAAATTAGTCAAAATTCATTCTATGCATGTGAGCATTAGCTCATCATCCAGAAAATATTTATTACTTCACAACATTAAAATAACATAATTGAAGCATAGTGACAACTTCCGGAAGCAAAAGAGGTGAACAAAAGGAGATAGTGACAGATGCTGAGAGGAATAGCAACAATATGTTTTGTGGGACATATAAGAACATCTGTATGGTGTGTTACTTTTACTTGTTAAATTATCATTAATCTGTCATGCTCTGTATAGATCAATGTGTGTATATATCTTTAAGACTCTATCCAAGGGCTTGTACAAGTGTATAAATATTGAACATGTGTGAGCCTGACTGCCATTTTGTAGGAAGCTGTTGAGATGTAAGCATGTATGTCTGTAAGGTCTGTCTGTTAATCAGTTCATTTATATTTTATGATGCTGCTATCCATCCTGATGTGTTTCTTTGTAATAAACCAGCTAAGTGAAATACCCTACCTGTTTGTCATCTGTATTTAAAAGGAGGAGTGACATGGTGTCAGAAGAAGCATGGCAACAATGACTTGTTGCCAGAAAGAGCTCCAGTTTCACCAGTTTGAATCCAAGAGGCATCTAGTTAGTGTTGGAGGAATATAGAGAAGTGGATCATCCCTACTGTATGTACAATTCATAAAACAGGTCAGAAATGAATTTCAGATGTTAAAACTTGCTCAAACTATTCTTATACACAAAATATGAAACAAGGCATACAGAGCACTCTAAACAATATTTAAATAAATCAAAATATCTGGTATTGATAGAAATATTCTAATTACTATGAAAAACATTTGAAATAAAGTGTGTTCCCATATTTCTGCAGTATTACAGAACAGTTATTTCACAAAATACAGCTATTTCAGAGCATATTTTGCAAAGTACAGTGTTTCAAAGAGTTTATTGTGCATTTGAATGATATTACAAGCTCTCACAGTACAACTTGTTCATGCATAATTACAATGGCCATATTTTCGGTGTGTTTGTGCATATTTTGTTGGCATGGCAGACAGATTTTGAAAACCCAGTGCACATCTGTTTGATACTAATATTGCAGAGAACTGGACAGTGTTTGAGCAAGAGTACGATATTTTCATATAGGCTGCATTTTCTGATCAAGGTGATCATACAAATGCATTCATTCTATTTAATTTAGCTGAGTCAGAAGCCTATGCAAGGGAATGTTCATTTGAGAATGCACCTGCTATCTTTGCAGGAGAGGGGGAAAACTATCATATTATGTTACCAACTGAGTCAGAGAGGACCCTGAGTGCTTAAAATGTAAATTTAGAGAAATGTGTAACCCCCAGATGAATATCGCAATGGAAAGGCACTTATTTTACACAAGCAATCAAAACCCAGTGAAACTTTTGCAGCATATATAACTGATTTCAGAAACAAAGTTAAAACGTGCACATTTGGTGATTTAAGGGATGAGCTGATAAAAGACAGACTTGTGTGTGGTATTAAAGATGATGGTGTGAGAAAGATTTTGCTTTGTGACAGTGATTTAACTTTGAATAAGGCAATTGAGATTTGTCAAATATACGAGCTCACAGAAAAGCACACAAATATGCTTACAGATGAGAAAGCCATGTTTCCAGTAACTTCTAGAACTCATGTTAATAGCATGCAGGACATGGATAAAAGAAACAGGCCCAACCACAGGGCAGCAACTTTAGCCCCTGCAGCATTCACTGGTAAACCCCAGAGCTTTCTAGCAAGTTCCAGAGTTAGCACAGCCTCAGTGAAAAGTACAGTTGTGTACACCTACCATAAATGTAGATGTTCGAGTGTCTTCACTGTTGCAGTCATAACTGTAGGGTGCTCCTGCCGGCAGGCAGCCCGAGGTCGGCCAGAATCCCAAAGTCTGGGTCCGGCGTCGGCTGTATAAGCTAGTATCCTGACGTCAGTACGCCTTGGTACATAGCCCTCAGCCGACGCCATCTTCTCCAGCCTTTCTTGCCCTAGATGTCAGAAGTCCCCAACAAATCAAACAATGAATCCAACAAGGAAACACAAATACACCACAAATAAGAGAAAAAGAGGGGATAGGAGGGAGGGAAACCCCGACTGCAACAGTGAAGACACTCGAACATTTACATTTATGGTAGGTGTACACAACTGTACTATGTTCTTCGTGTTTCACTGTTGCAGTCATAACTGTAGGTTGGAATCCCAAAGCAGTGTAGAGGGGAGGAGGCTTTAGATAGAAGAAGGGGAGGCAAGAATACCCTGCAAGACAGCAGAGGCAAAGCCTGCCCTAGACTTAGAAAACAAGGGGAGATTGTAGTGCTTGGAAAAAGTATGCACAGAACTCCAAGTGGCAGCTTCCAAGATATCCTTGGTAGGGACTCCTCTGAGGAAAGCTGTAGAAGTAGCAGCTGCTCTAGTAGAATGACTTCTAATGGTCCCTGGAAACTGTTTCCCATGATGAGTGTAACAAAATCTGATTCCATAAGCAATCCATTTGGAAATAGTTTGTTTAGAAATAGGTTTTCCAAGAGAACTGGAGGCAAAGGAAACAAACAATTGGTTAGACTTTCTGAAATCTTTAGTCTTGTCCAAGTAAAATCGTAACTGTCTGTGCACATCCAATGAATGCAAAATCCTTTCCCCTTTATTTTGAGGATTTGGAAAGAAAGTAGGAAGGTGAATTGTCTGATTTAAAGCCGCTTTCGAAATCACCTTAGGCATGAAAGTAGGATTGGTCCTCAAGGATACTCTGTCCTGATGGAAAATAAGGTATGGTTCCACAGCCATGAGAGCTTGCAACTCTGACACCCTTCTGGCAGAGGTCAATGGTAACAAAAGAACAGTCTTCCAGGATAGAAACTTAATATCTGAAGATGCAGCAGGCTCAAAAGGAGGCAAAGTAAGTTTTTCTAAAACATAATTAAGATCCCAGGCAGGGACAGGAGGGGTCCTTGGAGGCCGCAAATTTTTAGCCCCTCTCAAGAACTGCTTCACCAAAGGATGAGAAAAAACAGGAGGATCAGAACTGTAATGCACAGAGATAGCAGAAGCATGTATCTTAATGGAAGAAAAGGAAAGTCCTTTAGATAAAAGTTCCGAAAGGTAAAGCAAAATAGAGGAGAGATCAGGAACCTGAGGATCAGAGCCTCGGTCCTTCATCCAAATAGAAAACCTCTTCCATTTAGAGGCATAGGATTTCCTAGTGCTAGGCCGTCTAGCTTCCAAAAGAACATCCAAAACTTGTTTGGGAAGACTAGAGGAAATCAAATTCCTTTGAAGAGCCAAGCTGCCAGGCAAAGGGTCTTGAGATTGGAATGTAGTAACTGACCCTGATGCTGGGACAGAAGTGAAGGGTTCAGTGGGAGAATCCAAGGAGGCCCCGAGAACAGGAGCTTTAAGGTTGGATACCAAAACTGTTGAGTCCAATTTGGAGCAATCAAGATGAGGAACTTGGGCTTGTCCTGTTTTATCTTCAGTAGTACCCGAGGCAGTAGAGGAAGAGGAGGGAAGGCATATGCTGAAAGGCTTCTCCAGCTGAAGGACAGGGCATCCACTCTCCATGCTGTTTTGTGGAAGGACCTGGTGCAAAAGCGAGGCAGCTGATGATTGAGATGGGATGCAAACAGATCTATCTGGGGACATCCCCAAACTGCAGTAATCCTGTTGAACAAGTTGATGTCTAGCATCCATTCGTGAGGATCTGTAATGTTTCTGCTCAGGCTGTCTGCTAAGAGATTCTGTTTCCCTGGAATGAATTGAGCCTGGAGATGCAGATTCAAATTTAGAGCTGTGTCCCATAGCCCCATAGCTAGTCTGCAAAGGGGGTATGAATGAGAACCCCCCTGCTTGTTGATGTATCACATGACCGTGGTGTTGTCTGTGCGAATTAGCAGATGCCCTGGTTGTAAAAGGTTTTTGAAAACTAAAAGGGCATTTTGAACTGGCAACATTTCCTTCAGATTGATGTGCCAGTGAAGATGGTCCTTTGTCCAGGTTCCCTGCTGGCAATTGTCTAGAAAGTGTGCTCCCCAAGCATAATCCGAGGCGTCCGTTGTTAGGATTTGAGTAGGTTGAGGGAGACGAAAAGGTTTTCCTTCGTTTAAAGTGCAAGCCCTGGACCACCAGAGGAACTCCTTCTGGAGGCAGGGGATCAGAGGAATCAGAATATCCAGATTGTGGTAATGCTGTGACCATACACTTTTCAGATACCATTGAAGCTTTCTCATGTGAAGCCTTGCATTTGGAATCAACAGAATGCAGGAAGCCATGTAGCCCAGAGCCTGCAGGAATTTCCTTGCAGTGAGCTGAGATAGAGTTGCCAAGGTGTTGAAAGTAGAAGCCAGCTGAGTTTGTTTTTCTGGAGTGAGGAAGGCCCTTTGTAAGGTTGTATTTAAGAGGGCTCCCAAGAATACCATTTGTTGAGAAGGGATGAAATGTGACTTTTTTATGTTCACTGAGAATCCCAGTAGTAGGAGAAGATGTTGAACAAAGTTCAGATGTTGAAGCAGAAGATCTTTGCTGTCTGCCTGAATAAGGCAGTCGTCCAAATAGGGGTAAATCTGGATCCCCTGAAGTCTGCAGTAAGCCACTACTGGTGCCAGGCACTTGGTGAAGACTCTGGGTGCAGTAGATAAACCAAAGGGCAGAACAGAGAATTGAAAGTGCCTCGAACCTGCCTTGAATCTGAGGAATTTCCTGTGTTCTTGCCTGATAGGGATATGCAAATAGGCTTCCTTTAAGTCCAATGTCACCATCCAGGCGTCCTGAGAGAGCATTGGAATTAGCTGTTGCAGAGTAAGCATCTTGAACTTTGGAATTTCCAAAAAGGTGTTTAACACAAAAAGGTCCAGAATAGGTCTCCATGAGTTTTGTTTTCTGGGAACCAGAAACAGCCTTGAATAAAACCCTTTTCCCATTTCCGAGAGTGGAACAGGCTCTATGGCTCTCATGGCCAGAAGAGCATCCACTTGAGTTGAGGCCTCTGACCATTGAAGTTTTGGCAGATCTGGCCAACCGTGAGTCCTTGGCAAAGTGTGAAAGTGGAACTTGTAACCTTTTAAAATCACGTCCAATACCCATCTGTCCTGGGTAATATGAGTCCAATTTCTGTAAAAGAGACAGTTTTCCTCCGAGAGGCGTCCAGGTGAAGGGGTCCTGAAGCCCAACCGAGAGAGTCATTGAGTTTGCTTTCTTTGAGATTGGGATCTGTCTTCTCCCCTTCTAGGTGAAGAAGCAGTCCATTGTCTAGATCTGTAAGAGGTCTGGCCTTGACCATGGCCTCTGGAGCATCTATATCTTCCCCTTTGAGGCCTGTCAGACGTGGGAAAGGACCAATTTTTAGAGGGCCAATTCCTGGAAAATCTAGGAGGCTGAACTTGCAAGAAATCTTTTACAGTCTGCATGGATTTTGCCTTTTCTTCCATCTTTTTAATAACTTCCTCAGCCTTAGAACTAAAAAGTACATCTTGTTGAACAGGGGCATCTAATAACTTAGCCTTAACCTGTTCAGGTAAACTTTGTTCACGAAGTCAGGCATGTCTCCTAATCACAGTACCAGAGGCAGCAGCCCTGCAAGAAGCATCCAAAGCATCAAAACCACAATGTAAGCTATGCTTGTTAACCTGTTCAGTAGCATGCAAAACATCCTGAAGTTCCTTATCCTCTGCACAAGCAGGAAGGGAAGCAAGCTTTTGCTTCAAAACAGACAAAAGAAATTGCTGATATTTAAACATATGAAACTGGCAATTTAAAGCCCTTACAGACAGGGTAGCAGAAGTATATACCTTTTTACCCCACCTGTCTAAAGCACGAGAATCCTTCTCAGAGGGAATAGGATTTTTTAGAAGTAGCAACCTTAGCAGCCTTAGAACCTTGAGAAATAGTTTCAGGATCTGCAGAAGGGTTTTTAAATAAAAATAAATGAGAGTCAGGAACCCTATAAAATCTATCAGGCTTAGAAGGAGCAGGAGGCATGGAATCAGGATTCAAATTAGCCTCAGAAAAAGTATCATCTACAATGTCCAAGACAGGAGGGATAGCTAAAGGCCTATGCTGAAGAAGAAGAAGAAATTCTCTAAGCCTCTTTTTGGAAGCAGAATATTCCTGTCCTTCCCAATGAAAATGTTCCCTCATCTCATGCAAGGTTTCTCCAAAAGAAAAATCCTCAGGCGGAGAGGCCGAGGGCAAAGAATCCTCAGCATCCGAATCCTCATAAGGGGGAAAGGAATAGTCCTGATCAGAGGAAGAAACAGAAGATACAGAAGCCTGGTCAGAGGAATCCAGAGTAACATCCTGTCGTGGCCTTTTCTCAGGAGGGGGGTGAGAACCCCTAATCATTGTAAGCAAATCTTCAGCCATCCTCAATAATTGTTTTTGTGTCTTGGGAGTGGATTCAGAAGCAGCTTGAGCTGAAACTTTAGACTTAGTAGGAGTCTTTGTCTTTGCCTTTGCCTTTGAAATAGTGATATGAGTAGGCCTGAAACCCCCCTCAGAAGCCGGTACCTGCACAGCGGTTCCGGACCCATCTGAAGGAGCGACGTCCGAAGGTCCTGCAGCAGTTAAAATAGTGGGCCTTGATGGCTCCCCATGGGAGTCCGTATCGGCCATCGGTTCAGAAGTGGCGGACGACAGGGGCTGCAAAAGCGCCTCACTGACGACAGCCGAACCGGACGCTGGCTCCAGCTGCAACGAGTCCTGTTTGGACCTCGGAGGCCTGTCTTTGACTTTGCGCTTCTTTTGAACTCCGGTAGTGTCTGACGACATTCTGTAATTGAAGCGTCTGCCAAAATAATTTAAAGCCCAATCGTACCTGCGCTTGATAGTACGAGAGTTGAACCTGGCACAGAACCGACAACAAGAAACGTCGTGGTCAGGGCCTAAGCAAGGTAGACAGTAAGAGTGGAAATCTTTATGAGGTATTTGTTTCCCACACGCTATACAATTATTAACTTTTTCTGACATCGGAGGAACAAGAAAAAGATTCCCCAACGGGGTACTTAGCTTTGAGAAGAGAAGTAAGAACTTCGGACCGACAACAACCAAATACGCTGTTCGAAAATCGCCAACCAACGTTTTGCGAGCTGCTTTCCACCGCACGGCAAGAAAGACTGGGGAAGATGGCGTCGGCTGAGGACTATGTACCAAGGCGTACTGACGTCAGGATACTAACTTATACAGCTGACGCCGGACCCAGACTTTGGGATTCTGGCCGACCTCGGGCTGCCTGCCGGCAGGAGCACCCTACAGTTATGACTGCAACAGTGAAACACAAAGAACATCATAAGATTGACTCAGCAAACTCAAAGCTAGGGACCCAATCCAGTTTCATTGCTAACTGTCATATCTGTGGTGGAAATTATGAAACTAAAAGGGAAAAATGTTTAGCTTTTGACCAGTAATGCCACAAATGTAATAAGTGGAATCATTTCAAAAGGGTTTGTAAATCAAAAGGCACACGTTCTTTTATTAACAGGGAAGATTTCAAGTAAAAGGCTTGATTTGGTAAAGTGTCCGAAACTTGTTGCTTATGGTGGTTAAGAGATTTAAAACCGAAGGCTCAGTAATGCTTTCATGCTACTCTCCTGGAAGAAGCTGCAACTTATTATTTTATGTGGTCAATAGGCACATCCAGTCATTATTAGGGCTCAGAAACACTTTGAAAATGGGACTGTTTTCATTTAACAGGGAATTCCACCAAGTTAGTTTGAAAGAAAACTATTCTGATTTCACCCAGTACATTTTTTCCACCTATGCTGAACTTTTTCAAAGATAAACCAGGCAATCTTCCGGTTGTGTACTCCATGCAGTTAGACTCAGATGTTAGTCCAGTTATCAGACCAGCCCAGAAAGCTCCAATAGTCAAAACCAAGCTAGACAAGATGGTGCAAAAAGGTATGATTTGTCCAGATGGTTCATCTATTCCAGCTGAATGGGAATATTCCATGGTGGTAGCTCGTAAAAAAAGCTCAGATAACATCAGAATATGTATTGATCCATGAGATTTGAACAAAGCATTGAAAAGGCCTCACCATCCAAAGCATACAGTTGAAGAAGTCACTGCTATTATGCCTATTATGCCAAATGCCACTGTTTTTTTTCTGTCTTAGATCAAAGAGTTCATTTTGGCAAATTTTGCTTGACAAGAAATCTTCATTTCTAACCACTTTCAGTACTCCATTTGGAAGGTTACAGATTTTTGAGAATGCCAATTGGGATAAATTCTGCATGTGAAGTCTTTCAGTCTGCAATGGAGCAAATTTTTTCTTGGTATACTTGTGCTATTATAGTAGAAGACATACTAGTAGGAGGTAATGGTGAAGCTGAGCATGACAGAAACTTCAGAAAAGTCATGGAAAGAAAACGTCAAGATTATCTTAAGCTCAATCCACAGAAATGCAAATGCAGGCTATGAAAAATCACTTATCTTGGTCATTTCTTTACAAGTTCAGGCTTATGACCAGACCCTTCTAAGCAAACAGCCATTCTTGAGATGCCAGCTGCAGACAATGTTCAAGCCCTGCAAAGTTTTCTTGGCATGGTTAACTACCTAGGCAAGTTCATTCCAGATTTGAGTCAAGCATCAGCAATTCTCAGAGAGCTGACATGTAAAGATGCATCCTGGTCGTGGTTAGAACAACACCAGATTGCATTTGATGTCCTGAAGCAGAGAATTGCCTGTCTACCTACTCTCAGATACTGTGACATCCACAAGGCAGTTACTCTTTCATGTGATGCTTCGAAATTTGGTCTTGGTTCAGTCATTCTACAAGAGTTTCAACCGTTGCCTATGCATCAAGAACTCTTACCCAAACTGAAATACAGGTATGCTCAGACAGAGAAAGAATTTTTGGCAATTGTGTTTGCATGTTCCAAGTTCCATGATTAAGTTTACGGTAGACCTATCCATGTCGAAATAGTCCACCAAACTGTAGTCACTATTTTGAGAAAGCCTATGCATTCAGCTCCAAACAGATTGCAACACATAATGTTGAGATTGCAAAAGTATAATTTCAATCCTGTCTACAAGAAAGGCAAACTTCTTTATCTTGCTGATACATTGTCCAGATCACCCAGAAGTGCCACAGAACAGCAAAAGAATGAGCAACCTGATTTTGAAGTCATAGAAGTGAAATAATTTTCTTCCACACATTTTGATGAGCTTCGAGATCATACAGCTGCAGATCAGTTTTACAAAAGCTCAACCACTTTCTCAAAGAATAATGACCAAGAAGTGCAAACTTATTTTCCATACAGAGATGAGATTTTGTCTGACAATGGTATCATCGTGAAAGGTCCAAAAGTGATTGTTCCAAAGTCTTTGTAAAAAGAGTACATTACTATTTTACATCAAGGTCACCCAGGAGCAGACTCTACCAAATGAAGTGTGAGGAAGACTAGTATTTTGGTCTTCTATGTCACAAGATATGGAGAAAGTGCTATCATCTTGTTCAGTATGTAATTATACTAAGCCACATCAACAGAAAGAACCACTTCAGCTGAACCAGATTCCTTAACTACCTCAGTCGACAGTAGCTACTGACATTTGCAAGTGGAATGGCGAACATTATTTGATGTTAGTAGACTCTTATTCTAATTGGTTCAAGATTGACCTCCTTCCCAATATAGCATCCAAAACTGCCATTACTAAGATGAAGCATCATTTTGCAGTCTATGGTAGTCCACACAAAGTTATTTCTGACAATGGCACACAGTGTACAAGCCAAGCCAACAGTTCAAAAGATTTTCCAAGAGTGGGACTTTACTCATAGCACTAGTAGTCCAGAGTATCTGCAGTCAAATGGTTTGGCAGAACGTGCAGTTCAAAGTGCAAAACAGCTACTAGAGAAGTCAAAATGAGACAATAGTGATGTTTTCCTGAATTTCTTGAATCTCAATAATATTCCTTGTGTTAAATATCTTGCTTCACCTGCCCAGAGACTTCTGTTGGGACAAACCAAAACCGTGTTACCAATCAGTAGTCAATTATTGGTTCCAGAAAGCGTCGTGGTCAGGGCCTAAGCAAGGTAGACAGTAAGAGTGGAAATCTTTATGAGGTATTTGTTTCCCACACGCTATACAATTATTAACTTTTTCTGACATCGGAGGAACAAGAAAAAGATTCCCCAACGGGTACTTAGCTTTGAGAAGAGAAGTAAGAACTTCGGACCGACAACAACCAAATACGCTGTTGAAAATCGCCAACCAACGTTTTGCGAGCTGCTTTCCACCGCACGGCAAGAAAGACTGGGGAAGATGGCGTCGGCTGAGGACTATGTACCAAGGCGTACTGGCGTCAGGATACTAACTTATACAGCTGGCGGACCCAGACTTTGGGATTCTGGCCGACCTCGGGCTGCCTGCGGCAGGAGCACCCTACAGTTATGACTGCAACAGTGAAACACAAAGAACATCATAAGATTGACTCAGCAAACTCAAAGCTAGGGACCCAATCCAGTTTCATTGCTAACTGTCATATCTGTGGTGGAAATTATGAAACTAAAAGGGAAAAATGTTTAGCTTTTGACCAGTAATGCCACAAATGTAATAAGTGGAATCATTTCAAAAGGGTTTGTAAATCAAAAGGCACACGTTCTTTTATTAACAGGGAAGATTTCAAGTAAAAGGCTTGATTTGGTAAAGTGTCCGAAACTTGTTGCTTATGGTGGTTAAGAGATTTAAAACCGAAGGCTCAGTAATGCTTTCATGCTACTCTCCTGGAAGAAGCTGCAACTTATTATTTTATGTGGTCAATAGGCACATCCAGTCATTATTAGGGCTCAGAAACACTTTGAAAATGGGACTGTTTTCATTTAACAGGAATTCCACCAAGTTAGTTTGAAAGAAAACTATTCTGATTTCACCCAGTACATTTTTCCACCTATGCTGAACTTTTTCAAAGATAAACCAGGCAATCTTCCGGTTGTGTACTCCATGCAGTTAGACTCAGATGTTAGTCCAGTTATCAGACCAGCCCAGAAAGCTCCAATAGTCAAAACCAAGCTAGACAAGATGGTGCAAAAAGGTATGATTTGTCCAGATGGTTCATCTATTCCAGCTGAATGGGAATATTCCATGGTGGTAGCTCGTAAAAAAAGCTCAGATAACATCAGAATATGTATTGATCCATGAGATTTGAACAAAGCATTGAAAAGGCCTCACCATCCAAAGCATACAGTTGAAGAAGTCACTGCTATTATGCCTATTATGCCAAATGCCACTGTTTTTTCTGTCTTAGATCAAAGAGTTCATTTTGGCAAATTTTGCTTGACAAGAAATCTTCATTTCTAACCACTTTCAGTACTCCATTTGGAAGGTTACAGATTTTTGAGAATGCCAATTGGGATAAATTCTGCATGTGAAGTCTTTCAGTCTGCAATGGAGCAAATTTTTCTTGGTATACTTGTGCTATTATAGTAGAAGACATACTAGTAGGAGGTAATGGTGAAGCTGAGCATGACAGAAACTTCAGAAAAGTCATGGAAAGAAAACGTCAAGATTATCTTAAGCTCAATCCACAGAAATGCAAATGCAGGCTATGAAAAATCACTTATCTTGGTCATTTCTTTACAAGTTCAGGCTTATGACCAGACCCTTCTAAGCAAACAGCCATTCTTGAGATGCCAGCTGCAGACAATGTTCAAGCCCTGCAAAGTTTTCTTGGCATGGTTAACTACCTAGGCAAGTTCATTCCAGATTTGAGTCAAGCATCAGCAATTCTCAGAGAGCTGACATGTAAAGATGCATCCTGGTCGTGGTTAGAACAACACCAGATTGCATTTGATGTCCTGAAGCAGAGAATTGCCTGTCTACCTACTCTCAGATACTGTGACATCCACAAGGCAGTTACTCTTTCATGTGATGCTTCGAAATTTGGTCTTGGTTCAGTCATTCTACAAGAGTTTCAACCCGTTGCCTATGCATCAAGAACTCTTACCCAAACTGAAATACAGGTATGCTCAGACAGAGAAAGAATTTTTGGCAATTGTGTTTGCATGTTCCAAGTTCCATGATTAAGTTTACGGTAGACCTATCCATGTCGAAATAGTCCACCAAACTGTAGTCACTATTTTGAGAAAGCCTATGCATTCAGCTCCAAACAGATTGCAACACATAATGTTGAGATTGCAAAAGTATAATTTCAATCCTGTCTACAAGAAAGGCAAACTTCTTTATCTTGCTGATACATTGTCCAGATCACCCAGAAGTGCCACAGAACAGCAAAAGAATGAGCAACCTGATTTTGAAGTCATAGAAGTGAAATAATTTTCTTCCACACATTTTGATGAGCTTGAGATCATACAGCTGCAGATCAGTTTTACAAAAGCTCAACCACTTTCTCAAAGAATAATGACCAAGAAGTGCAAACTTATTTTCCATACAGAGATGAGATTTTGTCTGACAATGGTATCATCGTGAAAGGTCCAAAAGTGATTGTTCCAAAGTCTTTGTAAAAGAGTACATTACTATTTTACATCAAGGTCACCCAGGAGCAGACTCTACCAAATGAAGTGTGAGGAAGACTAGTATTTTGGTCTTCTATGTCACAAGATATGGAGAAAGTGCTATCATCTTGTTCAGTATGTAATTATACTAAGCCACATCAACAGAAAGAACCACTTCAGCTGAACCAGATTCCTTAACTACCTCAGTCGACAGTAGCTACTGACATTTGCAAGTGGAATGGCGAACATTATTTGATGTTAGTAGACTCTTATTCTAATTGGTTCAAGATTGACCTCCTTCCCAATATAGCATCCAAAACTGCCATTACTAAGATGAAGCATCATTTTGCAGTCTATGGTAGTCCACACAAAGTTATTTCTGACAATGGCACACAGTGTACAAGCCAAGCCAACAGTTCAAAAGATTTTCCGAAGAGTGGGACTTTACTCATAGCACTAGTAGTCCAGAGTATCTGCAGTCAAATGGTTTGGCAGAACGTGCAGTTCAAAGTGCAAAACAGCTACTAGAGAAGTCAAAATGAGACAATAGTGATGTTTTCCTGAATTTCTTGAATCTCAATAATATTCCTTGTGTTAAATATCTTGCTTCACCTGCCCAGAGACTTCTGTTGGGACAAACCAAAACCGTGTTACCAATCAGTAGTCAATTATTGGTTCCATGTGTCAAAAACAACAGGTGAGTGAAAACAAATCTGTTGAAGAAGCATTTAGCCCTGAAGTCCTATTACGATAAGACCAGAAAACTGCTCAATCCATTACAAGAAGAAGAAGTGGTAAGGATGCAAATGTCCAAAGGTTATGATCGGATTGGAGTCATGAATAATATTTGCTCAGAGCCGAGATCATACATTGTGGAATCACAAGAAGTAGAATTTAGGCGGAATCAGAAACATTTGATACCAGTGTCCAACCCTATACCATAGCACATAGCCTGTGAGAAAGACTCTTAATCACAGAGTAAGTTGTCCAGTGTTCCAATTCCAGAAGAAGTTCTAGAGAACAGAATCCCAATGTTCCTGATACAAGTTGTTCACCGAAGATTGTTCCTGTGGCTAAACCCAGTTCACCTCGCTGGCCTTGTTCAAGAGAAATCTTGACCAATGGATGGGAGATCGCAGATATACCCCAGGGATTACCTCAGTGTCACTGCTCAACAGAGGCACAGCAAAATAATGGGTATAGTTCCCCATACTAAAGGGGTGGCGTAAGCCACAAAACTATGGGCTAGGCTTGTAAATGCCCTCGGGCAGATAGCCTAGTATGAACCTATGAACCTAAACCTATGGACCTATATTGTTATGTTGCCAGATCTGGTTGCATCTCTAGACCATGTTATAGATACACGGCAACCTGGACATGAATATTGTGTTTGTTTCTTCTGTCTATACTAATGCATTACTAACTGCAATGCAATTTTCATTTAAGGGCAATCTTTTTAAAATGGAGGATGTAGATCGGTGTGTGTATGTACCTTTAAATAAGCTACCCTAGAGCTTGCACAAGTGTATAAATACTGAGCACGTGTGAGCCTGACTGCCAATTTGTAGTAAGCTGTTGAGATGTAAGCATGCATGTCTGTAAGATCTTTCTGTTAATCAGTTCATTTATATTTTATGATGCTGCTATCCATCCTTATGTTTCTATGTAATAAAACAGCTAAACAAAATACCTCACCTGCTTGCCATCTGTATTTAGAGGGAAGAGTGACACTCTGTACAATAAAGTGCTTGATATAGATACAAATAAGGGTTAGGACAGTACAGTAAACATGGATAAATACATAACCAAGATAAGGATGGCTTAATAAGTCTCTCTGTTGGGGGCTGCAATGTGTTTTGAAAAGGTAATGTTGTATATAGAGACAAATACAGACATTTGCAGTTAAATATATGATAGGAATATAAAATATCATAGGTTCATAGGTTCATAGGTTCATACTAGGCTATCTACCATAGGGCATTTATAGGCCTAAGGAACAAACCAAAAAACATGCACGAAGGACAAAGTGCAAGGTCCAAACCAAACAAAACGAAAATACCAAAAACGGACCAGCACAATGATGACGCAGCTAAAATAAATTTATTGTTTTTTTGGTTTGTTCCTTTCATTTGCTGTTTCACGCTGGGGATGCCTGGTGTGCAGGCTACATCATTCTTCAGTAGCTCCTATCATTTATAAGCCTAGCCAGAGTGTGTTTGGCTTTCGCCACCCATTTTAAATTAATTTTGCTATGCCCTTTTTCGAGGTTAGTATACTGTGCCGCTGTCTAACAGTGACACAGAAGTGATACCCGGGGTAAACCTACGATCTCCCATCCACTCATCAAGATTCCTCTTGAAGAGAGTCAGTGAGGGACTCTGCCTAACCTGGACTGGGATTTTATTCCAGAGTGAAGGGAGCCTCTGGGTTATGAATCTGTCCCTCCAGCATGTCCTATTTATTTCAGTGCTGAGGTTCAAGTCTCTCAAGCGCGTAGCTCGATGGGATTTGGATTTTCTGAGGTGCAGCATGTCCATTAATTCCGGGTTGGACATGGCTTTATACGTCAGGCACAGATCGCCTCTAAGCAGGCGGTATGCCACTGAGTAGAGCTGGAGTTTCTTTAACCGGGCAGCATATGGCATCTGCTTGAGCCCTTTGATCCTCTTGGTGAGGTACTTTTGGGGTCGTTCCAGTTGCTGCAGGTGTCTGGTAAGGTACATCCCAAAAGGGGCATTGTACTCAATTATGGACCTGATGAGGGATGAGTAAAGAGGCACGATGACCTCCCCTGATCTAGATGTGAATCCCTTCATGATTAGGTGGGCTATATAAAATGTTTTTCTAACCACTTTGGCAACTTGGTTGTCAAATGAGAGATTGCTATCAACTTGGGTCCCCAGGTCCCTAAATACTTCTTCTGTACATAATGGATTACCACCTATGTGGTAATTTGTGGGCACTTTGTTTTTGCCAAAGGGGATGACTATACACTTTTTGGTGTTTAGCTTGAGGCCATGGCTCTGGCACCAGTTGTCTGTTTCTATGAGGCCCTTTTGGAGGATGCTTGTGTCGGCTGGAGTGTTGATTATGGTGCCCAGTTTGCAGTCATCTGCAAACTTGGTCAGCCATAGTCCTTCCGTGTTGGCCTGTACCTCCAAGAAATATAGGGAGAGGTCCCAGGACTGAGCCATGTGGGATGCCACTTGTAACTGGTTTGGAGTCTGACATGGCTCCAGCAATTCTAACCATGTGGGTTCTGTCCTTGAGCCAGTTTGCAACCCATCTAGTGACATAGGGGTTTATATTTAAGCTGGTGAGCTTATCTATAATGCCCAAGTGGGGTATTGTATCAAAGGCTTTTGCGAGGTCCAGGTAGGCTGTGTGGACCACCTTCCCCTCGTCAATGGCCTTGGTGACTGTTTCAAAGAAATCAACCAGGTTTAAGAGGCAGGATCTGCCCTTAACAAAGCCGAACTGGGTAGGATCCAGTGTCTGTAGGTCCCCAATATCTTTATTTATGAGGTCCATGATGATCCTTTCCATAGCTTTGCAGACCAAGCTAGTCAGGCTTATGGGGCGATAGTTTAAAGGATCCGTTGAGGCACCACCTTTGTGGAGAGGGACCACTGTTGCTGTACGCCACTCTTTGGGTACATATCCTGTAATAAGGCTGAGATTGAACAGTAGTTTTATGTTTGGGTTTAGCTCTTCTTGGAGTTCATGTAGGATGCAGCCTAAGACACCGTCTGGTCCCTTTGATGCTGTGTTTTTTGCATTGGAGAGGGCAGCTTTACCTGAGCATCTGAGATATCAGGAGGGCAGCACTCTGCTGGGATAGATATTTGCCCTTTTGGTGGGGAGGGGGGGAGAAGTTTGCGCTGAACCTGTCAGCTAGGATGTTGACAATGTCTGTGGGTTCGGTGTATTTTTTGTCATTTTGGACTAATTCTGAGCATATCTGGGAATTCCCACCCAGGTTCCTAACATAACTAAAGAAAGCCTTGTGATTATCCTTAGTGTCCTGTGCAATTTTTCTCCTGAAGCTGACCTTAGATGATTTTATGAGTGCCTGTAGTTTTTTGCTAATACTGATCAGAGATGCCTTCCCTTTTTGGGATTTTGCTCTATCATGTAGTAGCTTCCTCCTTCTATTGTATAGTTTGTTTATGGCTGGGGTCCAGCAGACAGGACGTCTGCCTTTGGAGGATTGGGACTTGGTTTTATTTGGGATTGCATGATCCATGCATTCCTGAAGGTGTTCATAGAATGCGTTTATAAAGGATTCTGCAGTCTGGGCCATATTTTCCACTGGCCCGGGTGCTTTGAAGGATTCCACCTCAGTTTTGAGGAGTGTGAAATTTGCATTAGAGAAGTTTTTCACTGTGGTTTTCAGGGCAGGGGGTGGAGTCAGGATGTGAATATCCAGTGAGATTAGTTTATGGTCTGATCTTACCAATGAGGGATACACTTCTGGTCTGGAGCATAGAGTCCCCATGTTGGTGATGATCAGGTCTAGTATGTTTTCCCCTCTTGTGGGAGTGGTAACAAGTTGTTCCATAGCATTTGAGTTTATAAATTCTAGGAACCTTTGGGCTAGGGTGTTGGAGCTAGAGTAATGCTCCCAGTCTATGTTTGGGTAGTTGAAGTCGCCCAATATAATGGTGTTTGGAGAGACCTTCATATTTTCCAGTGTTCTCAGGAAGGCCGAGTGGGGTTCCTGGGTTTGGGAGGGTGGTCTGTAGCAGGCTATAAACTGGAAGGCAGTTTTACCCACTGTTAGTTGCACATGGATAATCTGTGATGCTTCGTGCTGTGCCACCAACCTGGAGGTGTGGGTATCTTTGACGAATATTGATACTCCCCCTCCTTTTGTGGTTTGGTCCAAGTTTTGGGGCAGAAAAGCATGGTATGAGGTATAACCTGGTAGTGCTGGGGTGCTCTCGGGAGCCTTGAACCAGGTTTCTGTTACTGCACAGATATCAATGTTCTCCATGCTAAGGAGAGTTTTGAGTGTGTGCATCTTGAGGTTTAGACTTCTGGCATTGAGTAGCATTACTCTTAGTTTCTTATCCCTTGTGATACCTATGGAGGTGGGTTTGTCTTTTGAGCCTTGCCTAAAAAAGGCACTATGGGGGTAGCAAGAGCCTTTGCCAATATCCGAAAGCCCAGGGGTGACTGGTGCAAGCCATCCCTAGCAAAGCATCGTGGCTTGTTGAGCATGTCATCCCAGGCTGACAGGCATTGGATCCCCTTTGAATGACACCAATACTTAAGCCAATTGTTCAAATTGATCATCTTTTCTTCATATTGTGGCATCATTCTTGGTGAGGGTAAGATGCTACTCAAGGTCAGGGTCATACCGGCCTGGGCTACATGCTCAGAGAGCTCCTCTATGTCTCTTTTCATGTAGTCGAGGGAGGTACATCTCAGGTCATTCACACCAGCATGGACAATGACTGAGTCATATTTTTACTTGCCTTTGAGTGACCTGAGTGCTTGTTTTATGTGGCGGATCCTAGCGCCCAACAGGCAGCTCACCATGACCTTCTCCTTGTTCAGCCTGGTGAGCGGGACATCAGTGTGCCTGACGATAGAGTCACCTATTACAAGTGTATCAGGTGTGTTGTTTAGTCTTAAGGGCTGTGACTGTTCGGCACACTGGCTTTGTGAGCTATGTGTTGCACGTATTTTGTTTTGGGGTAGCGGTTGCTTGGGTGTCTGCTTTGGAGGTCTCTGCTGCTTAGGCAGATTTTTATTTAGTGCCTCCGAGTATGCTTTTGTGTGTTTATGTGTTTGGTTTGCTGTCGTGGTAGGTCTATGTGAGACTGGAATTGTAGTGAGTGTGGTTTCCTTCTCCTCCTGACTGGTTTCGCCAGTACTGAGTTGAGAGAGCTTAGCCTCCAGTATGGCTATATAGTTGCATCTCTCACATGTGTTGGAATTTTTTGGGAGGAGGAGAGGGTTGTCTGTGTACATGAGGCACTTGTAACATTGCCTCAAGATTCCCAGATTCACCAGCTGGACCGGAGAGGAGATTGACAACTGACCTTTGGACATGCTAGGATAGTATTGGGAATTCCTTAATAATTGAAAAAAAAAGGGCTAATGGGGAACAAGGTACTCAAGGGGAGTTTGTGAGGGTGTAGTGCTTTTAATTTTTTAGTGCTGACTTATATAATTGCTTTAGTGAGCAAGTGTCAGGTAACTTAAATGCAATGTGATACAGGTAACTTAAATGCAAAAATGACAAACAGTAACTTTCTTTCAAGTGAAACAAGGAAATAAGTACAGTAAGCAATGCAAATATCACTAGGGATCCACAGAAGCACTGAAAAGCCACGTTTTAGGTGGAATTAGCATTTCAGGGAAATAACAAGCAAACAAACAACAAGCATACAAACAAAGCTAGATTCAGCAGGCCTGGATTTAGTCTATGCTACAGCCAACAAGGTGTACCAATTTCAGTAAGAAACAGTTCAAATATGCAGGCACTATAAGCCTTTAACCAGAAATTCCCAGCTCAGAAGGGCAGAGTCCAGCCTCTCCTCCCACAAGAGTGCAGACCACGAACCTTCTTAATGTAAAATAACTGGCCTGAAGCCCAAGTGCTTAAACCAGAACTAATACACTTTTAGAATAACAGACACTGAGCCCTCAATCAGCAGTTCCCAACTTAGAAGGATGTAAGCTACCGGTCCTGCCACCACAGTGCAGGCCACAAACCTTCCTAATGTAAAACAACTGGTCTGAAGCCCAAGTGCTTAATCCAAAAGACTTAGAATGATAGCTACACTTTAATCAAGTTACTACCAAGCAGTAATCAATACAATTGAATACTTTAAAGAATGCCTGGATTAGTGCTCAAGTTATACAAACAAAGCTAGATTCAGCGGGCCTGGATCTAGTCTATGCTACAGCAAACAAGGTGTACCAATTTCAGTAAGAAGCAGTTCAAATATGCAGGCACTATAAGCCTTTAACCAGAAATTCCCAGCTCAGAAGGGCAGAGTCCAGCCTCTCCTCCCACAAGAGTGCAGAACACGAACTCTTCTAATGTAAAATAACTGGTCTGAAGCCCAAGTGCTTAAACTAAAAGGCTTAGAATGAGATACACCAAGCAGTAATAAATACAACTGAGTACTTTTAAGATTACGCAAAAGCAAAATAAAGTAGGAAGAAACTCAAATACAGTAAAAGCAGATACTTTTTTTTTTTTTTTCAGAAAAGTAGCAAAAACAGTAGTAAAAACAATTCACATGCAGTGCAAGCCGGCACACTTGAGTATGTAGCAATATTAGTCCACACACAGTTTGAAAAAATGTAATTAAATTAAAAAGGACTAAAAGCAAGTGCAGAAAGGGTTTATTAGGTAGAATGCGGTAAAGAGATGGGACTGGGGGAGTGTCCTAGATGAAATCTACAGTTGGGCGGGCACTGCAAAAGCCACCAAATTTAAACTACAACCAAGAACAGGGAGGGGGGGTGGAGAAAACCAGTTTCAACAGAGATGTGAGGAATCAGAGTGCAAATTATAAAACCAAAAAAATATATACTGATCTCTGTATATTTGCAGAACAGTAAAACAAAAGATATCTAAGCAACAATTTAGCTCTATAAAAAAGAATAATACAGAAAAATATACTCAGCTCTATATATTTGCAGATAGTCTTGTAAAGCTGTCTCTCAACACACAGGTTCCACTTTAAATGCAGGCTGCTGCTATTAACAGTTCACATTAAGGGAACCTTGAGTTAACAACACGCAAGCAATAGAAACCAAAATGAGGGGGGTGGGGTAGGGAAGACAGTTTCAACAGAGATGTGCGGAATCAGAGTGCAAATTATAAAACCAAAAAAAATACTGATCTCTGTATATTTGCAGAACAACAAGACAACAGATATCTAAGCAACAATTTAGCTCTATAACACAGAATAATACAGAAAAATATACTCCGCTCTATATATTTGCAGATAGTCTTGTAAGGCTGTCTCTCAACACACAGTCCCACTTTAAAATGTTAAAAGAGCAAAAGCAAAATAAGGTAATAAAGTTGGAAGAAACACAAATACAGTAAGGCAGATGAAGTGCAAATTTTTTTTTTTTTTTTTTTGAGATGGAGGAAACAGAGCAGATTAAGATACTATAGGGGAATGCCCTTCCCAAGTGCTCTCTTTGTACACTGCAGAGAGGAGATGGGACTGGTAAGAATATCCAAAATCAAAATATGATCTCACTGTACTCAGTTGAGTGAGCAAATGAGATGGGTCCAGGAGGAGTGTGCAAAAAGAGATTTACAGCAGGGGTAATCCAAAGCCACCCAAGATTAACACCACAACAAGAAACACGGGGGGGGGACTACTGCAGAGATTCAGAGACACACACAATATTTACTGAATGCAAGACACAATATTTACTCACTCAAATCTTAAATAAGTGCAGAAAATATACTTAAATCAGCTTATGTCCAGTTGATGTATGCAGACAAGTCTCAGTAGCCAGCAACTCGATTTAAAATGATTACTAGAAATGTAACCAACACAGATTTTAATGCTAGCAGAAACCTCCAAGCTAATTAACACTTAACAAAGGAATTTCACAGCAGTCTAACAACTACTGCAGAGATTCAGAGACACACACAATATTTACTGAATGCAAGACACACAATATTTACTCACTCAAATCTTAAATAAGTGCAGAAAATATACTTAAATCAACTTATGTCCAGTTGATGTATGCAGACAAGTCTCAGTAGCCAGCAACTCGATTTAAAATGATTACTAGAAATGTAACCAACACAGATTTTAATGCTAGCAGAAACCCCAAGCTAATTAACACTTAACAAAGGAATTTCACAGCAGTCTAACAACTACTGCAGAGATTCAGAGACACACACAATATTTACTGAATGCAAGACACACAATATTTACTCACTCAAATCTTAAATAAGTGCAGAAAATATACTTAAATCAACTTATGTCCAGTTGATGTACGCAGACAAGTCTCAGTAGCGAGCAACTCGATTTAAAATGAGCTATTAAACTGACCTACAACTGTAATCAAACCTATGGCACTATACAAAAACATCAGGTTACAAGCGGGGTAATTATCTCAACATTTTATATAGAGACTCCTACTTTACTATGTCCATCAGCCTAAGAACTGTTACACTAACTCTTCCACAATACTGCCTTTGGTCTGTATTCCCACAGAGCAGCAAATGTAAGCATATTTGTGTGAATGTATCTGGAACACTGAAGATTACACTGAAATCTTCATATTTTGCAATAAGAAGTTAAACTGTGTTCATTGTCACTCACCATTGTTGTGCTATGCAAATGAATGCCAAGGATATAAAGTGAAGGCTTTCCCATAGGCCATTTCTGACCATGTTTGCTGTTTGCAAATCTATTTTTAACCACCTTAAACATGGGGAAAAAGAGCTGAATATGGCAGTGGTGAAAATGGAGTTGACAAGCACATAGTAGGACACAGGGCAAAGAATATTGGAATTTACAGGAGGGTTATGAATGAGCACCATGGCTATCCAGTTCTTCAAAACATAAATGCACAATTATACACACAATTTCACAACTTTGTCGAGTCACCCCACCAGTGATGGGTGACAACAACAGAATCATTTTGTAAGGCCAATTGGACCATATAAATTGTGACAAGATGACACATAGGTAAAAGGGACAGCTATGTATGTAGCTTAATTTGTTGGTGGGAAAGTTGCCCATTTTTTTTTTATTTGGGAGAGAGGAAAATGAAGGGAAAAGTGTCTAGGAATAAGAGGTTCAGATAGGTATAGTAGGTTATGAAGCATGTGCAGATGCATCGGTCATACATGACAGACATGGATGGTGATGTAGACAAACGTTTGGGAGACACCATGAATGAGGATAGGAAGGGAACATCAGAGGCACACTCATGTCCTTCTTGAGAATAGCGAGAATCTAGTCCTCACTCTTAGAACTGTCATCAATGGTTCCTGCTGCAGCTCCCTGGGTCAGTGCTAGAAATGGCATCATCTTCACAGTATGATGCAGGACCTGTTCAACCCTGCTGATATGTGCACTGAGTCCTGTCTCCATTATACCCTCAGCTAGCCTTGTCAACTCCTGCCAGGTGACAAAATCTCCAACTTCATTACTACTGCTTCTGGAGGGTACCACTACACCCATAGCCCAGGCAGAGCTACCTGGCACAGTTGGAGAAGGTAGGATAGGGGTTGTGGAGGCAGCAATGACAGGCTGTGATGCCAAAGTAATGGGTGTCTGCGCTGCCATCTGTGGAGGTAGGATAGGTTGTGCTGCAGTGGTCAGTTTACATCACTGTCCTGTTGATCATTAATTTTTAAGCAGCAAGTTATGCAAACAACAGAATTATACCCCCCCCCCCCAAAATAAAAATAAAAAAAAAGAGAGAAAGTGTGGGAGGAGACAAACAAAAGTGGTCATTAGATAGATGGCATGTGCACTACTACATTTTTTCAATAAACCTATTTTGGCACTGTATAAACAATTATGATAATTTAATATTGTACATCTTTTCCATATCCATATGTGATGGAAAGGTATTTCTTTGTCATAAAATGAACAAATCTCAGTGCCATGATATAACAAAGAACAGCATTTATTTCCCTAAGATGGAGAGGAATATGCATTATAAATTAATAACTGCAATTGCCAGAATTTAATTCTTCCTTACATATTATCACTGTTAATAGTTTATAAAAACGTCTCCAGTAATAGCAAGGAATTGTTGATTCTGTCTAATGAGCCCACACATACTTAAGCTGGCATTCTGGTTCTTATTGGATAAGGTATGCATGCTTGAGCTGAATGTTGTGGTATGCCTATCATAATGCTGGTGTCAGAGGGAATGAAAATGAAGGTCTGACTTGAATTTGGACCTGAGTCATACTTAGCCCATGTCTCTATGAGGTGAGTTAATCTGTCCTGGTGTGCCTAATTGTTTGCAGCTATCTCCTCTGTAGCTGACAGTAGAAAAAGAAAATAAATAAATCAATATATATACATATATATATATATATATATATATATATATATATATATATATATATGTATATATATATATAAATCCCAACCTGGAAGGTAAACGCTGACAGCAACTGATGTAAAAAATCTTTTATTGCAAAATAGAACCAGAAGTAAGCACTTTCGCTGTCAAACAAACCGCTTCATCAGACATAATTACAATAGAAAACAGAACATCCTTATATACATACTCCCCAACAGCCAATTCTATCAGTACAGAAGGTACTGCTTCTGCATCTTGAGGTCAATGTAGTGGTGATAACATTGTTCCCCAGTCAGTGCAATGCCTGCATTAGAAACAGCACTGGATAAGCTATTCCAAGGCTTAGACATGATATAATCCCACTGTATAAGCCTATGGCTGTAGTGTTTCACAAGAAGTGCCAGAGATATCCTGGACTCTTCAACACCCCACCTTTCTGCTCTACATTTACCATAATTTTCTCACTTGCCAGCCTTATTTGCAAAAGTCAGGCCAACAAAATCTGTCTGAATTGATACCCATTGTAGATCTTCCATGTGACTGGGATTGCACAAAGATGCATAGCCTTGCCAACTGCATTTATGCAATTGAAAGCAAATAGATTCCTTAGCAAGATACTTTGGCACTACTTACATCCACAGCAGTAGAGGTATGAAGAATGGCTTTGAGCTTTGCCATGTGAGAATGTTGACCTATTGATTCAGGTTCCAATGTTCAGCAATGGAATGCTTAATAGCAAGGCTATTAATCCTTGCAGTTTGGAAGTTGAAAGATGAATTGTGACATGTTGTGTGGTCGGGGATTATACACAGCTGGGAATCAAACACATGGGATAAAGCATACAGAAATTAAAGCATAGCATATTATCTGACTTTGCCACAGGAGATTTATCTTTTCAGCATGGTAATTAGACATATAATAATTTTGGCATAAATGGAGATACATTTCAGAGAAACCTGCATGGGTATATGGTTCTAGTTATTACTGGAATGCATTAATATGCAAAAAGTCAGAATTTTTGTTTGTAAATATACTTCAGATGGATGCAGTTTAATGTGTTGATTAATACAGGCTGGTTTATGTTGCATAGATACTTCACAAGACATAACTGTCCTAATCACAAAGTTGGGATATATGATGAGTCATGATGATAACAAAAAGTATTGTGTTCATCATTCATATGCATGTGAATTTTGTATGACATGGCATCATTGTCATGTCTAGGAAACTGGACACACATTAGCTTGAGGTTATATGTGAAACATTAATGGTATATACTAAACAGAAAAGTTTAATTATGCAAAGATTACTAATACATTTCAAGCAAGAAACAGTTTTAATATTATCATTTACTTTAATGTTATATTCTTAATGAAAATGTTGTGAGAAATGGGCTTCTTGCACCCATTGTAAAAGTACATTTTTGCTGGATTTGAACCCTTAATTAGATGTATTCTCTACCAGGTCTTTGGCTTCATCTAGGATTTTTTGGAAAGGGTAGATTCTAGAAATATTCTAAAAGCTGTTATTTGGTCCTCTGTACATACGTTTTACAAAGCACATTAAGCTTGATTCCTTCTCTAGGTCCATATCAAGCTTTGATAGGACCATTCTCCAGGGATTCCTGGACTCTTCTTCTTCCACCTCCCAAATTTAGTTAGCTATGGTAATTTACCTATATAGATAAAGGTACTGCAACAGTGATCAATATGAAGAACACAGTACAGTTGTGTAAGCTGAACTTATCACAACAGTAGATGTTTCAATGATCGCTGCTGTAGTTGCTGTTCCCTCCCTCCACCCCCCCCCCCTTTATGTGTGTGTGTTTATTATGCCAGAGTGTGGGCATTTATGTTTTATTGTTTCTAGCCTAGTCCTTTCAGGGCCAGCTTCTTTTTTTCTGCTGGCGGAAAAGCTCTGAAGGGCATCATGTCCAAACCTGTCTTTTAGTCAGCAAAGCTAGAGCTGCTTGACAGTTTGGGTGCATGGAAGGTGCCCTGAAGCTTTGTAATCTGCCCGGCCTTTATATCTTTGGCAAGATATAACCCATATAGGTAAGGCTACAGCAAAATGATAATTTGAATATTTACTGTTATGGCAAGCTCATCATACACAACTGTAATTTCCCAACACAATTTCGAGGAGATATTCCATGAGTGTCAATAGCTCACAGAAAAAGAAGTCGAATGTCATAATGCCGAATGCGTTTCTCCGTAGAAAAAAATAATTGGCGGTGTGATTTCCAATTGTGCACTTCTTTTTCTCATGATATTTATCCCTTCCTCAAGTAAGTGTGACCTTGGAGTTAGTATATATATAAATTGGTGGGGGGTGTTGCTTGTCCTCCCCCTGCAAAAAAACAAGAAAAAGGGAGTTTTTCCACAGTTTTGGTTTTCAAGCATTTTTTCATTTTTTGAAACATCAGCTTTCAGGAAGTCACCGTTTCAGAGTGGAACCAGCAATAAGCCAGTAGTACTTGTGGGGGTGAATTTGTGAGTACCCATCCAATTGTCTAATTCCTTCTTTAAAGAAGAGAGTGTGTCACATTGCTTGATCTGGAGAAGAAGGTTATTCCAGAGACATGACAAATTTGTTGTTCAACTATAATTTATTTATTTGTAGACTACGAAAGGATAGAGTCATGGTTAGCTGCCTTTCCAGGGCTAGGATCTATCAGGTAACACAGGCACTCAGGTCATTGAAGCACAGGTAATAGAATGACTGCCATAGTCCATGTCTGTGGAAATTATCTGAAATGTACCTGTCTTGACTATATGAAGCAAGACATGACCGAGCTGACTGATTATGTGTCTCAGGCAGGTATGAACCTAGCACTGAACAGCATAATACCTTCTCAAAGGATGATGCCACATTGCTAACAGAAAATTATTGATTTTAACAATTGGCTTAGCTTCTGCTGTCAGTCCAATGTGGTACAATATTTAATCTGAGAGGACATGATTGACAGACCACGTAGGTTTGCCAGGGATGATGTGCCCTTATCCCCTCTAGGCTTTTCGATAATAGCAAAGACCTTTTCCAAGCCCATAGTGCCTTTTTTAGGCAATGTCAAACTGATAAGCCTCCCAACTTAATTGAATCTACAAAGGAATATCTGAAGGTGGTACTGCTCAATTATGCTAGAAGTCTTAACAAGAAATACCACTCCCCGAAAGTCTTCTTCTCTCTGGAGAGTATAGACATCTGTGTAGTAACAGAGACATGGTTTAAAGTTGCAGAGAGTACGTCAGAAGTGCAAGGTTATAATGCCTTTCATACCTTTGGATCAGCTACTGTACAGGAGGCAACTAAAAGTGGAAGATGTAGAACAACTTCACATCCAGACTGGTTAAAGATAATAACCCACTGGGACTCATACATGTGCAGCTCACCATAAACAGGTTCTTGTTCATTATCCTTGCAATCTTTAGGTCCCCATCCATGTCACAGGAAACTCATACTACCTATTTCTTTGTACTAGAGTCCCTCACTGTTCAACACAATGTGATTTCCATGGAGGATGTCAACTACCTCTCTATAAATTGGGTCTCCTACACCACTTCTAATGCACAAGCCCAGTGATTCCTAACCTTTGTTAATACCGGCATCCTGGAACAGTTGGTCCATTCTCATACCAAGGTACAAACATCTTTGACCTTAAACATACAAATATGGGGGAGTGATGTTCCTTACCAAGTGTAATGTCCTTGTTCACCAGATCTGACTATAAGGCAGTATTCTTTGGAAAAAAAAAAAATTAAAGTCAGAAACTTTTAGGAGCTATTCCAAAGCTAACCTCTCTCTACTAAGGCACCTTGTTAAAGTTCCAAGCACCCCCAAACCTAGTAAACAATATAGCATATGCTTAGCTATTTACAAAATCCCTGTACAGGCATATTGATAGCTGTATACAGTGAGCTGTGACCACTCATATTACGAATAAAACAAACTAAAAACACTAGCCACCCTGGTGTAATCACAATATTAATCAGTTATACAATAAAAGAAAAAAAATCTTAGGCAAGTGTAGGGAACAAAAACCAACATACTCAAAACTCCTCTGACCAATCTAAACAGGAAGTAAAGATGACTAATTAATACTTTAGAGGCTAAACTGAAGGAAATATAGCTTCTCAGGCTAAGGACAACCACAAAGCTTTTACAGCTATGTCTGTAACCTCAAGGGGAATACTCAGTAATAAAAAGAACTTATTGTAAATGGCATCAACCACACTGAACCAGAAGCCATTGACAACATTTTGGCTTACAGGTTCAGCTTAAATTTCTCCGTCACTCCACCCTGATAGTCTATATGAAGTATTACAAATCACAACCCCTCAATTCTTACTAGGGAAGAGGTCATCAAAGCACTTTCCAAGGCCAAAAACCCTGAATCAATGGACCTCAATAACATCCTGTGATGCTTACTAAATAGCATGAAACATGACCTCTCTGGTCCACTTAAATCAATTTTCAACTGGAGTCTGGAGTTCAAGTTTTTTGCCCAAGGAAAGTAAGATGTTTACAGTCACTCTCCTGCACAAAGGAGATCCAGCCACCAATCTGGGTAACTACAGGTCCATAAGCCTGACCAACTTCATATGTGAGGCCATGGAAAGAATCATCATGGATGTGATGAATGAGGACACGGGTAACCTGCATATGATGTACCCATCACAGTTCAGCTTTGTTAAAGGAAGGTCATGTCTAGTCAATTTGGTGGACTTCTTTGAGAGAGTCATCAAAGCAATGGGTGCAGGTAAGAATGTGCACACAGCTTACCTTTACCTCAACAAGGCTTTTGATAAAATGCCTCATTCAGGCATTATAAACAAGCTCACTAAATTAGGTGTAAACCCTTTTAACTCCCTCTGGATAGCCAACTGGTTCACTGTTAGGACACAGTAGGTCAATATAGGTGAGGCCATGTCCAGCAAGAGGAGAGTCACTAGCAGAGTCCTCTAAGGCTTGGAACAGGGCTCACTCCTTTTTTGGCATTTATTTAGCTGAAGTGGAAGCAAACACTGAAGGTTTATGGCTGAATAAGTTTGCAGATAAATGCAAGATGGGGGTTATCACTGACTCATCAGCATATACTACTATTCTTCAGGAAGGCCTATCTTTGGCTAACAAATGGTGCTAAAGTCACCATCTTAAACTCAGTGCTAAGAAATGCATAACTCTTTGGGAAGTCAAACATCCTGTCAATTTACCACGTTGATAATAAGTTCCTAAGAATCGACCTAGTGGTCAGGGATCTGGATACACACATAGACAGTAGCCTTACCTTTGACCACCATATGGCAACTGTGGCAAGGAAATTCTTTTATGTTGTACAAGTTAAGCAAGTGCATGGCATCTAGGTCCAAAGAGGTCATTATCCCACTGTACTCTGCCCTTACCAGACCAATCATAGTGTACCATGCTCCCTTAGGTATGTACCTGAACAGGCATATGAAGCAACTACTTTGACCTTAGATGTATTTTACAAAAAGAATAAAAGGTGTAACAAACCCACCATATGCAGATTTCCCTAAAGCCCTTTCCCTCTACTCAGTCTCATATAAATTGCAAATCCAACACTTATGAAACTCCTGCATATTTGTAAGTCAAATGGTACCAGAAATACAAGGTCTCGAGATCTGAATTTTGTCAGTGACTTAAACAGAACATGCCGGAGAGACAGATATGTGTCCCAGAGACTGCCCCTCCTATGGAACAGGCTTCCCATCCATCTGAACCTGAATTTGTCTATTACTCAATTTATGCACAACCTAGACCAGTGGATGGAGAATAGGAAATTTACACCAGGGCTGGCACCCATGTCCATTGTGGACAGATGTAGCTTATAAACACCAGACTTTCAATGTCCTATTTGGATACAGGACATCATTATTATTTCTGGAAGACTTGGCTAGGCTAAGAAAGCCCCCCCAAAATCATTAGCCGAGTTACTGTCTATGAATATATGAGTCTATGAATATGAATATGAATATTAATATGCATATAAATATGAATACGAATATAATTCTGTTTCATGAAATTTTAATGTTTCTGATGGCAATGACATACTGGAACAGAGGAATGAATAGGACACTGACTGCATAAGGAAAATTTGGATATGCAATAGTATAGAAGTATAGTTGTGACAATTAAAATGTTAAAATAGTTACTTGCATAGACAATTAAACTTTTGGTCGGTCATTAGGCAGATTGAAGAATAGAGGCTGCTGAGCTGAATGTTCCCCACTTCCCTCTTTTTGATTTTTGGTACATTTAATCAGTGTTAATTGGAATAATGGTGCCGTTATTTAAAGATGTTTATTTATAATGGGGAAAGGCACCTGAGAGATTATTTGAATCTATGCCAGAACCACTAGCACCAAGGCTATTTCTGTATGTGTGTTTGTTTGTGTGTGTGTGTGTGTGTGTGTGTGTGTGTGTGTGTGTGTGTGTGTGTGTGTGTGTGTGTGTGTGTGTGTGTGTGTGTGTGTGTGTGTGTGTGTGTGTGTGTGTGTGTGTGTGTGTGTGTGTGTGTGTGTGTGTGTGTGCATTTAGTCCTGCACATACATCCTTGCAGTATCCATTTCCATGTGAAGCAGAATCCATCCCTAACTCTATTTAAGTGTAAGCTTGACCAATGGATGGGAAATCAGAAATTCATCCTTGTTCTAGTGCCCATGTTGCTGATAGACATAACACCCCCTACACACACACACACACACACACACACACACACACACACACACACACACACACACACACATACAACCTCTAGAAACTTCCTAACATGCCCCTTCCTATAAAACTCCCAAGATGCACAGGGACACAACTGGGTAGGATTGCATAGCCAGGTTTATAAAGGCTCTGGTGGTCATTGACCTACTATAAACCTATGAACCTATGAAAATATGAATAATAAGTTGCAAACAGTGATTAATTTATCTAATGTAGAACATTCTACATTAACACTCTAAGTGACATTTTATTAATACTGCTTGCCCTTTATAATACACCTATTATTAGGAGGTAATTCACTTTGTTAAAGAAATCAGACCAAAACGTTTTGGATGCCATAAGGAGCTATGGGTATTAACTGGAAGTATTTAAAATGGTGCTATAGGCTTGATATCAACTGTGCAAAATATTGCAAGGGCTTGTCCATATATAACACTCGTGTAAAATATAACTTGGTTCCTCTAAAATAAATCACAACAGGCCTCCAGCCATTTCCATAAGTCTACTGCATTTGCTTCCTTGCATCAAAATCTGCCTCAAAATATTATACAGTTTCAGTGTTTCAGTCAAATAATTTGTATGGTGAACAGAAAATGATGGCTTAAGTCTTGCTGGATTAATTACTATAAACGAAAGAAATGCCATCTGAAATGTCCTAGAATAAGACTTGCTGTTCCAGGGTAGAAGCTTCTCTACCCTAATCCTCACATCTTATAAACTGTTTCAGAGTCTAAGGGTCTATGTCTGTGAATGGATGCCTGCCTCTGTTTTTTTCCTTATATCAACCAACTACATTCCAAAATAACTTTCCAGGCAAGAAAAGCATGCATGCATATCCCACCTGACTTCTCTTGAAACAAGCTCTACACAGGGCAAGAAACTTTTATTCCTTCTACTGAATCTATTCTGATTCCCTTACACTTTTTTTGTGCTGCAGATTACAAGATTTTGAACAGTGATTGTTAATTTTCTGTCCGAACCAACCTGTCTCAATACAGCTGGCAGTCCATCTTACAATCCCCCCAATTTATCACATCCTCCCTCATCTCACATTTTAGTATTTCGACTTGTGTTCTATCTTTGTTTGCTTTCTTTCTGTACCTCTCCATACTAGGACATGTCACACTATTTACAGTACAGAATTTATGTTAAAATATGGTTTTCAGCTTGGACAGGGGAATGTGGAGATAAAACAAATGTGATGAGAGAACTCTCGACGATGGGAGAGAAATATTAACCAATTAATTTTCTTTATACAAAAAAATGTGACAGTTATAACTGCTGGCTGTGCTGTGGCACTGTGCGGTACAGGCCTTAAAAAGCTACTTGTACAGCTACAGTATTAAATGACAAACTTTTCAGAATGCATGAAGTAGCACCATTCAGAATACAGTTACTATCGAGAATTGTGTTGGGCAAAAGAGACACTTGACAGCATGTGGAAGCCTAATTTGCCATTGATTTATTTATTTATTTATTTATTTATTTATTTAAATTTGTTGACCGGGAGTGTCCGACTGGACGTAGGTCCATTTTCAGTGGAGGCCCGGGGAGAAAAGCTCCACAGTTAAAATAAACAGACAGTAGTTACATTGGATTACATAGCGATTAACAATTTAACATAGCAATTACTTACAACATATTTACAGATGAAGAACATAGTACATCAGTAGACAACTATAATCTTTATCTGTGAAGTACATAACAGACATTGACAAATGTTACAATGAGAAGTTCCTGCTGTATAATAAGTACTAGGCTTATGAGCATCTGAGCTTGCTATAATCAAGGTAGTTAGTGGAGTGGAAAGAAAGGTAGTGGTTGGATGGGGTGGATGATATTAGAGTGGGAGTTGCAAGGGCATAGCCAGCATGTTTTTAGGTGCGCTTTTAGTAAAGTTTTGAAGTGGATCATAGCCATCATAGAAGCATCACTTTTACAAATAATCGGTGGTGGGAGGAGTACTCAAAAAGTGTAATAGTCTTATTGCAAATGGTCACTAAGGGTTTTAGCTTAGCTATTTTTAAAGCTGAAAGTCTTTTTATGGGCCTCTGCAGAGCTGTATGTATGCACAGTAGAAAGAATAAGCTGCAAGGTTAAGCAGTCAAAGGAAAACAAAAGCATTTTAAGATAGAAGTTAAAAACATAATAAAAACCAAATAACATTAAACAATTGTAAACGGAAGGGCTTCTGCACTGCGACATTTTAGCAAATATGTGTCCCAGAGACTGTGCCTCCTGTGGAATGGTTTTCCTATCCATGTGAACCACCTCTGCAAAAGACTAATCTATAAATACTTAACTGAAATCCAGAAGTCACAGAGACATCATTACCATCTTCTCAGACAGTTAAAGCTAGACATGGTGACATGTTGAAGACTACATTGATGACAATAGCAGTACATTGCTGTTGAGACCAAAGTTCCAATAACTTCCTAAGCATTGAACAATCAGATACACTGAATAGTGAAGTGCTGTAAGGTTTTATGAAAAAAAAGCAGCTCCTGATCTCTTTAATGTATTCTCTTCCAAATATCTCTAGCAAGTCTCCAAACATTACCAATGTATTAAAACATCATCCAGATATGGTGACTGTGTACATAATTGAATTGACTGCAAGAAATATATTATTGTTCATTGTGCTGTTTTTCTTACATTTTAAAACTGGTGCATTATTATGTGACATGCTATCATAGTATTAATAGTCTACCTTGTGGTTATATAAATAAAGGATGGGATAATTTCTTTTATAAAGCAAAAGTGATGTTCTGGATATAGCTTAAAAAAAAGAATGCATTGTGACTGGTGTTCGGCCATGTGATGGGTCCTTAGCCTAGGTGTCTATATGTACCTTTTGTTGTTAAGCTTCTTTACTAAGAACCTTATTTTTCTAAGAAATGTGAGCATACAGACAGACAGACACACACACACGCACACACGCACACACACGCACACACACACACACACACACACACACACACACACACACACACACACACACACACACACACACACACACATTTGCATGAGGAGAGGTTAATTTTGTGTGTACTTTTGCCATATATTTACTTTTTTGAATCAGTCATCTTGCCTTAGCTGTTGTGTGTTTGTTGACACTGGTAGCATTGTTAGCAGCTGCAACCATTATGTAGAAAGGTGATTTTTATCTGACAGTTAACACACTTTTTATTTAATTCATTTTTTCCCAAGGTGAAACTTTGCATTTTGCAGAACAAATGTAAAAAAAAAATATGTGGATGGCTGTAGTAATTTCATTAGTTTAAATGCATGTTTTATAGATCAGCAATATGAGTTTTGAATGAAGTACCATTTATGTGTCTTAATAATGGTGAAATAAAAATAAACAGTCCATGAAGGATTTTTAGGAAATAGAAGTAAAGATCACTAGACTAGCAAATTTCTAAGCACCGTACACACTGAGTTCAGAAATAAAAGTGGCTGCCTTTTTCAAGATCATAGAGTGTAACTTGGCATGTTTTCAAACCAGGGATGCTACCTCCATATTGCAGAAATGCTGAAACAAGATGAAGGAAGAACATCACATGGCATAAGGGTAAATTGTCTACTCAAAAATAACAGGAAAAATACCAGTTATATCAAAGTCTGCGACTGACATTTTATAGTAAGCTAAATCCCTATTTCAGTTAGAGACAAGTGTAAAGTAGAATGAAATGCAAATTCCTTGCATGACTGTTGACTTAGCATCAATGGTGATGGCGAGTAATGCCATCTTAGTTTAAGAAATATCTGTGTGTGGATGCCCAGACAGACCCTCAAAATAGTTCTCACTATAAAACATAAAAGCAGACCGATCACTATCCACGAAGGTGATTATGTTGTTCTACAGAACAGAGGCAAAAATCCCCACAGACATTTTGTAGTCTACAGTAGACACCGGCGATTACTGTAGAACAATAGCAGTTAGACTTTAATTCTGACTTGACATTAATAGTGCTGCATCCGAGGTCCCAGCCAAAGGTCATATATAAAATATAAAGATGCAAAAGTTGTAATGAAAAAAATAGCTTGAATTCCAGTGTCAAACTTGGCAAGGCTATTAGTATCTATCTTTTCATGTGAACTTTTTAATGCGCATTCATGAAGGTACATATGTCGTCATCTCATGGATCTTGTGACCACTTGCCTCATATCGTCCCTATGTTTCTGTGCTCCTCCCTTAACAGAAAAAAAAAAGATTTTGATATATGAATCTATGAACAAGATAGCATATATGCCTGGGGACTTGAGAAGAGGATTTCATTTTTTTGGTAACCAGGTAAACCCATTAGACACAAAGCATCTTTTCATGAGAAAAGAAAAGCTGAACTGTCTGTTTAAGTGACTTGTTTAATTAAGCAGCAGAAAGAGAGTGAGAGAATCTACCTTTACACTACAGGATGAAACACATTAGTAAATATAGCTTTAATTCTCTGCATTAAGTTCTTAGGCAAATGGGTCCTCTTCTCCTTGTATAACTTTTATTTGCGATTTAACGCATTAAGGCTGGCTTGCAAAATTAGGCTTTCTGTGCACAGATTATATTTCAAAATAATACAGTTCCACCCTATTTCTTATGCAAATTCTGGCTGCATGGTGCCAAATCAACCACAGTTGTTCTATATGTAGAGCTCTTAATGTGTCTCATAGACAGCAGAATCACCCAGGAGAGAGAATTATGGCTTATTTATTATAGAACGGGTAGACTAAGTTACACAACTGGTTCATTCATTTTCAGATTTTGATCGTGAAATATACAGAATCTCCAGTACAGGCTTTACTATGTATATAGTTTTAAGAAATGGAGTTTAAGCTTTGATTGATCTGTATGCCAGATGACCCTTCCAGAAGCATTTGGCTGACACAGTAAATACCTTATGGAGTCTGGTAATACAACCAGACTATCTGAGTCATTATTTTGCATTAAGTTAGATATTTCAAAAGTTACATGGTGGCAGACAGGGAAAAGTTTATTTTCAAATCATTGACCATACTGTAATACAGAAACTGAGTTTTCTGTTTAAAATGTATTTGCTTACTTGAAGAAATGTCACAGTTTCATTTATGACTTGTATAACATAACAGAAATTCAGGCTAGTTTGTTCTAGTGAAGAGCTGAATCATCATATTACAGCAGAGGAGTGTATTCTTGTTTACTCTACTACCCCCATGCCTGCACACACACATGGCATACAAGGGGGTGGTATACAGGGGACTCATGATGTACAACTCAGTCCTCTACACTCAACTCAATCAAAGCCCTGACCCCTTGTATACTTCATTTCCCATGCATCCCTAACTTCCATCAGGGATCAACTATAAAGTTCTGTCTCTGTGTGAACCCTGTCCAATCAGGATGGACATCCTTCTTGCCCATGCTTTAAAATCCTCAGTCACTAATCATGGCATTTATTGATGTGGTGACCAGAGCTATATATGCTTGTATTACTGAGCTAAAGGCTTGTGCCAAAATATTGGAATTTGGTGAGTTGAGTAATTTATTGATAAGAGATACAATAGGTTATGTTATAAGTCATGGTGTGTCCCCATGTTTTCCTATTTAACTACTTTGGCAGTATGAAGAAGTTATAAACACTAGTTTAGTTATTATTTTTTTTTTTGACATTTGATTAAGAGGAAAGTCCAACTGGGTAGGTACCCATTTTCAGTGGAAGTTCAGGGAGAAATGTTCCAAAGTATTACAAAAAAATTTTAAGAACTAGTTGTACAGTCTTTAGAAATAATATATAAACATCAACAGTTTAAATAATTATACCAAATTAGACACAATGTGAAAACATTGGTTAAAACAGATACAACTTATATTACAATGATTTAATACTTGTAGAAATTTTGGTAAATTTGTAGAGAAATTAATGATGAGTTGGTATAATTTAAACAGGAATTGGAGTATGAAGTGAAAGAAAAAAAAAGGCTATGGCATATTTAGAAAGAGAATCGGGGGAGACAAATTGATTGATATAAGGAAGTGAGTGAAGAAGAGAGAGCATGGAGATGTAAGAAATGTAGAGACTGATCCTTAGGAGTCCATATGACATGGGGTGTAGAGATAAAGTCTCTAGTCTTTTTTGGTAGCTCAGGCCTTTTAAGACCCTTATTGTTTTAGTTACAGTCGTCTTTGGTGTTTGCACTGGCTTGATATGCTTTGTAAGTTACATCTCGGGGGGGGGGTTGTACTTGATGCATCTAATCAGTGTAGAATACAAGTTGGTGAGGACTACTTTTGATCTGGAAGAAGCACCTTTTGTAATAACCTGCGCAATGTAAAATGATTTCCAAACTACCATTGCAATGTAATGTTCAAACATGAGTCAGCTTTCAACAAGAGGTGTGTTATCTACACTATGGGATAGAGCTGAGGAGTGCTTAACAAACACTACAACACTGCACTTCCTAGTATTGAGTTTGAGCCCATTTTTTTACACCAGCCTCTGACATAAGTAAGCGCCTGCTAGACAGACTTTATGTTAAAAGGGAACTTGACAGTGACTTTCAGCTTACAGTCACCCACAAACTTTGCTAATCAGAAATACTCATTTGATAAATGGAAATCTAAGAAGTACAGACCAGAAAGCAGAAATTCCATCACAGATGCCTGAGGAACTCCCCTGGTCATGTTCATGCTCTTGGATGATGCACTCTCTTCTCTTACTCTATGACCCCTGTCACTAAGCCAGTGGGATATTCACCCAACAACATGCAGTTTAATTTGGAGCTCCTTCAGCTTATTTTTTATATTTACATGTGGAATAGTATTGAATGCCTTGATGAGGTTGAGGCACACTGTGTGAACAGCACAGCCTGACAAACCATCTCAAAGAAATTTACAAGATTCATTAGACAAGAACTACCTTTGATAAAGCCAAACTGCTGGATTTGGATTTTGAAATAGGTCAGTTATGATACGTTCCATGGTTTTGCATATAATACTTATTAGACTGATAGGACTTTAATTCCTTTGGGCAGTGGTGGGGCTATCTTTGTAGAGTACCATCACAATAGCTGTTTGCCACATCTGAGAGAGAATGTTAGTTGCTAGACTTAAATTAAAAAGGATGAGTAATTGATCCACCGTAGGTTCATAGATAGGTACTAGGCTATCAGCCCTAGGGCCTGTACAAGCCTACCCATAAAGATTCCCTGGCTTTTACCAACAAAAATTATTTTCCTGTGCCCCTGTTGAGCAGAGCCGCAGAAGTGATCCCCGGGGTGAATTTCCTATCACCCATCCAATCGTCAAGATTTTTCTTAAAGGTGACTAACGAGGTGGTCTGCTTGACATAAATGGGCTGTCTGTTCCAAACTATGAGGAGTCTCTGGGGCAGGAACCTATCCTTCCAGCATATTTTGTTTATTGTGGTGACAAGGTTTAGGTCCTTGCAGCATGTGGCTAAAAGGGATTGGGAGTTCTGTAAGTGTAGCATGTCCAACAGCTCTGGGTTTGACATGGCTTTGAATGTTAGGCAGCGGTCGCCTCTGATTAGGCGATATGCAATGGAGTAGAGCTGGAGTTTTTTTAGATGGTCTGCATAGGGCATCTGTTTGAGGCCAGTGATCCTCTTTGTGAGGTATTTCTGTGGCCTTTCCAGTAGTTGTAAATGTCTTGTGAGGTATATACCAAATATAGACTCTATAATGGGTTTAATTAGGGATGAGTAGAGAGGAACAATAGACTCCTTTTTTCGGGATGAGAAACATTTTGTGATGAGGTGTGCCACTTAGAAGGATTTCCTGACTACTGTGGCGATGTGGTTATCGAAGGAGAGAGTACTGTCCACCTGTGTCCCTGTGTCCCTTATCACACTTTCGGTGTTAAATGAACTACCACCTATGTGGTAGTTCATGGGCACAGGGTTTTTCCCAAAGGGGATGACAATGCATTTTTTGGCATTGAGCTTGAGGCCATGGCTATGACACCAGGCATCTGTCTCAATGAGGCCGTTTTGTACAATGTCCCCATCATTTGGGAATTCAATAATGACTCCCAGTTTGCAGTCATCTGTGAACTTTGTTAGCCATAGACCCCCTGTGTTGACATGAACTTCAGAGAAATAGATGCCGAACAGGAGTGGACCCAGGACTGAACCCTGTGGTACTCCACTTGTAGCTGGTCTGGAGTCAGATTTGGAGTCAGTTACTTTCACAGTGTGGGTTCTGTCAGTAAGCCAGTTGGCAGCCCATCACGTGACATAGGGATTTATGCCCGGTTTAGTGAGTTAATCTATGATACCATAGGGGGAGATGGTGTTGAAGGCTTTTGCGAGGTCTAGATAGGCTGTGTGAACCACTTTACCCTCGTCCACGGCTCTGTTGACTGCTTCAAAGAAGTCAATCAGGTTTAGGAGACATGATCTGCCTTTCATGAACCCAAACTCGGTGGGGTCCAAAGTTTGAAGGTTGCCTATGTCTTTGTTTATACATTCCATGGTGATATGTTCCATGGCTTTGCAGATCGATCTCATCAGGCTAATGGAGCAGTAGTTCTCGGGGTCCATGGTGGATCCCCCCTTGTGGAGCGGGATAACCTTAGTTATGCACCATTCAGTAGGTACAAAGGCTGAAGTGATGCTATGATTGAACATGGTACTTAGGTGGGGTGCCAGTTTGTTTTGTAGTCCATGCAGAACACAGCCCAGGATGTTGTCTGGTCCCATGGATGCTGTGTTTTCTGCTTTGGATAGTGTGGCTTTTACCTGTGCATCCATGATTACTGGGACTTGGTAATATTCCAGTATTGAGATGGGCCCTTTAGGGGGTGAGAGGGGGTGAAGTTTGCACTGAGCCTATCTGCCAGGATGTTGGCAATATCAGTTGGTTCTGTATATTTAGTGCCATTGTGCTGTAACTCAGAGCAGATCTGAGTGTTGCCATTGAGATTCTTGACATAACTATAGAATGCCTTGTGGTTGTCTTTAGAATCTGTGGTGATTTTGTTTTCGTAAATAGCTTTGGATGATCTTATGAGGGATCTCAGCTTTCTTACTGAGGCTGACAAGGAAGTTTTTCCAGTCTTGGGATTTTACTCTTTTTTGCAACAGTTTCTCCCTTTTGTTGTAGAGTTTGTTTATGACAGGGGACCACCAGATTGGCTTCCTTTTTTTGAGGAGAGCATCAAGGTTCTATTAGGGATGGCACAATCCATACACTCATGTATGTGTTCATGCAGTGCATTGGTATAAGATTCAGCAGTCATACTTCTACTTTCCTCTGCATGGGTGTTGTGAGGTTTGCCACTTCTGTCTTGAGAAGCATGAAGTTGGCTTTGTAGAAGGTTTTTATGGTGGTTACCTTAATGGTGGGTGGGGGCAGGATGAGGACGTCTAGGGTGATTAGCTTATGGTTGGATCTGACCAACAAGGAGCTGACTTCTGCTGTGGAGCATCAGTCACCCATGTTGATAATGGCCAGGTCCAGGATATTGTCGCCCCTATTGCGGGTATGGATAAGTAGATCTAAGGCGTTGGAATTTATGAATTCCAAAAATCATTGGGAAAATGTGTTGATACATGAGTAGTTTTCCCAGTTAATGGAGGGGTAGTTGAAGTTGCCCAGTATTAGGGTATTTGGTTGTACCTTAATACTTTCCAGTATGTTAAGAAAAGTGGAATGAGAATCATGGGGAATGGTGTGAGATCTATAGAAAGCTACAATTTGGATCGCAGTCTTGGCTAGTGTTAGTTGCACTTGGAGAATCTTGAATGCATTATGCTGGGCAGCTAGCCTGTAGGTGTGGATATCCTTGGTGAACGTGGACACGCCTCCATCTTTAGTGTCTCGATTCAGGTTGGGTGACTGAAAGGTGTGGTATGAATTGTAGCCTGGTATTGCAGGGGAGCTCTCTGGAGCCTTGGACCAGGTCTTTGTCACTGCACAGCTATCAATGTTCTCCATTTTAAGGAGTGCCTTGAGTGAGTGCATTTTGAGGTTTAGCCTTCTAGCACTGAGTAGCATTACCCTCAGTTTTTGCTTGATTGTACCTGTTATGGTGGTAATTTTGTTGTTTGAACCCTGCCTTAAAAAAGCACTATAGGGGTGGCAAGAGCCTTTGCCAGTATCCAGAATCCCAGGGGTGACAGGTGCAGGCCATCTCTGGCAAAGCATTGTGGTCTGTCAATCATGTCATCCCAGGCAGGCATATACTGAACCCCCTGCAAATGACACCGGAAGCTTAGCCAATTGTTGAAGTCAATCATTTTGTCCTTGTGGTATCATTCTGGGTGATGGCAGGATGCTATTCAGGGCTAGTGTCATACCTGCCTGGGCTACAAGATCCAAGAGCTCCTCCATCTCTCTTTTCATGTAGGCCAGGGAGGTACGTCTCAGGTCATTTACTCCAACATGAACAATGACAGAATCATATATGTTGTGGAGTGACCTCAGTGCATGCGTTATGTGGTGGCTCCTGGTACCGACAGGCAGCTGACTGTAATTTTTGTCCTTGTTTAGCCTGGTGAGTGGGACATCAGTATGCCTGACTATAGAGTTGCCTATGACTAGTGTGCTGGGTACATTGTTTTGCCTTAGGGGCTGAGGTTGAGTAGCACACTGGTTTTGTGAGCTATGTGTCACTTGGGTTGTGTTGGGGGTTGGTGGTTGTTTGCATTTCAGCTTCAGAAGTCTCTGTTGCTTGGGCAGATTTTTATTAAGAACCTCCATGAATGTAGGTGTCTGTTTTGTGTTACTATGTGTGGGTTTTGGTGGTGTAGGTTTTGAAGGACTATGTGTTTTGTGTGGTGTGGTATGAGTGTTCACTTTCTCCTCTTGACTGGCTAGTCTAGTCTTGGCTGGAGAGAGCTTGGCTTCCAGCTTGGCTATGTAAGTAGATCCCTTACAGGTTGTAATGTTGGGTGGTAGGAGGAGAGGGTTGTCAGTATACATGAGGCAATTGCTACATTGCCCTACGATGCCCAGATTCACCAGGTGGACAGAAGAAAACACCGGGAGCTGACCCTTAGACATGCCTGGATAGGTGCTTGTTTATTTAAGCACTAGAACTGTTTTTCTCTTTACTTAGAAAGGAAAGTTGAGTGCTGTAGCAATTTAAGGAATATCTAGTGCTTACAACGAGTTCTAAGCAAGTGCTGAGCAAAAAATCATGTTTACTGGAAAACTGGCTAGTTCTAAGGGAAAATTTGAAGAACGGACTTTCTGGCACCAGTAATAGTTCAACCCTATCTAAGCGGTACTGCGCGATATGCACACCCATGCAAACATGTCTTTTTAAGCCAGAAAGTTGAAAGTTGAAAGGGGTAGAAAGCAGCCCCAAACAGCCAGTGAGGTACAATTCCTGAGCTGGAAACCACTACTCTAGCGACAGATAGGCAGCTCAATGTTTACCACTCACACTGATAAGCAGAAAGATTTCCCTCTACCAGAGCAAGGTCTGGACAACTCAGAAACACAAAATAAAGTCACCAGTATTTTATCAGTCAAGCCCCTAAGGTAACAAACATTTTAGTCACAGGTGATTTAATTGTGAGACACACAGATATCCATCTCACCAGATTGGATAAGGTAAAGGTCACGGTGAGCTGTCTGTCAGGTGCCAGGATTTAACACATCACACACACACTCAAGTCTCTCAACAACAGGAACTGTTATGACTCTGGGATCCAAACTATTATAGTATAGAAAAAAGGCATTAAATGAACAAAAAAAAAATGTTGTTGTTTGCTTTTTGTTTTTAAGGTACTAGTGCTTGTTTAGTGCAATGAGTTAGTTAACTGAGTATGATGTCAGGTCCCACCAATGAGGTGTTCTTCATTTTGAAGAGTACTTTCAGTACATGTACTTTTATTATGGTGGCTTGCAGAAGGGGTGAGAGGGGCAACCTGCACCAAGTACAGGGTGCTGGAGGTGTGATATTCCAATATCTCTTAAATGCAGTACTGGCTTTTAAAAGCTGGTATTACTTTTCCGGTCAAACCTGAGCACTGTAGTACTATCTGTGTGGTCTAAACTGAAGCAAAGAGTTTCCTACAGTTTAAAAGTAAAACAAAAAAAGTATATATATATATATATATATATATATATATATATATATATATTTTTTTTTTTTTTTTTACTAAAACTTGAGCAGTGTAGCTCGTTATACAGGCAGGGTATAAACTGTATCAGCTGTTTGCTACCTTTGTAGTTAGCACTTTGCTATAGTCTAAAAATATTTTTATAACTTTATAACAAGCTCTCCATGCAGGCAGGCAGGCAGGCTGGCTATAAACTGTAACAATTGCTTCTTACATCTGTATCAAGCAGTTTTGTATAGTTTAAAAATATGAAGAATTTTTTTAACTGAAACATGAGCGTTTTAATGCTCTGTGCAGGCAACTGTAGCAACTGCTTGCTACATTTGTAGCAAGCAGTTTGCTACAATTTATAAAGAAGAAGAATTTTTAACTGAATCCTGAGAGCTACAGTGCTCTGTGCAGGCAAGGTATAAACTATATTGACTCTTTGCTACATTTGTACCAAATAGTTTAAAATAAGGTATTGTGGTTTTTTTTTTACTTAAATATGATGAAGGAGGGTTGGGGAAAAGATACAGAAACTGGACCTGAATGGCTGGGGCAGCTGAAAAGTGGTATAGTGCATTTGGCCATGAATGTGTATTTTTTTTTTTTGTTTTTTGTTTGCTCTTCATTTGAAGAGCTGGGGGGAGGGGCATGGAGCTGGTTCATAGTCTGGTTGAACCATCTATGCTTCTGGTGGCTTGATTCTATCTGGGATAAGTGGGCTTGGAATAGATGTCTGTGATGTGAATTTGGAATACATTTTTTTGCCAGTACATTGGAAATATCCAGTAGATAAGAGCAGGTAACATCATTATGAATATGCTCTGTGAAATGTTAAGTATTATTTCTTATTTTCCTGATGCAACTATAGAAGGATTTTGCAGTTAGCTTTATTTTCTGTAGCTAGCCTGAGGTCATGGGATTCCTGTGTTTTTTTGGTGTTCCTTTTCAGTTTCTTACCTAGCTGATTAATGAGCTTCTTCCTTTTGTTATTTAGTTTGCTAATGCTTATGGACCACCAAGCTGGTTAGCCTGTAGACTTACAACATTCCTTTGTAACAAGCTAGGATGTTAAATTAATACAATTGGCAAGGCGTAAATAGAACTTATTCACATAACTCTTTGTAGTGCCAACATACCTCTCAATCTGTCAGTGCAAGAAATATGGACAAAGCCTGAAATAATGGAGAAACAAATGCCCAAAAATAGGAGCAGATTTTAAATATTGCTCATATAAACTTAGAAAGTTGCAAAAATAACAGCCTTTATGTAAGCATGTATTTTCTGATGGATATGATATCTGAAACTCAAATGTATATCACTATTTAGTGACTTCAACCTTCAGTGATTTGTTAGAAAATCACAAATTGTACATAGAACAAACCAAAAATATAATGAAAAATCTGGACAGTCTCAGAAAATCTGGAAAGGTGAGAGGTATGCGTGCAACATTATGGATAATACCATTATACTTGAATTTGGACTACGTCATAGAAATTCAGGAGACTTGTATGTTTAAAGTCCTTACATTCAGTACAATTGACAACTCTGACTATAATGAATGCATACAGATAGTTAAAGCAGGTAAACCAAAAAGCTGAAAAGAAAATATTATCCAAAAGTAAAAAAAAAAATGTGTAGATGGAAATAAAAAATAACGTTACAAATAAAAGTAAATATCAATATGTAAATGTAGGTGAGGTGAACAAATAAATATAATTGTGAACATATAAAAAAGGACTACCCTCATAGGACAATGTGCTATTATTCAAGGATAAAAAACATACATAAACCTCAGAAACCCAGTCATAGATAAAAACTAAAAAAATTAACAAACACTTCTAAGAGTAAATTCCAGAGGGAAAGCAATACCAGAAAAAAAGATTAAAAATAAGCACAAGACAATTTGGTTCAGAAAACAACATTCTTTAACTATGTCACATGAAAAAGACACGTTTAATCTAAGGATGTTGCTTTTCAATGGACAAAAGTGCTAAATGACTTTATTTCAATAAAGCAAGTGTTTGGTTAGTCCACTCCTGATTTATTCTGTGATTTTACTGGTTTGGAGATTTTGAAGGAGAATGTTACTAGTTTATGTTCTGACTTGACCAGTGATGGAGGATACCTTGAGGATGATACACACAGATGCTAATTTTGTTAGAAGCATATTAAGTATATTCTGTCCTGTAGTGGTTGCCTCAGTAATCTGGTCCTGAGAGTTATTGTTTATAAAACTGAAGAATGTTTGTGCATATCATATGGTGGTGGTAAAGGTCCCCCAATTTATAACAGAGTAGTTAGACTCACCTAAGATAACAGTGTTCATGCTTATGAGGAGTTTATCATCAAGAATGTTTAGGAATGTTGTGTGATTTTCTGGAGACGTAGAGTGGTTCCTATAGGATGTTATGATCTGATAGCAGATCCTATTTGGTGTGATCTAAATCTCTATAGATTCCACTTGTTTGTCTCTAGGTATCTGTCTTGAGGTAATGTGGTCTCTAGCAATCATGACTAAGCCACAATTTCTATCAGGAATAAACAAGTGGTAATCAGAAATATCTGGCAATGAAGCAATGTTCCCTTGGCTCTTAAACCAGGTTTCTATAACAACACATACACATATGTGCTCCAAATGCAGGATGACCTCAAAGTCTAGCAGTTTATTGTTTTGACTTCTAGGAGTAAGTAGGGCCACCTTGATATGGTCAGAGGATTGGTTTGATTTGGAAATTAGGTTGGGAGGTCCACCAGCTATACTTTGCTAAAAGACACAACAGGGTCTGCAAAATCTTTCATCGGTATGCAGAAGCCATCTTTAGTGAATCTGGATCCCCCTAGAATAACACCTGGTGTTAAAATCAATAATTTTTCTTTATTTGTTGGCATAATTTTTGGTGATGAAAGCATTCCACTCAATACTAAGGTCTTTCTTGCATTTGGGACATGCTTGGAGAGCTCTGGCATGTCTCACTCCATATCCATCAGTTTTTCTTACCAAGTAATTTACCAGAACATGAGCCACCACTATGTCATCCTTATATTTTTCTGTTATCAGGGTCCTTAGGGCCTTTTAATGTCAGCAATCTTGGCCTGTGAGAGACAGCTCACTGTCAGCCTCCTTTTGTTCAGCTTCATGAGTGAAGAATCAGTGTGCCAACTATGGAGTCACCAATCACTAATACATTATCCTTTGTGTTTGCAGATTGCTTTGTTCTGAAGGGTTGTAGGATGTGCTCTTTCCTGATGACTTTAGGTTGTATTATCGTTAACTGGTGTTGATGTGCATGTTTTATGCTGGGCCTTGCACCTATACAACATTGTGGCTGGGGCAGAAATTTTCTAAGTGCCTCAGTGTATCATAATATAGCATGGGTATGTACAGAGTGTTGTATAGACAAGCCATGCTCACAGGATGCATTTTTTGTAAGAATGCGGCTTTGAATTTGGCTACTTACTCGCATCTTTCATAACTAGATAGTGATGATTTAAATAAAATATAATTATCTGTGAGCATCAGGCAATTTTTCATTGCCTGAATGAATACACCATAAGCTGTTGGTCTGGCAAAAGAGGCTAAGCTAGCTGGCTGACCTTAATTCCCAGTAGCTACTTCTGTCATTACTTGTTTCAAAATGATGGCAAAGTGTCGTGTCGTGTTAAACTTCCTCCAACACCTACTATGAGGAATACACTGATCTGATAAGATACGGTAATGTTTACATCTCATGCATTTGCCAGGCTTGCATTCACTCTGCCTCTCATGTTCTTGCTTAAATTCATCAGTATTATGCTTTACATTGAATATGCATCTCTTTGCATTTTATTTCAGACATTATCAATCACAGCAGTAGACAGACCAGCTGACATAATGGTTAAGGTCTTTGCCTTCCATGTACAAGATACAAGGTTTGCGACTGACTTCTCGCCAATGACTGTTTGGAGTTGGCATGTCCTTCCTGTGTCACTGTGGATGTTCTAATATCTCCAAAAAGCATGCTGAGAGTTTCCTTCTCAAACTCACTAGTGAATGAAGCTGAGGGCAGCAGCATATACTTTACATGGTGCTCTCTAAGGGAAAGAGTTGTACAAACTGACCTCTTTGGGTACTTATTGTGGTGCAAGATAGTAGAACATGGATCATGGACTGCATGCTGTGGCAGGGCTACCCACTTGATGGTGTAAAATATGGCTATCATGGGCATGGGTTAAGGCAGGTTGGTTGGAGACCTGACATACGCCAGAGACCCATGCTAATGGGGGGAGGGGTGTGTATCAGACAGTGTGTGCTCATAAGCTGCCCAATCTGGGTTTCCTGGGTGGCACTGTTGAGCAAAAGTTGGATAATCAATTACACTACACTCAGTGTAGGTTCACTACTCAGGAGGAGGACAGGCTGTGGGAATTGTGGTGAGGGAGCGGCTTCAGAAAACAGTGATGGATGTCTTCCAAACTAATGACAGACTAATGGCACTCAGACTCCATTGATAGGACAGTATTCATAATCTCAGCCTATTCCCCAGGTTGTGATAGTGAAGAGAAGAGTGTATTTAGACAGAAGTTGTCCCGAATGCACATATCAGGACAGACAGATACCTCAGGGTATGAGGACTGCCTGGGTCCACATAGATGGGGAACAGAAATAAAGAAAGATAAGCCAATCTATACTTCTGCCTGGCAAATGGCTTGATAGTAACCAACACATGGTTCAGAATGAAAGACAATCACATGATCACATATGAAAGTGGCCAACCTTCCTAGCAAGGAAAGGGCTAGATCCAATGATTGCAAAGTCATCACCAGTGAAACAGTTGTTCTACAGAATAAACCACTGGTCATAGCTTTAGGCAGTGGTCAAAGAAGACTATTATGTCAACAGAGATCAGGCTGAAGAATTGGAAGTTGACTGTAGAGAAAGAACAAGAGTTCACAAAATTATTCAGGGCTATAGCACCTCAAGAAGAAGAGGAAATACAGGGAGTTGAAGAAGAATGTTAGCACCTCAAAACAGCATGTGTGAGGACTTTGGAACAGCTATGTGACTGAGCCAGGTATGTAAATAAGGTACATAAGGAAAGCTTGTGGTGGAATGCAGAAGTCCAGGAAATAAGCAAAGAAAAGAAGAAGTGCAGGTAGAAGGTGGAGATAGAAAATATGGATTAGGCTAGGAAGGAACACTGGTTGGCTGACAAAGAGGCTAGGAATGGAGTTTCAGTAGCAAAGAACAGGGCAACAGATGCATTTTACCAAATTCTGGAAAGTGACTCAGTAACTGGCACAAAGAAACTCTATGGGTTTGCAAGGCAAAGACAGAAAGATAAAGAAGACAGTCAGACAACTTTCATAAGGTATGTTAAAAAGAACCTACTCACCAGTCCACTGGACAAAAAGCAGATGGATGGAGTACTTCCAACAGCTTCTGAATGAAGAAAACCCCACAGAAGTTGTAATACCCCAGACACATCCTACAATGAGAGAAGAAGAGAAAGCAGCAGGCTCATAGGATCATAGGATCATAGAAGGGTACTAGGCTATTGGCTCTGAGGCCCTTATAAGCCTAGCCAAGAGTTTAGCCTATGTTTAAACAAATCAGCACGCTATGCCCCTGTCCAGCAGGGACATGGGTGGAATCCCATGGGTATATATGGGAGATTCCAACAGTTAAGATTAAGATGTTGGGTGAGATTGGGAAGAAATGTCTCCTAATGTTACTCATAGCAGTGTGGAGGGAAAGGCATATCTCAAATGACTGAAGAATAAGCATACTTGTACCAGTATACAAGAACAAAAACAAAGGGGACATCTATAACCATAGACAGCACACAGGTATCAAACTCCTGTCCCCTTGTATGAAAATTTTGCAGAGGGTGATTGATAAATGGATATACAGAGCAGTAGAAAGTAAGAAGGGAGGTGAGCAGTTTTGATTTTGATCAGGATGCAGCACAATTGACCCAATGTTTGCAGTAAGGCAGACAGTTGAGAAGAAGCTAGAGATGAGGAAAAAGTCCAATTGGGCATTCCTATACATGGAGAAAGCATATGACAAGGTCCCAAGAATGCTGGTTTGGGCAGTCCTGCTCTGGTTCAAAGTATCAGAAACATTGTTAGAATTACTGAAAGCTATGTACAAGGACCAAATGACTCAAGTACGAATAGTGTTTGGTGTCACAGAGGCATTCCCTGTGGGAGTTTGTGTGCATCAGGGTTCAGCTTTGAGCCCACTGCTATTCATACTGGTGATGGATTACATTAGCAAATAGTCAGGGGGCACATATCACCAAAGTTACTGTTTACAGGTGATGTGGCATTACAGACAGAACAAGAACTTCAGCAAAGAGTAGGGGAGTGGAATGCCAAACTAAAGGCACATGGGATGAAACTGAGTACATATAAGACAGCAGTTGTAATGACAGCAAATGGGGGAAATAAGAGGAATCTGAGAATTTAGATAGAAGGGAATATAGTGGAACAGGTTAACAACTTCAAGTATCTGGCAGGGGTGGTTGAGGAGAAGGGAAGTCTGAATGAAGAGGTCAAAGCTAGAATCAGAGGGTCAGGGGTAGTGTATGACAGAATTCCAACAAAGCTGAAAAACAATGGTGTGACTAGTAGTACTGTATGGTAGAGAAACCTGGGTAGTGAAGGCCGAGCAGTTGAGGAAGCTAGAGATTATGGAAATTAAGTATCTCAGATAGGTGGTAGGATGCACACTGTGGGATAGATGAAGAAATGAGAACATAAGAACAGAAGCAAAAGTAGCACCAATTGCAGAATGATCAAAGAGAGCAAATTACGATGGCTCAAGCACATGTGCAGAAAAGCAGAAGGCAATCTGGTGAAGAAGATTTGTAGCAGACAGGAAGAAGGCAACCAGAAACAAGGGCATTAAGCAAAGAAGTAGATGTACTCTGTGCAAGACGATCTGCAATAGTCAGGCGTAAGAAGAAGAAGGCAAGAGCATATCATTGGATTATTGGACTGAGAGAGATGGCAGCAGTTAACAAAACACCCTGACTCCATATAGAAAATGGTAAAAAGGAGGCTGATAATGAATATCATTGACAGCACTCATATTATCATTTTGTCTCTTTAGTAGTTCAGCAATTGCATTGAAATGTACTGCTTTTTCAAAAGGCAAAGTCACTTCTAAATTTGTTTTCTAAGGTACTACAATATCAGACAGCCCTGTCACAGTTTTATATGTAATTTGGATATCTTTCATTTGGTCAGACTTACAATTTTCAGTAAATTCATGCAAATGCCTAAAAATAATGTTTCCCATAAAACTCTATGAAGAAACAAACCAAAGAAAAATGGTCTGGAAAAATACCACTTGAGGGCTTCAGAAATAAAAGAATTGATTAAAAACAAAGTAAGTGCTTTCATCTTTATTAAAATCTTGAGCATTAAGTTGCTCCAGCTCATCTGTATGATTATATGACCTTGTGGTTGCTCAGGTCAACAATCTAAGGTATTTCACCCACAGACAGATGTCATCTACAAGATGGTGCTTGACACAAATGTCTATGAGGAAGGAAAGACAATAGTCTCAGGCAGCATTCTGTCATCTCCAAGAATGATGCCTGAGTTACAAGACTTTTTTGACTCTAAAAATGAGGAGGATAGTTGGTGTCATTCTAGAGGATTCACTATCTGTTAGTGGGGGATGTGATGGTTGGCATACCTTCCTGATTTACAAGGATGGCTTTCACATCTCTCACTATGTTTTTTATCTACTGACTAAAATTAAAATCAGATATTGCCATAGTGCTTTTGTAGGCAAAGTCCAAGGAGGTCCATGTATAGCAAGTTCTATTTCAGAATGTGTTAACATGGTGCTGCTCAATGCTAGGTGTCTGATCAAAAAATACCCATAATTTGTGGCCCTCCTGGATCTTGTGCACATTCATATCTACATAGTTTCTGAAACTTGGATCATTGAATTGACAGACCCCTTTTGTATCTGGGTTTGCATTTATAAAGCCTTCAGATGCACTGAAAATTGTAATGGAATGTCCATATTTAAAAACGAAACCAGCACTCCTTACTGTCTCAAACGTAAAGTAAAGCACCAGCACGACAGCAGTAATTCCAAACACGAATACTTTAATATTATACTAATACACTGTTACACTGTTGAGCGCTTTCATCCACTAAAGACTTCATCAGAACACATTGTGAAATAAATACTGCTCACTTAAATACTTTAAAATTCATCACATGGCACACATCCATATGTAATTTAAGTGCTAGTGCTAAAACAGATACCTTCCATTATTATTTACAAAACCTACACTCACTGTCTAATATGTAATGATTACCATTAAGTTTATTAAAAAACATGAATTTAAAACTTGAATTTAAAACACATTTAAAACCACAAACTAAATCATTACTACCTTTTACCTACGATTATCTAAAATGGGTTTGATGGAGACATGCTCATTAATTCCAGGATAAGTAGAAGCATTTAATTTAACCTGCCATCTAACTTCTTTATCACTAACCATTTTTTTAATGTCCCCTCCCCTTACATTACAACTAACAACCTCCAAAATCCCAAATGTAAAATTACTACAGTCCTTGCTCAATTTTATATGTTTCCATAAAGCATTGTTCTCATCATGTTTTTTGATGCTGTATTGGTGATCATAAATCCTATTACGTAAACATCTGATGGTTTTTCCCACGTAAAAACAAGGGCAGTGGATGCAAATAGCCAAATAAATCAAGTTCTTGGACCTACAGTTCCCCTTATGAAATATTATTCTTGATTTATTATAATTCTGTAAAGTCACTTCTTGTACACATGTTATGTATTGGCACTGCTGACAAGTGCCACATTTAGTTGTACCCCTACTATTACACCTCCCGTTTATCCTATTATATTTCTTCCCTAATAAAAACTTCATATTAGGCCCATTTCTATTAACAAACTGTGGCTCCATCCCCACTATATTCCATATCCTTTTATCAGCTTTAAATACATTCCAATTCCTCTTAATAATACTTTTTATATTTCCACTATTTGGTCCATGTTGTAATATACAGGCCTTCCCAAATTTGTTCGTAGTGTCATTAATACAACTGGTTACCCTATTCTGTATTACACCAGTTATGGATCCCTCACCTAAGAGGGGTTTGAACTTTATACCCCATTGTTCTCGGACATAGTACCTAAGGTCATTAATCATACCCATAGGATATCCTCTTTCAACAAAAAATGATCCTATTTTCTCAAGTTCCATGTCCAGATCCTCTATGTCCGAAGTCATCCTGGCTGCTCTAATGAACTGCCCTTTCACTATGTTCCTTTTCTGGGCCCACGGATGACTACTGGTGAAATGCAAATAGGAATTGCTGAAGGTAGGTTTCCTAAAAATATTAGACTTAAATTTCTCATCTTGTAGCGTGACCAGCACATCTAGAAAAGAAATAGTTTTTTTGTCCATATTGATGGTAAATTTGAAATGCTCACTACAAGAATTAATAAATCTGAAAAAAATGTCAAGTTCCCCCCGACTTCCCTTCCAAACAAGGAAGATGTCGTCTAAAAAGCGGTAGTAACAAGCAATATTATCAAACCACTGGGACCCAAAGATATACTCTTTCTCCCAATTAAACAAAACAAGGTTTGCATATATGGGGGCGCAAGCTGCCCCCATCGCTACCCCTTTAGATTGCTTATAGTATTCCCCCTCATAATAGATGTAGTTATGGGTCAATACTACCTCCATAAAATTCATTATGAGAAGTGTCCTATCCCAGGACAATTGTCCTAACTCCTCTATACTCTCCTGAAACCTTCTCAAACCTTCCTCTAGGGGTATGCTTGAAAAAAGGTCTATTACATCAATGGTGACCAACCAATGGTGACCAACCATTCAGCCCCCTCAGATATATTGGGTACCAACCTACTTAAAAAATCCCACAAATCAAATACTAAATGAGTGATTTTCCCAAGACTGGATTTTAACAATTTATCAATAACTTTCCCAAATGGGAATGTTTTGGAATCACTCCCAGAGATTATAGGTCTAAAAGAGGGGTCAACATGGTCCTTGTGGACCTTGGGTACACCCACAATAGTACCTATAATAGGTTGCTCCACTTTCAAAAACCGGAACAAATCAAGATCAATGCTTCCTTCTAATAGGAGATCATTCAACAATGCATCCACTTTATAATACCCTCTGTTTACTTCATTTACAGAGGATACCTCATATTTTCCTGAGTTCAGTAAAATGCTATTCATCTTGTTAATATACTCTTGAGAGGGGTACAAAACTACCCCTCCCCCCTTGTCCGGTTTCATAATGCGAATGTTGGGGTCCCCTTGCAAGCTTTTTAATACTTTATACTCGTCCTTGGAAAGATTATGTTCAAAATTGTTATTGTTAGATCCATTACGTTTACTATACCTATATATATCTCCTATCACTAATTTCTCAAAAGTATCCAGTAAGGAATTCAATGGAGGGGTATAAGAACTTTTTACTTTAAATTCTTTCTCTTTATTATTCTGGGAGCCATCAAATTTAACACCTAAATTTAATTTTCTAATGTATTTTTTTACGTCCAAAATATTTTCTACTACATTCAAACCACTATGTGGTATAAACTTCATCCCTTTGGACAACAAGGTGAAATGTTCCTTTGTAATAGTCTCACCAGTATAATTATAAATATGAAAGTTATCAAAGGAACTTATAACTTCATTGATTCTAATAATCTCTAGTTCCTTCTCCTCAGAGACAAATGCACGAGGAGCCCTTACCTCATCGCCCTCCCTCCTAGAAATTCCCCGTTTCCAGTGTGATGTCCCCTCTGATCTCCTTCCCATTCCACTTCTTCCCCTAAAAAATCATGATATCTTGATTTATTCCTCTGGTTATGATTAAAGGTACTCTGGTTATTGTCACCCCATCCCCTTTGATTATTTCTATAATGATCACCAGCCTGTATCTTTCTTTTTGTTTTAAATTTATTATTGTTATAATCCATCTTCTCCCATCTGTAGGCCTCTCCCTTCTTATACTGCTCTAAATCCCTTTTAAGTTTGTTACATTTGCGTTCAAATTGCTTGGTCATCACACTAGACACCCAATTGTATTGAGATTCATACAATGTCTCACATTCATTAAACAACAAGTCAGTAGTAATACAACTGTTTAAATCATCTAGTTCAGCAATTAATTTACAAATTCTACTGTCATTAGATTCCATGATGAATCTCATAAAAGAGAACCCAAACCCATCAAACAATTTGTTACATTCCCTTTTGCAATTTTCGTCCAATACAATTCCCATTGGTACTTTAAAGAAACGTAATCCCATAGGGACTACCCCTTTGTCCAAACAGTTTTTCAGATAGTTGTTATCTATCTGAATACTTTTCAAAACTTTGAGTTTATTGCCAAACAATATAATGGAATCTTTTAAATTATGTCCACCATTCACATCTGTATACTCTATGAAGAAACAAACCAAAGAAAAATGGTCTGGAAAAATACCACTTGAGGGCTTCAGAAATAAAAGAATTGATTAAAAACAAAGTAAGTGCTTTCATCTTTATTAAAATCTTGAGCATTAAGTTGCTCCAGCTCATCTGTATGATTATATGACCTTGTGGTTGCTCAGGTCAACAATCTAAGGTATTTCACCCACAGACAGATGTCATCTACAAGATGGTGCTTGACACAAATGTCTATGAGGAAGGAAAGACAATAGTCTCAGGCAGCATTCTGTCATCTCCAAGAATGATGCCTGAGTTACAAGACTTTTTTGACTCTAAAAATGAGGAGGATAGTTGGTGTCATTCTAGAGGATTCACTATCTGTTAGTGGGGGATGTGATGGTTGGCATACCTTCCTGATTTACAAGGATGGCTTTCACATCTCTCACTATGTTTTTATCTACTGACTAAAATTAAAATCAGATATTGCCATAGTGCTTTTGTAGGCAAAGTCCAAGGAGGTCCATGTATAGCAAGTTCTATTTCAGAATGTGTTAACATGGTGCTGCTCAATGCTAGGTGTCTGATCAAAAAATACCCATAATTTGTGGCCCTCCTGGATCTTGTGCACATTCATATCTACATAGTTTCTGAAACTTGGATCATTGAATTGACAGACCCCTTTTGTATCTGGGTTTGCATTTATAAAGCCTTCAGATGCACTGAAAATTGTAATGGAATGTCCATATTTACTCAGGATCCTATAAACCCAAGACAAAATCTCCATATCCCAACCTAGAACTTACAGAGGCACAAATTGCTATTAATAAAACTATCACATTATTGCTAAGTACAGATCCCACTCTGTGTTCACAATGGCAATGAGGATTACTGAAGTCTAATAGATGAGATTTTTATCCAGCCTAATAGTATTCTATGTGGCAATATTCACTATTCTATCATTAATCTGCAGTTATAATATTAGTAATAAATATACTCAACATTTCCTAGATTTCAACAGTGCCAATTCCCTTGGACAGTTTGTCAGCTTTCCCTTTAGAGGCTGTAATGTCTTTTATTTTCTCCTAATACAATCACTGTGCTTGCATCCCACCCTGTGTCTCTACCATCATTCTTACGTCTGAATAGGAAAAAGTACTGTTCTCCTATGAAATGTGTGGTACTCCTGCAAATGTCATGGTCTATAGGGGTTTCATCAACACAAATATGCTCTCTAGCAAGCTTCCAGAATAATCCTGTTTTTGACAACTCTATTGTGACAGCTGCCATTTTTACCTCTTATTTTCACTTGAATCTGAGCAGTTGTATTGAGAAAATCATCTCTATCTATGCAAAAGACACTGATACATTTATCAGCCTATTCTTACAGTGGAAATTTTTTCCTTAATAAACTGCACAATAAATTGAATAAATTAACTGCTATCTATAGCAAGGCTCTCTACTTTCACAATAACAAAAAAAAAAACCTGAAACAGGCAAGCAAGATCCTCAAGTGCTCAACTATATTATTTCACAGAGTTCAGCAATGCTTTTTAAGTGTTTCAACTGCATCCAGGGCCATCCATACTGAGATAAGAATCTTTCCTTTTCTGCAATTTTATTTGTCTTATACTGTGTCTGATACTATTTTTGAGCATTTTTGAAAGGAATTATTGATATTGTTGTGGCAAAATTCATAATTTTTCTCTGAGTTGGGTTTTCTAGTTCTGTTTGCTTCCAAATCACCTTACAGAAGGGTGAATTAGCCAGGGACTTAGTTGTTTAGAAGTTGTTGTTTAATCTCTACTGGAGAGCTTACTTTTGCTGTGTTTTTATATTAAGAAATGCCACGTTCATCCATCTTGTGGCAGAAGGGGTTTACCTGGTCTCTCTGAGTTGGTGAGTACTCCAGGGAGTTCAAAGTGTAGTTGGTAGTTAGTCAGAGTTTATAGGAGTCAGTTTTCAAACTTTTTTCTCTACTGTAAATTAAGAGCATTTGCTCCGTGCTCACTTCCTCAGAGCTCAACATTTTTTTTCAAGTGTTCCAACTGCATCCAGAGCCATGCAGGCTGAGATAAGAATATCTTCTTGATTTACTGGTATTGTATTTGCTTTCTACAGTGTTTGCTGTTGTTTTTGAGCATTTTTAAATTAATTATTGAATTCTGAGACAAAAAAAATGTATTTGTTGGCTTTTCTACTTCTGTTTGCTTCCAAGTCACCTTGGAAAAGGGTGGTTGTTGCTGTTTAATCTTCTCTTGAGAGCAACTTTGCTGTGCCTTTACATTAGGAAACTGCAGGTTCAATGGCAGAATGTGTTTACCTGATTTCTCTGCCTTAGGAAGCACTCCAGGGATGTGTAGTCACTTATTGACCAGAGGGCATAGGAGTCCATTTTGAAGCTTTTTTCTCTGCTATATATTAGGCACATTTGTGCAGAGCTGCCACCATATAGCTGTAGTTAGCAATGCCATGTACAGTAGTTAAAGGTTAGATGTTAAAATTTCACTATAAAATTAGTAGGAGGCCTAAAACCTATCACATAGTAAGGCAATGCAGGGAGTTAAGCTTAGGACAGCTAGTTTGTGCATTGAAAACACTACCACATTCTTCCACTATCAAACATCTTGCCCCTTACTCCAGAAACTACCCAAGGAGGCCACTGATAAAACCCAGTCTTTAATCAATAATGGTCTATCCTATTGCAGGAAGGTACAACATGGATAAGTAATTTACAAATATCTCTGTGTTCATCTTGGTAGATTTAGGCATCCTGAGGCAGTGTAGGTATTACTTCATGTTCTCAGACAACCACTTAATCATTAAAGAAAATTACACAGTATGCAAGAAATGGAAATACACTACTTCCTTACAGACAAAATTTTCACATACATATGAAGTTGTCAAGAACCCACACACTATACCCCTTACAGATGCCACTTGTGACAAACACAGACTGCCTTATGCTGAGGCACTTAAAAGTAACCTTCTCAAATCTCAAAGTCCTTCCAAGCCACCTAATGGCAACACAGCTCCAGAGCAATTAATTAAACACATACCAGAAGCAGTATCCAACATCTCACATATGCTTACACTCAATGGTCCCCCAAGAGCAAAATCCATATGACAAGCATACAGTTTATCTAAAAGTCATGTCATTTTGGACTCCACTGTGCAATACATAGATGCCCTACTTACCAGGTTAGACAAGGAGAAGGCAATGGTTAGTTAACTATCTGGAGCCAGGATCCACAATATCAAGCACACATCCAGGACACTGTACCCCAGGTACCAATATGATTCACTCATAGTCTAAGTGAGTATAAATGACCTGAGACATACCTCAGTGGATTATATAAAAAGAGACACTATAGATCTCTCAGAATATCTGTCACAAATGGGTACAAGCCTTTCGTTGAACATAATCCTACAGTCACTAATGATGATGCCACAGTATGAACATAAAATGATTGATTTTAATAACTGGCTTAGTTTCTGGTGTCACTCCAGGGGGATCCGCTATCTGACAGCATAGGAAGACATGGTCAACAGACTATATTTTCTTTGTCAAGGATGGGATCCAAGCCATAGAAAATATTCCTTCCACATATTTAGACCTACAACAGCACAAACTGGGGCTAAAGTTGGAGGTGTCTCAATCTAAGTTAGCAACAAATATGCTTCTAGGTTGGTTAAACAGGATGATGCCATGGAGCTCATCCACATGCAAGTTACTATAGATAAGGTCCCTCACCATATCCTAACTAGTTAAGGTCATCATCTATGCCCTTGAGTCTCACAACTCATGCCTAAACCTATTAGATGCACTCACCATCCAACCAAATATTCTATTCATGGGTGACTTTAACTACCATTTTGATAGACTGAAAAACGTACACTGTCTCAAACTCACAGGCATGATGCTTCCTGGACTTTATTAACACAAACACCTTGGAACAGATACTGCATGCTCTAAATAGAGGATCAAACATACTGGATATGGTACAAACCAATATGGGCGAGTGCTGCATTCTCTGATGTGTCACATCCGTACTAGTGAGGTTGGATCGGAAAGTTGGCTCCTTTGAAGAAAATCAACCTAATAAGCACAACTAAACCAACTACAGTTAGGACCTGTTCTAAGGCAAACTACATAATATTAGGTGACGATTTGACAAAATTCAAGGCTCCCCCAATCCCAATGCCACAGCTACCTATGCAGAACTAATTACAGTGCCTATGAGATGCAAACCCAAACAAAACACAAAAACCAAAGCCCAGTGGTAGAATCCTCAACTAAGGGTATATAATAAGAAAAAAAAAAAAACTATTTATTTATTTATTTATTTATTTATTTTAATTATTTAATTAATTAATGAATTTATTTATTTATTTATTTATTTATTTATTTATTTATTTAACATTTGTTTACCAGGAAATGTCTGACTGGGCCAAAGTGCACTTTTCAGTGGATGCCTGAGGAAAAAAGCTGCATAGTTACACAAAAATAAAACATTTTATTTCTGTAATTATGAATTAAGTTACAAGAGATACTTGCACAGATGTACAGGAGACAATCAAGCAATTCTATGACAACTGCACAAAAGAAGTTACAGGAGATAGATGCACAGGAGAAAATCATACAATTCTCAGTGTTATAGAATGAAATGCATGAGACAGTTGCACAGGAGCAGATTATACATTTATTTGAACAGGTTATATACATTTTACGAATTAAAATTTTCCTAAGACGTGGTTAGATTAAATATTTAGATTTAGATTTTAGTATATAAAGATGGGTAGGTTAAGATTTAGATTATAGGAAGTCTGTTATAATAGGAAGCATACTCAAAACAGTTATTCAGGTCAATAAGTATGATAGTGAAGGAAGAGTAGAGAGTTAGAGCACAGGGCAGCAGAAAGAAGTGGAAGAAGAGGAAGACGGGTAAAGAAAAAAGATAGTTTGTGTGAATGGCAAATAGAGAAGTTTGCCAGGAAATAGAGGTTGTGATTAGTCAGGGTTAGCGCATGAACAAATCCAAAAATGGCTTAGGTGTTGCTGCATGGAGTGTTTATAGATTGGAAGATGTCCTGATTGTTAGAGGAAGTGTGTTCCAAAGTTTTGCAATAGGGTATGAATATAGATTTTTGCTGGATGAGTTAGAAGGTTTTGCTATACAGAGGAGTTGTTTACCTTCAGATCTGAGAGTTTTGTTTGGGATGTATAGATTAATTAACTGGTGAAAAGACGGACATGCTTCAGGTTTATAAATATTTTTGGTCTTAGTTAAAGAGAAATAGTTAATTATTTCAAGCTGGTGATGGGGAGTAGAGGAAGTTGCATTGATGAGTGTAGGAAAAGGCACTGTGGGCAGATATGGCAATTTTATTATAATAACCATCAAGTTTACTTTTCCGTGCAGACTGTAAACTAATGAAGACAGAGACACTATACATTATGGAGGGTAATAGAAAGGTTTTAACAAGGGTGACTTTCGTTTTTGAATTAAGTAAATTTGGGCAGTGCAGTGGTGCAGCAGTTATCATTGTTGCATCACAGCAGGAAGTTCTCCAGTTCAATTCTTGGCTGGGGTGCCTTCTGTGGAGAGTCTGCATGTCCTCCCTGCATTCGCATGGGTTTCCTCCAAATGGTCTGGTTTCCTCTCCCATTTAGAAACATACATCTGAAGCATTTCTCATTGGACCTCCACTGAAAATGGGCTCTTTGCCAGTAAATAAATGTTAAATAAATAAATTATTTTTATAAAGCATTGGAAGGTTTTTTTATGTTATTTTTGGATATGTAGGTCAAATTTCAGTTTACCATCAAGTACGACTCCTAGTAGCTTGGTGTGGGATACCATTTTGATTGCAGTATTGTTAATACAATGAACCTTGAAATAATCTTTATTGGGTGATAGTTTTGGAGTGAACAGGAGAGAGTTGGTTTGTTTGCATTAAGGAATAGTTGTACACCTGTGATCCCATTTTCAACTGAGGTAAATGCTTGCTGGGTAATTTGTTGCAGATGTGTTAGAAAGGTGGATGAGCAGATGATAGTGGTGTCATCAGCATACTAGATAAATGTTCAAAGACTGGTGGAGGTATGGAGGTCATTGATGAAGATATTAAAGAGTAAAGGACTAAGGATAGATCTCTAAGGTACACCTATGGAGATATGGAGGGAGAGGTAGATGGACCCTTTTTATTTCACAGATTGTTCTCTAGTGGGTAAATACATATACAACTATTGAAGGGAGAAGGAAGAAAGACCAAGGTGATGAAGACTGTTAAGGAGTTGGGAGTGTGAGATAGTATCAAAGGCTTTTGAGAGGTCAAGGAATAGGGCTGAGACTATTTTATCTGAGTCTCTGGTTTTATTGACTATATTCATGAAGAAGTGTAATGCTGTAGTAGGAGTATGGCCTGGTTGGAAGCTGTGCTGAGTTTTGGTAATGAGGTTAGATTGAATTAAGAATTGGAGTAGTTGCTGATGAGCACATTTCTCTAGAAATTTTGAGAGTGGAGACAATATGGCTATAGGTCAATAGTTAGTTAGTTCAGTGAAGTAATCTCCTTTGTGTAATGGAATGACATAGACATTTCCATATGTCTGGTATGTATTATTGTTTGATTGGGTCTATATTATGATATTGCATGCTCAGAAGAGCAAATGACACATAATCAACCCCATGTAAGAGAAAGCTTACAATGTCAAAACTTCGGAACAGTGATTTTTTTCCCTTGGAAAAAAATCTCTGTTCCGAAACAAAAAAAAAAATTAAAAAATCTATAAAACATTACACACACACCCCCGATGTGGGAGGTTGTACCCCCCTCACCCCCTACTTAAATAAACCAACTCCAAGATCGCATTACAGTGCCAAAAAGACAAAGTATCAAAAGCGGCCAAACAAATTCTTTCCCAGAGAAAGAATTCGCTGAAAAGCTGCTTCACTATTTTGCGTTTTCACACTTTTCAGTTCGTCAAAGATGCATTCGACAACCTGCGTCTGCGACATCATAATAGGGAGCCGTTTAATTGATCTATCAATAAGGGTGCTGACTGGGTATGCTATTGTGTCTGATGCTCTCTTTAGGTATTCAGGAGGCAGTCTTTCAGCAGGGGGGTCAGGTTTAAGTTTGGATAATAGTCTTTTTATTTGGAATATGGGAGGAAGTTGAAGAGAAAAGTTAGTGGTGATGGGAAAGTAAGAAGTTTGGGTAGTTGTGTTATGAGGTGGAGTGCTGATGGCATTAGGGATAGAGGAGGTCACAGTATCTATGCTTTGCATGAATGATATGTTGAAACTGATGGTTATTTCTAGGTGGGAAGCATCTATGCTGCGACATGGGTCTTTTTTAGAACCTGGATTGAGTAGGGATGCTATAGAAGCCCAGAAATTTGGGGGAATGTATTCTATGCTTGTCTTGTATATGGGTGTAGTAGATTACTTTCTCTATTGCTTGTTGTTTCTTAACCTGATTGCAGAGTTGAATAAATGTCAGTCATGGAAAATTTGATTTTTTTTCCCCTTGTGTTCCCACTTTGTCTATGTCTGTCATGAGGAGTTTAGTGGACTTGGAGAGCAATGAGGCAAGATTATGTTTAGTTCTTTTGGTGCAAAGTGGGGCAGAGAGTTGAGGATGCGGAGTGATGTGTTATTAAAGTATTCTACTGCTTCATTTAGGGGGAGGTATTTATGGATGGACCAGTTAAAGAATTTTAGGGATTTTATAACGGGAGAAATTGGTTAGGCAATGTGTAGATTTAAGAGTATACTTCCTTATGATTTGGCATAGGTTTGAAGGTGGTTGCTGATGTAGTCTGGAAGTGTTCCTAAAGATGGAAACTTAGCAGTGCTGGAAACTACTATTCAGTTGAGAATTAATTCATAGTTGGAATTTTTGTTAAATCTTGTGAGAGAATTAATAATTTAGGTATAACCATGTAGATTTATATTTGTAGGGGCATATGAAGAGAGGTTGACCAAACAATATTAACATCTCTTAATATGATAGTTTACATGCTTATTTTGTTAGAAATTTGGGCTAAGATATTTTCAAGTATAAAGATGTTATGTTCTGGGGGAGATGTATGATGTTATGATACAGATGGTTTTGGATGCATTTAGTTTAAGTACTGAGACAAGAATTTCAGCTGTTGAGAATATGGAGATATTTTCATACAGAGAGGTTATGGGAAGTGTATTTGGAAAAAGTAGGGCTATGCTACCTCCCTTCTAATTAACTCTGTCTAGCCTAATTATACTGTAATTTGGTGGAAGTATTTCACTGCCCTTTATGTTTGGATTTAGCCAAAATTCTGTTAATGCTACTATGTAGTGTCTGTATTGTTTAATACAGGCAGGGAAGAGGGTGATTTTATTGCAGATGTTTTTTACATTTAAAGTGATAAAGTTTAGGGATGTCGAATGAGTGTTGTTAACAGTATGGAGTGGTCCTGGGCTGGGGTGTATATCTCCACATAACTTAATTAATATAAGAAGAATTGAATTGTTAGTGAATATGTTGGCATTTGTTAGGATTGTAACCAGGAACTGACTAAAGGCACTTCTGAAGAATCAGGCAAACCAGAGTCAGACAGAATTGTTACTTTTACTCATAAATTAAAAACACATTTAAGTTTATGAATAAAAGTGACAATTCTGCCTGGTTGTGGTATGTCTGGTTCCTCAAAAGTGCCTTTAGATAGTTCCTGGTTTTGTGTAGGTTGGCACTGTTGTGTTCTCAGTTTAAATTTTGTATATGTTAATATTGGTTGTAATTTGATTCTACGGTGGGGTGTATGTAAGTATTTTAGTTTATGGTAGTACATCTAATTGATGGCAATTAAATATGCTGAGATATCTGCATTGCTGGTTAGGGTTGGGTGGTTTGTTATAGTTGCAGTGCCTGTGTTATATTTTGTTTTGACAGATAACAAATGAAGAAGATGAGAGGTGTGTTAGAAAAAATAAGATTAGGGTGAGGGAAGAGCTAGTGAGCATAGTAGCAAGCATGGTTGAAATATTGTATGGAGTTGTGATATAGACAGAAGACATGTGAAAAAGTGCACTGTGTTAGTTGTGTGAGAATTTAGGGAAATGTAATTTGAGAGTGAGCGTTAGTAAGTACTTTGAGTGAGAATGAAAATGTGTAGTGAAACTTGATCTGGTTCTTAGGGGTGTGTTTTGACAGGTGGAGAGGAATACAAAGAGATTGAGTAATAGGTGAGAGCTGAGGATTTATGTACTAAGGTAGGGGGAGGAGCTAAGGAAAGTATAAAGGTGTGTGTTCTGGGGTGTGTGGGAATTGGGAGTAAGGTAGGGGATCAGAGTAAAGCACTAGTGCAGCGAAGGTTGAATGGAATGGGTAGGACCTACACAAGCACTATGTTAAGAAAACAATCAACCAGGTATCAAAAGGTAAGAAATTATTTCGCCATGACCTGATTTTTACTTAATCCTGAACTAGGGGGTTACCAATAATCAAAATATTGGCTTACCATTTCATATCAAGGACTAAGTTTGCACAGTGGGGAGTAAGAAAGAAATTGCTGGGTAGAACAAAAATTATTATTAACTGCACAGACAGATAACTTCAGAAAAAAAGATTTCGTTAATTAATAAATATAGTGAAGGAACCTGAATAGTATTAAATTGCCAGGAGAGAAAGTGGGTGCGGTTTCAATTTGGAGGAGCCTCTCATTGTGTACACACATATTTCTGCAAAGTGGGGTATACACACTAAAACTAACAATAGTGTCCCAGTCGCATATTAAATTAAATGTTAGATTAATAAATTTGAGTAGTAGCAACAATGAACTATTTAACAAAATAGTGAACCCTACTTGTGTTTTTAAAACCACTGAGTTGGGTAGTGTTTCACCAGATTCAAAACGGATCATCCAAGACTCCTTGAAGGCTTTGTGGAGCCGAGGCGCTAGAGAATCTACTGAGAATAAATTTGTTTTGGATATACTGGCTGTTGTTCTTTCCTGATATTTTTATCGAATTTTGGTGCTTGCTTGTGCTCCTTATCATTGTGAGTAGTGTTTCACCACATGTTGTTCAGAGAAGGAATGGAAGGCTGTTATATTCAAGATGCACAGTGGTGAAAGATTAGAACTTGGCTTTGAAAAGTTAGTTTAGGTGACTTGTTTTTTTCTCTGTGTGTATGCACATTACAAGAGCTGAAATCAATAATTCATCACACTGTAAGGAAAAAAATAACTCTCTTTCAACTCTTCCAATCTGACTGAGTTTTCATCATGGCCAAAATTAGGAAGAGCAGCTCCCTTGTAGACAAATTCTCTCTTATACAACTGAACAAGAAGCTAAGAGGTCTAATTAAGTCCAACAAGGCCAGCTATAAGGCTGGAATGGCCTTTCAGTCTAAGGACAATCACAAGGTTGTCTTCAGGTATGTCAGGAACCTTAATGGTAACACACAGCAGTGTGCAGAATTGGCAGCAAATAGTATCACTGTCACTGATCAGGGAGACATAGCCAATCAACTGGCAGATAAAGTAAGCTTAAATAGTATCACTGTCACTGATCAGGGAGACATAGCCAATCAACTGGCAGATAAATTAAGCTTAAACCTCACCCTGCACTCCTCCTCATATCCTCCAGGTAGGATTCCTCTGTACTATACTTCTCCCAGTTATTTGCAAGGACTGGATGTTGGCAGTACTTGCTAAGGCCAAAAACATCCCCTCTGCGGGTCCCAACAGTGTCTTCATTTGCCTCCTGAACAGTCTAAAACACAACCTATTAGGACAACTTGAGGCACGATTCATCTACAGACTCAAAACAAGTTAAATACCAAGGGAATGGAGGACCACAACAGTTATTACCCTCAACAAGGATGGACCATCAACCAACTCAGGGAACCACCAACCCATCAGTCTAGTCTAATTAATATGTAAATCCATGGAATTAATTATCATGGAAATGTTAAACAAGAATATTGGCAGCCTTCAGATACTAGACCCATCCCAATTTGGATTTGGTAAAGGAAGGGCCTGTCTACTCAATCTGGTGGACTTCTTTCAGGGTTCATTAAAGCAATAGATGAGGGCAAAACAGTGCATATTACATATCTCAAACTCTCCAAGGGACTCAATGCAATACCACACTCAGGCATTGTTGATAAGCTCTTGGAGCTAGGCATGAATTCCTGCATACATCTCTGGGTTGCCAGCTGGCTAACAGACAGGACCCATAAAGCCAGGATTGGTGAGGTCACCTCCATGAAAAGACAGGTCATCAGTAGAGTACCTCAGAGCTCTGTCCTGGACCCACTACTGTTTGGTATCTACTTCTCAGAAGTCAAGACTAACATTCAAGACTGTCTCACTAAGTTCATGGATAAATGTAAGTTGGGAGCTATTATAGATTTCCCCCAAAATAACATCTTGCAAAATGTCTTAATGCAGACAAATGACTGGTGCTAACATCCTAGCCTAAAACTCAATGCCAAAAATACAGTATAATGCTCTTTGGGAAACTGCCCAGGCAAATTAATTAATCCATTAATAAAACATCACTAAAAGTCATCCCATGTGTTAGGAATCTGGGAACATATGTAGATAGTAATCTAGTCTTTGAACAACACATAGCTAATATGGTAAGAAAATCATTTTATGTAGCCCAACTTGTAGAAAAGGGCATTGGCATCCAGGTCCAAGGAAGTTGCATCACCACTCTACTCATCCCTTACCAGATCCTTCATTGAATACAGTGCCCCCTTTGGTATGTACTTAATCAGACACAACTGTTGGTACTGTTAAAAAGGATTATCACAAATAGAATACAGGGCATGAATACTCTCTCAAACACAGATCACTAAGGGTTCTATCTCTGTATTCAGTCTCCTACAGGCTTTTAAGAGAGAATTTTTGCCTGTCTGACAGTGTTTCCTTGCACTCAACCTTGATGGAACTGTTACACATTCACAAAACAAACAGCATCAGAAACACTAGATCCAATGATCTGAACTTCATTTGTGACATAAATAGAACATGTTGGAGAGACAGATATGTGCCCCAAAGGATCCCTGTTCTGTGTAATAGGCTCACCATCCATGTGAAACAGAGTTCTTCTCTGACCCTATTCAAAGGAAATCTTGACAATTGGAGAGCAAATCGTTAATTTACCCCAGTTTGGCTCCCATGTCCCTTACGGACAGAAGCCTTCAATAAGAAAAGTATAATCTTAATTAACATCTCTCCCATGAAATTGCTTTTGTACCCCCTACTAACGCACCCCCAATACAGATGCCCATGATGTTGATTAAATGGGTTTGGGGTACCTAGCTAGGCTTGTTAGGGCCCAAATTATCATTAACCTAGTAACAGCCTATAAGCCTATTATAAAGTGTATGGTTGAGTACAAGCATAGGACTAAATCCAATAAAGATATTTACAAAATCATGTACGCAATACTTAGTAATGCTTCAAGTATATTTATGAAAATACTATTTACTCTGATGCTGAGAAAATAGCCTATATTATAGCAAATAAATTTATCTGCAACATTACTCCAGCTACCCGCCATTTTGTTTCCACTAGTTCCCTACTGGTTCCCCTCTAAAAATTAATCTTGATGAGATTCTGTTATCCCTACTTGAAAACCAAAATCTTGATAACATTCAGCACTGCCTCCTTATCAGCACCACAAACAGCTTGTTGGAACCTTTCCTTAAAATTTGTTAATCTCAAACTATCTACAAGATGTGCTCCAGATGAAAGTTCCTACAGTTATGTTACTGCGTAAGATGGCCCACACCACCAATCTAGGCAAGTATAGATCCATTAGGCTCACAAGTATTGCATTTAAGGTTGCTAGGAGTATCATTCTCAGATTCATGAAATTTAGACATAGGTATTCCCTGGTCCTAGAACCAAATCAAGTCAGTTTTGTCAAAGGCAGAATCTGTCTTCCAGACCTTCTAAACTTGTTTGAAAATGTCATCAGAGCCATGCAAATAGACTTTCCATACATTACAGCCTATCTTGTCATGGCCAAAGCCTTATATACAATATCCTGTGGCATTATTGATAAATTAATCCATCACTGAAAATATTGCCCCCATTGGCATGTACATCTCTAAGCATCTAATCAAAGTTGAGAGAGCCCAGCAATTTTTGACCAACAAGATCAGAGGATGCAAGTCACTCAACTACCCATATAGACTATCTGCAATCTCCCTGTCTTTAACCCCATTCAGGTTTGATAGTTGATTTGTTGTTAGCCTTTCGTGCCATTAAGGACTCCATAAGTTGTTCTTTGAATCCTTGTACCAAAGTCCTTAATCTCCATCTGCAAATTAATCACAGTTCATGGTAGGACAATCTTCTTATACAACACATTCCCTGTCTTTGGAAAAAAACTTTCTCTGCGTGTCTAACAGTGCTGTACCCTCGTCACATTCAAGGTCAATCTCTTTGACTGGATGAGATTTAATAAATTTACACATGATCTGACCTGTGCAGTCTATCTCGTAAAGACAGTGAGCAGAAATGATGCATAGCAGATCCAAGGAATGGGTGCACTTGTTTATTTGACTAGGCTTCTATGTGGTCTTTGTTAGTGTTGTTAATATCTACCTAAAACATATAAATATATGACTATATAGAACGCCATATATTACTGGCAACTGAAGTAGAGGATGTGTAACTTCTGGAATGTTTGCCTTATTTAGCAATGGATGCTGTATTCATGCAAGATGCAAGAATAAAAGATTATAAGGAATTGCAAAAGACATTTACTGTTTGTACTTATAGAGACTTTTTTTAGTTGTTCTTATAAGGTGAGTTATATACCATCTCACAAAGAGAAAGCAAAAGACTCTAACTCACTTTTTGTGCTTTTGCACTGGCGTTTTAGTGGTATCAGTGATGCAACAGGAAGCACATCATCTTTGCTGCTGGAAGACCAGAAGTCTCTGAATTGTATTCTTACTCCAGGTGACTGGATTGCTGACAGTGTATTGCAGCACGTTGGGGTGCTGCACTCCAGAGTGTGATGTCTTTCTGATGATATGTTAAACCAAGGTCCCATCTGCTTAAGTTGGTGGCAGCTCAGATGGATATAAAAAAATGCCATGGTATCTATCAAAAAGAGTAATGGAAATTCCCAGATGTCCTGGCCAAATTTCCAGATTGGATCACCCTGAAAAGAGGCCAATAGCCTAGTGGTACTAACATGATCAACAAAGAATTTGATGACTCATAATTCTCTTGAGGCACTCCTAAAATGGAGAACATTGATATCTGTGCAGTAACTGAGACCTGGTTCAAGGCTCCAGAGAGCACCCCTGCAATACCAGGCTACAACTCCTACCACACTTTTCGGCCACCAAACCAGAACCAAACCATTAAAGGTGGAGGAGTGTCCATATTCACCAAGGATATTCACACCATCAGACTAGTTTCCTAATACAATGCATCTGAAATTCTGCAGATGCAACTAACACTAGGTAAGACTGCAATCCAAATTATAGCTTGCTACAGATCCCCCACCATGCCCCAAGATTCTCACTACACCTGTCTAAAAATACTGGAAGATATTAAGCTACAACCAAACACCCTAATACTGGGTGATTTCAACTACCCTGCCATTAACTAAGAAAACTACACATGTACCAACACCTTTGCCCAATGGTTCTTGGAATTCATAAATTCCAATGCCCTGGATCAGCTAATCCATAGTCCCACCAGGGGCTCCAATATCCTAGACCTGGTCATTACCAACATGGGAAATCAATGCTCCACACCTATGGTCACCCCCAACCCCCGTTGGTCAGGTCTGACCATAAGCTAATCACCATTGATATCCACATCCATCCCCACCCCCCAATAAGGAAACCTCCATAAAAAACCTCTCAAAAGCCAACTTCATGCTACTCAAGTCAGAAGTGACAAACTCATGACACCTATGCAGACGAAAACTGAAAGTTCGACTGCTGAATCCTACACTAAGGCACTGTAAGAGCACATCCACTCGTGCATGAATCGTGCCATCCCAAATAGAACCAAGATGCTGTCCTTCAAAATAAGGAAGCCAATCTGGTGGTCCCCTGCCATAAACAAGCTTTACAACAAAAGGAAGAAACTGTTGCAGAAAAGAAGAAAATCCCAGGATGCAAAAAACTCCCTTACCAGCCCCAGTAAGAAGCTGAGATCCCTCATAAAATCCTCCAAAGCTAGTTACGAAAATAAAATTGCCAATGATTCCAAAGTCAACCACAAGGCATTCTATAGCTTTATCAAGAATCTAAATGGCAATGCTCAGATCTGCTCTGAGCTACAACAGAATGGCATTAATTATACTGATCCTAAGGATATTGCCAGTATCCTGGCAGATTGATTCAGTGCCAACTTCACCCCCCTCTCACCCCCTAAAGGGCCCATCTCATTACCGAAAAATTGCCAAATTCCGGTAATAATGGCCACAAAGGTAAAACATGCACTCTCCAAAGCTAAGAATAGAGCATCCATGGGACCAGACGACATCCTGGGCTGTGTACTACATGAACTACAAAATAATACTGGCACCTCACCTAAGTATCATGTTTAATCATAGCCTCACCTCAGGCTTCATGCCCACTGAGTGGTGCACAGCTACAGTTATCCCACTCCACAAGGGGGGATCCACCTTGGATCCTGGGAACTACTTCCCCATCAGTCTGATGAGCCTGATCTGCAAGGCCATGGAAGGTATTATCATGGAACTTATAAACAAAGACATTGGCAACCTTCAAACACTGGACCCCCCCCCCCACCCAGTTTGGGTTCATGAAGGGCCAATCTTGTCTCCTGAACCTGATTGACTTCTTTGAATCAGGATCCAGAGCCATGGACAAGTGTAAGGCAGTTCACACAGCCTATCTGGACCTTGCCAAGGCCTTTGTCACAATCCCTCACTCTGGAATCATACTTAAACTTACTAAGCTGGGCATTAATCCCTACATCACTCGATGGGTTGCCAACTGGCTTACTGACAGAACCCACACTGAAAAAGTAGCCGACTCCAAATCTAGCTCCAAACAAGTGACAAGTGGAGTACCTCAGGGTTCAGTCCTGGGACCGCTCTTGTTTGGCATCTACTTCTCTGAAGTACAGGCCAACATTAAGGGACTCTGGCTAACAAAGTTGGCAGATGACTGCAAACTGGGAGCCATTATTGAATCCCCAAATGATGTGTATATTCTACAAAAGGGCCTTACAGAAACAGATGCTTGGTGCCAGAGCCATGGGCTCAACCTCAATGCCAAGAAATGTATAGTTATCCTCATTGGCAAAAAACATGTACCCATGAATTACCACATAGGTGGTAGTACACAACACCAAAAGTGTGATAAGAGACTTAGGGACACAGGTGGACAGTGGTCTCACCTTCAATAACCACATCACCACAACAGTCAGGAAATCCTTCTGTTTTGCACACCTCATCACTAAGGGCTTTTCATCCAGAAAAAATGAGGTCATTGTCCCACTGTACTCATCCCTCATTATACCCATTATAGAATACAACGCTCCATTTTGTATGTACCTCTCAAGACATCTGCAACAACTGGAAAGGTCACAGAAATACCTCATTAAAAGAATCACAGTCCTAAAAAGGATGCCCCTTACTGACCATCTAAAAAAACTCCAGCTATACTCTGTTGCATATCATCTACTCAGAGGCGACCTCTGCTTAACATACAAGGCCATGTCAAACCCAGAGCTGTTGGACATGCTACACTTAAAGAAATCCCAATCCCTCAGAGCCACATGATCCAGGGATCTAAACCTTGTCATCACAATGAACAAAAGATGCTGGAGGGATAGGTTTCTGACTCAGAGACTCCCCAGACTCTGGAATAGACTGTCCATACATATCAAGGAGTGCGCCTCTTTGGCCCTCTTCAAAAAGAACCTTGATGATTGGATGTAAGATAGGAAATTCACTCCAGGGATCACATCAATTGCCCTGCTAGACAAGGGTCCAGGGAAGTAATAGCCAGGGAATTGTTATGGTGAGGCTTGTACAGGCCCTAGGGCTGATAGCCTAGTACCAGCCTATGAACCTATAAACCTATGTACACCCCCTGACAGCTGATGGGAGTAGATGACTCATGTAAAATCTGTTTATTTTTTCTTCTTTAACACCTGGCTTGACTGAGTCACTTATAGTACAATGGAAAGTAGTACCACTACAGTCACCTGATGTCACGAGAACTGCCAAAACTGTAAGGCATTCTGAAGGTCCCTCCCAGTCTTTAGTCCTATATATTTTATTTTTTTCATAATAAATTATAGAAAGTGCCCAGTACCATACTTCTTATAAATATATATAAGTTTTTGCATTTATATTATTGCATAGTATGTAATCATTTTTCAATGTATTTTTAGTTTCTTTGTAATGGAGCTTTTTTCCCTGGATTTCCACTGAAAAATGGCCATCTGGCCCAGTCAGTCATTCCCAGTAAACAAATGTTACTTATAGATATATGGGTTCTTTGTATGGCCAAACACTCAAATGAGCGATTGCCATAAAATTATGCCAGAAAAATTTGACCAATAAAGCAGATGCAAAATATTGAACTGGACAGGTGCATAGCTGGCTCAACATTTTCTGGAATTCATAAATACCAACACCTTGGATCAAGTTATCCACACCCCCACCAGGGGCAGCAATATCCTAGACCTAGTCATGACCAACATGAGCAACCTGTGTTCCACACCAGAGGTCAATTCCTCATTGGTCAGATCCAACCACAAGTTAATTGCCCTAGACAGCCATATCCCACCTCCACTCCCCATTAGGGAAACCACCGTAAAAAAGTCTCCAAAGCCAACTTCACGCTTCTTAAGACAGAAGTGGTAAACTTCACGACGCCCATTCAGATGGACAACGGAGGTACCACTGCTGAATCCTACACAAATGCACTTTATAAGCACTTACACGAGTGCATGGATCATGCAATCCCTAACAGAACCAAGATGCTATCCTCCAAAAAAAGGAAGCCAATTTGGTGGTCCCCTGCCATAAACAAACTGTACAACAGAAGAAAGAAACTGATGCAAAAAAAGATTAAAATCCCATGATTGGGGGAACTCTCTGGAAAACCTCAGTAAAAAGCTGAGATTCCTCATAAAATCCTCCAAAGCTAGTTACGAAAACAAAATTGCCACTGATTCTAAAGACAACCACAAAGCATTCTATAGCTATGTCAAGAATCTCAATGGCAACAATCATATCTGCTCTGAGTTACAGCACAATGACACTAAATATACAGAACCAACTGATATTGCCAACATCCTGGCAGATGACTGCAAACAAGGAGCCATAATCGAAACTCTTAACAATGTGGACATCCGACAAAAGGGCCTCACTGAGACAGATATCTGGTGTCAATGCCATGGTCTCAAGCTCAATGCCAAAAAGTGCATTGTCATCCCTTTTGGTAAAAACTCTGTACCCATGAACTACCACATAGGCGGTAGTCTGTTTAACACCAAAAGTGTGATAAGAGCCCTTGGGACACAGGTGGACAGTAGTCTCTCCTTTGATAATCACATCACCACAGTAGTCAGGAAATCCTTCTCTGTGGCACACCTCATCACAAATGGTTTCTCATCCAGGAAAAAAGAGGTAATTGCTCCCCTATACTCATCACTCATTAGACCCATTATAGAGTACAATGCTCCTTGTGGTATATACCTCACAAGACATCTACAACAACTAGAAAGGCTGCAGAAATACCTCACAAAGAGGATTACCAGCCTCAAAGAGATGCCCTATGCAGACCGTCTCAAAAAACTCTAGCTTTACTCCGTCACACATCGCTTACTCAGAGGTGATCTCTGCCTAACATACAAAGTTATGTCAAACCCAGAACTGATAGACATGCTCCACATAAAGAAACCCCAATTCCTCTGAACTACATGCTCTAGGGACCTAAACCTTGTCACCACAATAAACAGAACATGCTGGAGGGATAGATTCCTATCCCAGAGACTTCCCATACTCTGGAACAAACTACCTATCTATATCAAACAAAGCTCCTTATTAGCACTCCAAGAAAAATGATGATTGGATGGGAAATTGGAAATTCACTCCAGGGATCACTTATGTGACTCTGCTCAACAGGAGTACAGAAAAATAATTTTCTTGGGTGGCGAAAGCCAGGGTACCTTTTTGGCTAGGCTTATATAGGTCCTAGGGCCAATAGCCTAGTACATACCTATGAACCTAAGAATCAGTGTTTTGTGCCAGTACACTGAATCAGTCCCCATCACCTCAGCTCTTCAAATGAAATGCACTTTAACCTATTAAGCAAATCACTCCAGATGCAACCCTCCAGTCTTCCACTGGGGAAAAAAAAAAAAAAAAAAAACAATCATGTTCTTTCTACTGGTACTCCATCCACGTAGCCAGATGCACACAATTCCTCCCTTTCATGCCCAGCCATTAAGGTCCAATTTCTGTGCCCTGTCCCCACCCTTCCTCCATTGCATTTGCAGTCAAACCTGAGAACTGTAGCACTCTGCGTGCAGTTTAAACTGTAGCAACTGTTTGTTACATTGAAGCTAGCAGTTTGCTACAGTTTAAAAAATAAAAATAAAAAAACTCTCTTCTTATTTTTGTTTTTTAAGCAAAGCCTGAGCACTCTATGTGTAGTTTAAACTGTAGCAACTGTTTGCAATGTTGAAACTAGCAGTTTGCTACAGTTTAAAAAATAAAACTAAAAACAACTCTCTTCTTTTTTTTTTTTTTTTTGTTTAAGCAAAACCTGAGCACTGTAGCACCCTGTGCATAGTTTAAACTGCAGCAATGGTTTGCTACATTGAAGCTAGCAGTTTTCTACAGTTTAAAAAATAAAAAAGTAAAAAAAAAACTCGTCTTGGTTTTTTTTGTTTTGTTTAAGCAAAACCTGAGCACTCCAGCACTCTATGTATAGTTTAAACTGTAGCAACTGTTTGCTACATTGAAACTAGCAGTTTGCAACAGTTTAAAAAATAAAAAATAAAAAACCTCTCCTTATTTTATTTATTTATTTTTGTTTAAGCAAAACCTGAGCACTCTAGCATTCTGTGTGTAGTTTAAACTATAGCAACTGTTTGCTACGTTGAAGCTAGCAGTTTGCTATTGTTTAAAAAATAAAAAATAAAAACACTGTCTTCTTTTTTTTTTTTTGTTTTTTTGTTTGTTTGTTTAAGCAAAACCTGAGCACTCTAGTACTCTGTGCAGCAGGATATAAACTGTAGTAGCTGTTTGCTATAGTTGATACCCTGCCTGGAAGGAGCACTCTCAGCACTGTGGCACTCATGTTTTAGTTAAAAAATCCTTCTTACAAACTGTAGCAAAATGCTTGCTACTAATTTATCAGACAGTTGCTACAGGTTATACCCTTTTCATTTGGAAAAAGAGATTTTTTTTTTACTTTTAAATTCTAGCAAACAGCTGCTGCAGTTTAGACCACACACACAGTTCTGTATCAATCAGCTTTGACTGCAAATGCAATACTGGCTTTTAACATCTAATTTGTTGATCAACCTAATTTCATCATAATATTACTGATATTGAACAGATGACAGACTGCTGCTTTGTTTTTCTACTCTATGCAGAATCATTCTATGTGGATTTGTTCATATCCAGTGGTGTAATAAAATGAAATATGGCTAATGTGTGCCAAATTCTGCTTAACTGTGAAACATGTTGTTCCACTCTCATTTACAAGATGGAGTGCAATATTAGCAACAAACTTATCTGGTGATATAATAAAGAACAACCTCACTGTTGATATGAAATTAAGTAAGCATACTACTTATTCTAGTAAACTCTGTTCTGATGCAAATGTAATAGTTTGTGCAATACTCTGCCCAAATAGTAACTATTCAGGGTATTTTTGAAACAGGTAAACATTCATTGTGTGCATAGAAAAGTATAAGGCATCAATGGCTCCTTTGGTTGAAATGTAATAGGCTTCCCTATGGTCACGTGAGTGAATACCTTTAGTGCAGTGAAGCTGTAACTCCTCCAAAAATGAGGAAAATATTTTATGTATCTTTCTAGCTGACTCCTTTATTCTGTTGACTGCTATATGTTACATTCTAGCATTTCCAAACTGGACTCCTCTGTAGGCTATTACTTTGCTTCATATGCATTTGCATAGCATGATTACATTGTTTCCTAACATAGATGAAGCTGTATAAAAAGATATACACGATGTTGTCCAGTTTTGACTATTTGTTGCATCTTACTATACATTATACCATGTCATATTGCAGAGCTCTTTTGCTTTTTGCTTTCTGAAATCATAGAGGGTTACCAATGTTTACCTTCTACAGAAGTACTAGGGATAGAGATATGAGGCATTGGTTCATAGCTTCATTGGTTTATAGGCCAATAACAGGCTGTTGAGCAGAGGACTATTAGTAGCCTAGCCACAATACCACAGATTTTAGATACTCATGGCTATTTTATACCTACTTTTGGCCCCTTTCAGTAAAGGTTTGAGGGGCCAGACCTGGGATTTATTTACAGCTGCCCATTCATTCATTCATCCAGGGTACATCTAAAAAGGGTCAGGGAGATGTTTTGCTTTCATCCAAAGGAATTCTATTCTATAAAAGAGTGATTCTGTGTGATATGTGTCTTTCTCACTAGCAGGACCTAGTTATGTCTTGGTGGAAATTTTGATCTCTTGAACGGATGTTGAGGACATTATTGTTGGTTCCCTTGAGGGTCTTTATGCAAGACAAAGATCACCCCCTCAAGATTCTATAGGAAACTGAAAAGAGAAAGAGCTTTAAATTTGATCTGGGTAGCTCAAAGAAGATATTTCCCTAATTATCTTAATGAGGAAACGCTGTGTTCTATTAAGATGGGTCATGTTCTTAGATGCAGGCCATTGATCTGTATTATAGCTAAGATGAGGGAGGAGCAGAGAGGATTGATAACTTCCTTATAACTGGAAGATGTTCCACTGGTGCTTAGTCTGGTTGGTAAAAGGATTTTTTAAAAGCAGTGCATATGTAATGATGTTTACTGCCAGCAAAAGTGCCCAGGTCACTGAGTCAACTTTAAAAGGTGTATCATATATGCTGTAGGTGCATGGTTGCCCCACTTTTCCAAGGAACACAGTGCTATACTACTTGGCATTCAGTCTGAGGGCAAGATACAGGAATAATTTATTAGTCCCTCCTGAAGAATTTATCATTAATATGCAAACTGTCAGTTGCAGGCCCTTGATGTTACCCTTGACAGTAGAGAAGTAAATACCAAAGGGAAATGGTCCTACGACCAATCCTGGGGCCACTACTGGTAATTATTGTTTACAAATTGAGGGCACCTTCCACACTAATAGATTAGGTTCTATAAGTTAGCCAGTTTGCAATCCTGTGAATAACATTAGAGTTTATATTTTGTTTAATCAGCTTGTTAATAGTACCAGAATGTGGGATGGTATCAAAAGACTTGTTTAGGTCCAAACAGGTGGTATAAACTGATTTGCCTAAGTCTAATGCATCAGTCACATGTTCAAAGAAGCCTATCAGATTCAGGAGGCAGAATATGCCTATACAAACCAAAACTAGCCTGGGTCCAGTGCTTGCAGGCTGCTCCTGTCCTTGTAAACAAGTTCTATACTGATACATTCAATTTTTTCACTGATAAAATAGGTGAGGCTTATAGGTATATAGTTTCCTGGATTAGTATTGGATTCTCCCATGTGGAGTGTTATAACTATTGCAGTTCTTCATTCTTTTGACATGAATCTGGTGGAAAGGCTGAGGATAAACAGGCTTAGTAATGGAGAAGAGAAAACCACAAAGTAATCCACAAAATGCAGAAACACTTTATTCCTCTGACGTCTCGGCCTAAGCCTTCAAGGAGTAAAGAACTTACAAAATGCACAGTACATATATAGCAGTCACAAATTAATTAAACAATAAAAACAATTAAGTTAACACCCTCCAATTAAATTCTTCATTTAACCCATGAGGGTACAGAGTACCAAATTTTAAAATATAAATAGCTTCCTTAGAAAGCAAGTAATGCTTTATGTTACAAGTATCAAAGCTAGACAAGCTTATTTTTTCCAAAACAGTACCTTGTAGCCCCTCATTTTTACTATCATGGATTTTTTAAAAATGCATAGCCACAGAGCTTTCCTCTTTCTTATTAACAATGTCCCTAGCATGTTCCATTAATCTCAACTTAAATGCCCTTTTGGTTTCCCCAATATAAAATTTATTACATGGGCATCTAAGTGCATAAATCACACCTTCAGAATTACAAGTAAAATAATTACATGTATTAAAGCCCACATTATTTATATAAGGAAAACTATTAACTACAAAATTACATGCTCTACATTTGCCACACTTAAAAGTACCCCTAAAAGAAATACTATCAGCAAGACTAACAGAGGGCAAAAGAAATTTACTATTCACCAAGAAATTTTGGATATTTCTGCCTCTCTTGTAAGAAAATCTCAGTCTACCGTCTAACCATATTGCTACATTATTAAGTGAAACAAAATATTCCCAATAATGTTTAACCAGCCTAACCAATTCAGCACTAAAATTACTATATGTAGTCACAAAATATAAAATCTCATGCTGTTTATTAATTTCCAAACTAGATGTTAAGTTATATTTTCTATGTATTTTATTATTAATTCTCCTAACACCTATATTAAACAGTCTATCATAACTTCTCTGAACCAGTTCATCACTATATCCTCTACATTTAAACATTCCCATAGTTGCATCTAATTCCCGATAAAGAATAGATTCAACATTACATAATCTAGACACCCGCAACATTTCACCATATGGTAAAGCTTCTAATGTATGAGGGGGATGACAACTCATCCCATGCACATAATGAGTACCTTCATCAAATTTTCTATTAACAGATGTTTCCAATTTATTACCATCCTTAATGTTTAACACAACATCCAAAAAAGAAACATTCACACCCATTTTAAAACCATCAAATTCTAACAAAAATCTATTATTATGTAATTCTGAAATAAAATTATCAACAAAAACCTCACCATATTGGACAAGAAAAATTAGGTCATCAATAAACCTATAATACCTAACAACATATTTACAATAAAAGGAATTTCTATACAAATATTCAGACTCAAAAAGGCCCATGGCCAGATTCGCATACATGGGGGCAAAAGCTGCCCCCATGGCCGTACCTTTTTTTGTCTATAAAAACTATTATTAAACTCAAAAAAATTATGTGTTAAACAAAAATAAATAAGTTCTCTAATATATTCTGTGGCTGGATAATCACCCAAAAAGAATCTTAAGGCCTCCATGCCAAATTCATGGCTTATGTTTGTATATAAGCTCTTTACATCAAGGGTTAACCAGTACATACTCTCATTCCAGTCAACATCCTTGATTTTGTTCATAAAGTCAAAAACATCACAGATATATGAAGGTAAAGCTTTAAATGTAGGCAACAGAAAGCTATGTAGAAAAAGCCCTATATTGTGCAAAAAATAATTACATCCCGAAACAATAGGTCTTCCAGAGGGTGATACTAAACTTTTATGTATTTTTGGTAAACAATAGAACAAAGCTATTCTACAACCTTCTATATTAAACTTTTTTTTAACATCTGCATCTGAAAAGTAACACAATCTTTCACCCTTCTTCATTAATTCAATGTATTCAGAAACAGAGTCACTGTACATATTGAATTCCACCTTCTCATACACACTAACATCACTTAAATGTTCTTCACACATTTTAAGATATTGTGAAAAGTGCATCAGAACCAATTTATTACCCTTGTCAGAAGGTTTGAATACAATTTCCTTCATTTTACTTAACACAAGTAAAGCCTTCCATTCCTTCTGGATTAAATTATAGAAATTATCAGATTTACTTCTCAGAAACTCATTATGTGCACGTTCAATAGAAAAATTCAATAAATTGGTGAAATGTATAACATCATTATTCAAAACTGAGGGCATAAAATTACTTTTAGTTTTAATGCATTCAGTATCAAATTTATAATAAGCATTACAAATATTATCAGAATCACAGGTATGAAAACTGTCCATAGATGAATCAAGGCTGTCGCTAGATAAAACTTCATTCATATCCACATTTAAGTTACAAAAAAACTTTTCAAATGCAGTTTCCTACAAAACCTGTAGACATCACTTTTAATGTCATACAGTCGAGACACAACTGTAGGAATAAACTTAAGTCCACAATTAAGCACTGCAAGTTCAAGGTCAGAAAACGAATAACCAGAAAGATTAACGACATAGTTAAACATAGAAGGTAAAGAAAGGCAACTACCATTTACCTCTCTTATAACCCCCTTGCAAGTGCTGTTCCTTCTGTGCTGGTGCCTGTGCTTCTCTCTGACGTTTTCTTCCCTGTTGGCCTCTTGTAAAATTCGCGTTTTCACCACGAAAAGTCTGTTGGAATTGATGAGGATGTTGTGCAGCCGGCAATACAGGGAATTCAGAATTCAAGTCCCCTTCCTCTTTGTAAGATGTATTAAAGCCTTCTGAGGCTGAATAGGACGAGTTATGATTCCGCACATCCCCAGCTTGATTTTGAAAACGTACGCGATTATGTGGCTTCTTTCTATTGGCTCTTAAAAGAAAAGCCTTGCTGTTTTCATAATCACGTAAATCTCTAAGTAATTTCCCTTTTTTTCTGTCAAGCAACACAGTTTCATATTCTTTCAATTTAATATTGATTTTACACAAAAAAGCATCTACTATAGGGGTAGAAGTGCATGTCAAAAGATCTTCACACATTTTTTTAATTTCAGCACCCAGTTCCTTCTGTTTCACTCTGTCCCATTCAATGAGTATTTGGACCCATTCAGAAGCACAAGTGTGTGCAGCTGCTACCCAGCGTTTGTAAAAGGCAATATCAGTTTCTTTTTTTTAAATCAGAGTAGATGGGTCCTTATACGTCCTCAAACCACTAGGTGTAATGTCCAAATCATCATATTTCTGTAAACCAGATAAATTAAAAAATGTAGCAGTTTCTTTCCACATACATTTTTCCAGTTCTTCAAAAGCAGACTTATTTTCAGGATTAAGAGACACAGGTAATGTTCGACCTACATTATTGAAAGGATTTGGATGGTGTTTATTCCTGTCTTCTTCCCATTTCTCCCAAGTTGTAAGCAGATTCCCCACCACATTTCTCTGCATAGAAGCCCACTCCAGGCGATCTGTAGAGTTGGTGAGGAAATTATCAAGAGACCTTTGAGTGCCATCCACATTATCTCGAAAAATACGTGGAAGATGTAATTGTGGATAACTAGCCATAGAACCAAATGTAGCAACACAGTAGCAAAAAGCAGCAAAGAAAACCACAAAGTAATCCACAAAATGCAGAAACACTTTATTCCTCTGACGTCTCGGCCTAAGCCTTCAAGGAGTAAAGAACTTACAAATTGCACAGTACATATATAGCAGTCACAAATTAATTAAACAATAAAAACAATTAAGTTAACACCCTCCAATTAAATTCTTCATTTAACCCATGAGGGTACAGAGTATCAAATTTTAAAATATAAATAGCTTCCTTAGAAAGCAAGTAATGAGGAATAAAGTGTTTCTGCATTTTGTGGATTACTTCGTGGTTTTCTTTGCTGATTTTTGCTACTGTGTTGCTACATTAGGCTTAGTAATGGGTTTACCAAACAGTGTCTGTTGATGACAAGAATGAAACTTGTCCCATTATCAGGACCCAAAGAGCAAGTATTTCTTTGGCCTTGGAGAAAGCATTCAGTACCTGCTTGGAGGTGATCAAAGGGGATGGTGTGGGTATGCACATAAGCTGGTGAAAGTTAGAGAAAAATAGGGGAGTAAAGTTAGAGCTGTATTTGTCACGTAATATGTTGTCTATGTCCGCAGGGTGGGTGTAAGTGCTGTGGTTATATATTAGCTCTGAGCATTGCTGGGCATTACCTGTAAGTGTTCTGACTTGGCTGAAAAAGGGCTTGTGGTTGCCCTTAGACGCGGTAGCAATTCTCAATTCTTGTTTATTTTTGGAGGATATGCTTTTATTTCCAAGTCATTTATTGATCTTTTTTGAGTTCATCTCAAAATGACGGGGTGTTAATACTGCTTTTACAGGCTATGAGTTTCTTCCCCTTATTGTATTGCTTGTTCATATTATGGTTCCACTTCAAGGGTTTATTCCTGAATTATGCATTGTATTTAACATCTTATGGGACCAAATGCCTAGATGCATGCCTTCAGGCGGGCATATAAATTATTCAGAAATGTAGCAGAGTGTGAGATGGGATCGTGGAGGTGAGAAGGTACTTAAATTTCATCAGGTCATCAGTTAGCTGGATACTGTTTCCTTCAGAGTAGCCTTTAAAGACAAAAAAGGTTTATGATGTATCAGCTTTTGCCCTCATGGTGAGTGTAACCAAACAGTAATCAGATTTGTCTAGTGGTATGGTAACTGTACATGTTGAACATAGGGTAACATTACTGGAAAAAAAAACATCCAATAATTTTAAACTCACAATTGGGAGTTGAACTAGTATGTCCATGGAACTAGCAATAATGATATCTAGCAATCTTTGTGCATATTTATTTAAGGTGGTTTAGGTTTCCCAGTTAATGGAGGAATTGTTGAAATTCCCCAAGAGAATAGTGCTAGACTCAATATGGAGGGATGTCAGTTTACTTAGATATGCCTCATGGGCTGCAAGTGACATGCAGGGAGTATGGCAGCTGGTTATGATATGGAGTACAGTTCTGTTTATCATGAAAAGAGATAGTCAAAGTTTTTGTCCTGGCTTAAAAGTCTGGTGTTGAGAAGGCTTATTAAGAGTACAAGCATGCCCTCTCCAGTGGCACCATCATTTTCCATATTTCATCTGAAAGAGTGGTTGACAGTGTGGGGGTGCATTTAATTTTCTGAGACTATGTTTCAGTAACTATGAAAATATCTAAATTTTTACCTGTATTTGAAAGAGTTAAGGATGCCTGTATGGAGAGCAACTTCTCATTTGGGCTTCTAGCTCATTGTAGTTCTACCTTTATATAGTTTTAATTTTCATTGGCTATATAGGTAATTTGAGGAAATTGGTCTTACCTAAGAAAGGCAATATGGGTGAAAAACATATCCTGGCGAATGTACTGAAGTCATGAGGAGTGAGGTACTGGATACCCAAGCAAAGCAGACAGGGCTATCAATCATCTCCTCCCAGGTTTATATAAATATATATATATATATATATATATATATATATATATATGTATATCTATATATATATATATATATATATATATATATATATATATATATATAATGTATATATGGGTCTACTTCACATCACCTAAATCTCATTTGACTGAATTTCATTTGACTGAGACCAAATCACCTAATTTTCAAAATACTGAAACTCAATTTGACTGAATTTCATTTCACTGAATTGCAAGCCATAGACATGATGTGGGTTTCCCTTCACCTGTGACTTGTTTGTGATAAAAAAAAATTCTGTAACTTAGAGTGCTGACTGTCAGAATACCAATAGTTGTGTACAAAGTAGTGTAGTGTTTCTAAATGTGGGTACGTCTCATTACATTTTTTATGGGAAGTATCTAAAGTAATATGGCGGATGTGTTGTGCATTCCCAGCAGCAGTGGCAGCATGTTGAGTACTGTAAGGCAAGTAAAATGTATATGCCCTTTTCCTCACTGTAGTGCATATATATAGAGGGGTGGGGGCACACCCCTCACACTGTGGGTGTGTGGGGTGTAGCCCCCCACCTAGTTTGGTTTTATATTGTCTAATTTCTGTTAAGAGGGTAAGCAAGTAGTTTTTAAATTCTGGAAAGTGGTAGTCATTAGTGTTGTAAGTGTGTATGTCTATGGTTTAAAATTCAGTCTTTTGAAAGTTAGCATTGTAAGTTTTCGGTGAAATGAGATTCAGTCAAATGAGTTTTCAGTATTTTGAAAATTAGGTGATTTGGTCTGAGTCAAATGTAAGTCAGTCAAATGAGATTTAGCTGATGTGACTCTATACACACACACACACACACACACACACACACACATATATATATATATATATATATATATATATATATATGTGTGTGTGTGTGTATAGAGAGAGAGAGAGAGAGAGAGAGAGAGAGAAAGAAAAATCCTTTATAATGGTACCAATAGTTAAGCCAATAATTGAAGTCAGTTTTCTTTTGTTTGCATTTTAACAACATTCTTGTTGATAGTAAGATTCTGTTCAGTACTAGCTTTATACCAATTTCAGATGCATATTCTGAGTGTTCCATCATTTCCCATTTCATATGATCCAAGGACATATCTCAAGTTATTCACTTCCATGTATACAATGACCATATCATGTGTGTACTTAGGGTGAAGAAATTTGCGAGTCCTAGTAACACTGCAGATCCTGGTACATGAGAGGCAGATGACTATAACCCTGTCTTTTTTCAACCTTGTGAGTTGTGCATCTGTCCATCTGTATATGGAGTCACTTATAACTAAAATGTTACAAGGTATACTGGGTCTGCTTTGCTACATTCTGTCTGCCAGTTAAGTGAACCCTTTTGAAGTTGTGTGCTCCGTAGTGTTCATGTATGTTATTTGCCTACTAGCATGACGCTGAGTGTCCTGTATATGAAATCTCCATCTATGAGGCCATTGTGGTTTAGGCAGGAGCATATGAGTATGTGAGCATAGGAAGGCTTATTTGTTTGTCTAGGACTTGGTGGTCGTGGTTGTATGAAGTTGGTGTCAGAACCAACAACATGTTGAGTATAGTTTACAGTCCTTGAAGAGTGGTTGGCTTTCAAAATTAGTTTATACTTCACCTTTCAAATAATACATAGCCTACAGAAAGAACCAGACAGTTGTCAGTGAGATTAGACAGTTCCTGCATTGCTTCAATGTTCCTATTGCTATCAGGTTGGCAACAGATGATGAGGTGAACTGCGACTTTATGATATTTAGTGCTTTGTGAAATATGGTCTTCTAATATGAACCTAATGAGTGCTAATCAAGTGAATTTGTAGGAAAGGTCTATATACTAGAAGACTAGGATAAACAGATTTTAAAAGAAATATGAAAAAAAGATTAAACCTGTGCAGTAATCAATAAAGAAGATAAAAAGGGTACCTCAAGCTTTAACAGTCTAAGAGGTGGAATACACCAGATTACTGCACTAGTGCTCACTGGTATAAGTGGATGAGATGAGGCTGGGATGAGTTTCCAAAAACTATCTATGTTAAGGGCAGCCAACTCCAGTGCCTCTTATGTTGTCTAGTCCTCATGTTAGTCTGACTATCTGCTTCCCTCCTCTTCTCATTAATTGCTATTGTCAGTAAGTGCAAAAGTTTCATTTGCAGAAGCTAGTTAAATTCTCATCAGAATCAGCAAGGGACGGTAAGGAAAACATCAACAAAATGAATCTGTAACAAGCCAGATAAAACAAGGCACTAAATCATGAAGCAATAACTTCCCTTACACAAAGGCTATGTCCTAACAAAATATGAGGCCTGATAACTGGCTGAAAAAACTGTTGAATTAAAGAAAAAATATTGGATCTAAAGTAAAATGCTTTAAAACTGTTATAGCAATGCAAATGTTACAAGAAAAAAATCATCAAAACATATTAGCAATGAACCATATGAAAAAAAATGATGGGACAGATTCAATAATGCCTATACACTCCATTAATACATTGCGCGCGTTGTGGTGCAAGGCACACAAGATAGCGCACAATTTTGGATTCAGTAAGCAGCTCTACATGTGGAAACATCATGGTATGCTGAATACAGCATAAGCAGCTAAACTGTATGCTAATAAACCAATCCAAGGTAGGAGAGCTATTTAAAAAGCTATAATGCTACTGTGCAGACTGAGTACTCATTTTCCCTGCGAATTGCTAAACCTTTTGGAATACAGCCATGGAAACTATGTTAAGGGCTGCTGTTTCTTTTATTCATGTGTATGTGCAGCAGGTTGAAGTCTGTGCTGCTGCTGCTGCTGCTAACAGACCAAGGCCAAGAAGAAGAAGGGTGCTTAGACCCAAAGTAAAAATACCGTCGAAAAGCAAACTCAAGATTATACTGCTAAACACTAGGAGTCTAAACCGGAAACTGCACTCACTAGAAGCAATCCACACCCTGGAAGATACTGACATCTGTGCAGTCACTGAGACCTGATTTAAGGCTGTGGAGAGCACCCAGCTATACTAGGTTACATTTCCTTCCACACTTTCAGACCACAAACTGAAGGCATAAGAACTAAAGGAGGTGGTGTATCAATATTTAATAATGATAAATACATCTCTAAATTGGTTAAACAGCACAATTCCCTTGAATTACTTCAGGTACAATTGACTGTAGGTAAGACCCCTCTTTGGGTCATTCCCAGCTATAGGATCCCCTCCATGAATCAGGACATCCACTTGGCCATCTTAAATCTATTTGAATTAATCAAAATTCAGACAAACACCCTAATTTTGGGTGACAATTGCACATTAAACAGCACAATTCCCTTCAATTACTTCAGTTGCAATTGACTATAGGGAAGACCACTATTCGGGTCATTGCCAGCTATAGGGCTCCTTCCATGAATCAGGTCATCCACTCAGCCTACTTGGATCTACTTGAGTCAATGAAGATACAACCAAACACCCTGGTTTTGGGTGACTTAAATTACCAGTCCATAGACTGGGTAAATTATACTTGTTATAAGGTTCCTGGACTTCATTAACTCCAATGCCCTGGACCAGTTGGTTGACACACCAACAAGGGGCTCAGACATCTTGGACCTAGTGCTCACCAACATGGGGGACCGCTGTACCACCCCAATGTGTGGCCATCTCTAGTGAGATCCAACCATAAATCAGTCTCGCTAGAAGTACCTACAACACAAGACCCCCCCCCCCCAGCAACAACAAGACTAAAAAAACTTCTCCAAAGCCAATAACAAACTCTTACATGATAGCATAAATAGCTTCATAGCCCCTCCCCCACTAATGGAACAGCCACCTATGCTGAGTTATACACCAATGCTTTATGCAAACAACTGTACAACTGTATTGACTCTGCCATATCTGATAGAAACAAAACAAGATTTTCAAAGAAAAACAAACCTGCCTGGTGGACAACTGCCATTAATAGGCTATACAACAGGAGAAAGAATTGCTGTCTAAGACTAGGAAGGAACAGTCTCAAAACTCGAAACACTCCCTCCTCAACTTAAACATGCAAATACGACTCCTAGTGAAGTCCTCCAAAGCTAACTATGAACCCAAATTAACTAAGGATAACCACAAGTCATTTTTTAGTTACATCTGTAACCTCAACCCCAGATTTGCTCTGAACCATATTTAATGGTACTACATATATATACCCTGTGGATATAGCAAACTTGCTGGCTGACAGGTTCAGTGAAAACTTCACTCCCCTGTCCCTGCCACATATACCTCAAAGCATCCATTACTTGTGCCCCACCTAGTATCTCCATGGAGCAGGTCTTAAATGCCCTTTCTAAGTGAAAAACACAGCCTCTGTGGGACCAGACAAGATCCTGGGCTGTGTTCTACATGGGTTAAAACAGCATCATCATCCAGCATGCTTTTCAATCACAGCCAAAGCACTAACTTCATCCCAGAGGAATGGAAAACAGCTACTCTCATGCCTTTGTACAAAGGTGCATCCACTGACCTCGGTAACTACAAACCCATTAGCTTAACCAGCCTTATCTGCAAGGCCATGGAATGAATCATCATGGACCTTATTACCAAAGATATAGGAGATCCCCAAATGCTCGACCCCACCTAGATTGGCTTTGTCAAGGGGAGATCATGCCTGTTAAACTTGGTGGACTTCTTCAATACAGTGACCAAAGCCCTAGACAAGGGTAAATATGTACATACGGCCTACCTAGACTTAACCAAGGCCTTTGATACAATCCCCCACACAGGCATCATTGATAATCTCACCCAGCTGGTTATCAGCCCATATATCTTCAGGGGGGTTGTAAACTGGCTCACTGATAGAAATCATACTGTCATAATAGGGGACTCCACCTCCTCCAGCAGACCTGTAACAAGTGGTGTTCCACAGGGATCAGTTCTGAGACCCCTACCTTTCAAAATCTACCCCTCTGAAGTACAGGCTAAAACTAAAAGACTGTGGCTGACAAAGTTTGCTGATAACTGCAAACTGGGAGGGGTCATTGAAACCCGTAGTGATGTCAACAACCTGCAAGAAGGTCTTACACAGACTAATGACTTATGCCAAAATAATGTTCCTAAAATTAATGCAAAAAAAATGCATTATCATCCTCTTCAGCAAGGGTGATGTTCCTGCAGACTACCACATCAATAGCAATACCCTAAGCGCACAGTCGATGGTGAGAGATCTGGGCACACAGGTTGACAGCAACCTTAACTTCTATCACTATGTCTCCACAATAGTAAGAAGGGGATTTTATATTGCTCATCTCACAAGTAAGGGCATTGCCTCCAGAACAAAAGAGGTTATAAACCCCGTGTACTCTTCCCTCGTCAGGCCACTAATAGAGTATAACACTCCCTTTGGTATGTCCCTTTCCAAACACCTGCAGTAATTGGAGACCACAAAAGTTCCTTGCAAAGAAAATTCAGGGTCTTCAAAATATGTCTTACGCAGACAGACTGAAATCATTGTCACTTTACTCTGTGTCATACAGACTGCTCAGAAGTGACCTGTGCCTTGCATATAAAGCAATCTCTGACCAAGTTTTAATGTAAATGCTGCACATTTGCAAGTCAAATGACACATGGGTCACTTGCTCAAAGGACTCTAACCTGGTATGCAACATCAACAGAACTTGTTGGAGAGACAGATTAGTCTCACAGAGGTTGCCCCACCTTTGGAACAAGCTTTCTATTCATGTTAAATAAAGCCCCTTGTTAGCCCTATTTAAGTATGATTTGGATAACTGGATGGTTAACCAGAAATTCACCCAGGGTTTCACCTGTGTCCCACTTGGACAGGGGAAATAGGTGCTGATTTCAGTGTCTGCTTGAACCACACACCCTTGGGAACACTGGTTGAACTTGGCTAGGCTTGTAAGGGCCCTGGAGCCATTAGCCTAGTAACCTTCAATGATCCTATGATTCTATGATCCTCTTTAACTTTTCACAATCTGCATGAGGTGTAAATTGCAGAGCACTACAGGGTGGATACAGACACACTACAGGAACTCTGCAACCTCTGACATCTTCAACTCAGACCAAGGGCAAACAGAGAGGAACCAATACTGATGGAGAGAAATGTATGTGCAGTCCTTAGAATCTTAGCTACAAGTACCTTTCAGAGACCAACAGAAGACATGCTGGAGGTGTCACAGGCATCAGCATCCGGGATCTTCCATCAGTTTCTGAATGCTATGGTCCAACATACCAGGGACGATATATATTTTCCCCATGCAGCTGAGGACAGGGCCATGAATATGTATAAGTTCTACCCTGCAATACACTAGCCTGAAGTACTAGATGCCACAGAGTGCACACATATAGAGAACAAAGCACCAGCTGGGGAATGGGGAAGGGTGTACACAAATAGAAACAGCTTGTACATAAATAGAAAGGGCTTGTACTCCATTAACTGCTAAGTCATGTGTAATGTCATGATAAGGGAATCATCCTGAATGTGTGTGCTGGCAACTCAGGCAGTTACCATGATTCATATATCAGGCACAATTCCCAGCTGTATGACATGTTCACTAGGTGTGATAACTAACAGGATCATCTAGTGGGGGATGCTGGTTATGCACTGGAACCATGGCTGATGACACACATCAAAAATTCACACACACCAATTGAACACTATAATGAGCATACGTTCAAACAATAAATATCATAGAACATGTGGGTAGGCTGTTGAAGTCATGGTTCTGGTGCATAGATACATCTGGGGAGCTCTGCAGTACAATCCCTGCATGAATACATGTTTTAAAATTTTCACCATCTGTGCCATGCTTCACAATAGCATCTTAAGAAAACAGCTTCAGCAGGATCAACAAGTGGAAGTGTCACATCCATCAACACTGCCAGGATAACCACAGCCACATGCAGGTGAGGAGTCAGAGAGGGAACCAGAAACTGCTGTGGTTGTAGGCAAACATAAGCATGCTCAGTATGCCCTTGCATTAGCAAAGAGGCAATGCATAGCACACTCACTCACCACCTAAGAGGGGAAATCTTCATCCTATGCACATGCATATAATAACACTGATGCCAGGCAAACACTCACAACCTTTACCTACCCATGTAATGTCTGCGTACTGCTAACATCAGAAAGGTTCTGCCCTGATCTAAAACTGTAGCAACTGCTGGATTTACAAGGTAAGTGTTGAACCTGGAATAGAAAAAAATGTGCAATTATACAAATGAATAGCATAACCTTGAATACTGTTACTTGGTAATGTATGTAACCAAAAAAATCTCTTGTTTTCCCGCCTTACTGAACTAGAGTAGTCCAGTTTCAGAGTTGCTGATCCCTGGGCTTTGTTTTTAGTTCCTGTTACTGATCCATTGCCTTATTAGGGAGGAGGGAAGTTTCTTTGCTTACCAGTGAGAGTGGGAAGCACTGAGCAGCCTTTCTGTCCGATTTGGTGAAGTTTCAGCCAGAAACTAGTAGTCCATTGGTCATTTTGGGCCAATTCCTAGCTCCTTTCAGCCCCCTGCTATAAAACACGCTAAACACGCATTTTCCAGCTTGTACCAACTCAGCACAGATCCTCGTGGTGGCCTGCAGAGTGATCCAAGCAGCAGAGAGCTAAAAGAGTGACTTTCTACCAGATATAAGTATTTTTTGTGGCTTTCCCACTGTTATTTAAGCTAGCGACTGCATTTCGCCTGTTTTACTGCTACTTTAAGTGATTTCTGCATTTTACACTGTTTATTGCACTTTAAGTTACTAATTGTTGCAAATTGTTTCTGTAGGCTACACACTAAAGTGTGCTAGCCGATTTACAGCATTTATAGCATTTACTGTCTGTTTTTTTCCTTGTCTCTGTAAAAAAACAAAAAATCTCTTGTTTTCCTGCCTTACTGAACTAGAGTAGTCCAGTTTCAGAGTTGCTGATCCCTGGGCTTTGTTTTTAGTTCCTGTTACTGATCCATTGCCTTATTAGGGAGGAGCGAAGTTTCTTTGCTTACCAGTGGGAGTGGGAAGCACTGAGCGGCCTTTCTGTCCGATTTGGTGAAGTTTCAGCCAGAAACTAGTAGTCCATTGGTTGTTTTGGGCCAATTCCTAGCTCCTTTCAGCCCCCTGCTATAAAACATGCTAAACACGCATTTTCCAGCTTGTACCAACTCAGCACAGATCCTCGTGGTGGCCTGCAGAGTGATCCAAGCAGCAGAGAGCTAAAAGAGTGACTTTCTACCAGATATAAGTATTTTTGTGGCTTTCCCACTGTTATTTAAGCTAGCGACTGCATTTGCCTGTTTTATTGCTACTTTAAGTGATTTCTGCATTTTACACTGTTTATTGCACTTTAAGTTACTAATTGTTGCAAATTGTTTCTGTAGGCTACACACTAAAGTCGCTAGCCGATTTACAGCATTTACTGTCTGTTTTTTCCTTGTCTCTGTAATAAAACAAAAAAATCTTGTTTTCCGCCTTACTGAACTAGAGTAGTCCAGTTTCAGAGTTGCTGATCCCTGGGCTTTGTTTTTAGTTCCTGTTACTGATCCATTGCCTTATTAGGAAGGAGGGAAGTTTCTTTGCTTACCAGTGGGAGTGGGAAGCACTGAGCGCCTTTTGTCTGATTTGGTGAAGTTTCAGCCAGAAACTAGTAGTCCATTGGTCGTTTTGGGCCAATTCCTAGCTCCCTTCAGCCCCTGCTATAAAACATGCTAAACGCGTAAAGCTGATTTAGCTGGAGTTACCACTGTTGCACACAAGAGCAGCGGCGGTTAAACAAGGTTAAACTATTTGGGCCATCTAAATTCCACTCTTCCAATTTTCCTTAAAACTACCTTCCTCGAGCTGTACTGCTGATCTAACCAGCATATCCTATAACTGAAAAGTTCATCTCTACTTGATTCCCAAGTAGACTATTCTCTATCTGTAAAGCCTAGCACTTACTCCTACAGTACTTGCACCTTGATAAAGCACTCTTATTATAGATAGTACCCCACCAGCCTAAAACCCACTTCCCCGAGTCCTTTGAAAGTCTCTTTATCTACTACTTCTAGTATGTCGAGGGATCAGTTGCTAGTGTCCTCTCCAGCTCAACTGGTGAACCTGGGAATATTGAGGCAATGTTACAACTGCCTCATGTACACAGACAATCCTCTCCTTCTCCCACAAAACACAAATACATGCGAGATGCAACTATACGGCCAAACTGGAGGCTGAGCTCTCTCAACATAGGACTGGCGAGACCAGACAGGAGGAGAAGGTAACCACACACAATACATACCCAGTCACACATGGTACCATCACAACTTCAAATCATACACATACTCACACAAAGACATACTCGGAGGCTCTGATCAAAAATTTACCAAAACAGCAGAGGCCACCAAAGCAGACACCCAAACAACTACCACCTCACGACCCAACACATGCAACACATAGACCACACAGTCAGAGTGTCAAACAGTCACAGCCCTTAAGGCCAAACAAAATGCCAGACACACTTGTCATTGGTGATTCCATAGTCAGACACACTGACGTCCCGCTCACCAGACTGAGTAAAGAGAAGGTCACAGTAAGCTGCCTGTCAGGCGCTAGAATCCGCCACATAACGCAAGCACTCAGGTCTCTCAACAGCAGGTACAAGTACGACTCAGTCATTGTCCACGCTGGTGTCAACGACCTGAGACGTACCTGCTTGGACTACATGAAAAGGGACATCGAGGAGCTCTCTGATTATGTAGCCCAGGCAGGTATGACCCTGACCTTGAGCAGTATCCTACCTTCACCTAGAATGATGCCACAATACAGTGATAAGATGATCAGCTTTAATAATTGGCTTAAATTCTGGTGTCATTCAAAGGGGATCCAATGTCTGTCTGCCTGGGATGACATGCTGGACAAGCCACGCTGCTTCAAGGGACGGCTTGCACCTGTCACCCTGGGCTTCGGATATTGGCAAAGGCTCTTGCCACCCCATAGTGCCTTTTTTAGGCAAGGCTCAAATTCTAAACCTACCACCCTAGAACACCAAAAAGGAAAAAACTAAGGGTAATGCTGCTCAATGCCAGAAGTCTCAATCTCAAGATGCACGCACTCGAGGCCCTTCTCAATATGGAGAACATCGATGTCTGTGCTGTGACAGAAACCTGGTTCAAGGCTCCTGAGAGCACCCCAGCACTAACAGGTTTCACCTCATATCATGCGTTCCGGCCCCAAAATCCGGACAACACCAAGAAAGGAGGGGGGGTGTCCATATTCATAAAGGACACCCACACCTCAAGGTTGGTGGCAGTGCATGATGCATCGGAGACCATCCAGGTGCAATTAACCATAGGCAAGACTGCTCTGCAATTTGTAGCATGTTACAGGCCACCCTCTCAAACTCAGGAACCTCACATGGCCTTCCTGGAAACATTGGAGGGGATAAATGTATCTCCAAACACCATCATACTAGGTGACTTCAACTACCCTAATATAGACTGGGAACACTACTCAAGCCCGAACACTCTAACCCAAAGATTCCTGGAGTTCATAAACTCAAATGCCATGGAACAACTAGTCACCATCCCCACAAGAGGAGAAAACATACTTGATCTCATCATCACGAACATGGGATCAAAATGTTCAACACCGGAAGTATACCCCTCACTGGTGAGATCAGATCATAAACTAATCTCGCTGGAGGTCCTCATCCCGACCCCACCTGAAACAAAAAGACCACAGTGAAAACTTCTCAAAAGCCGATTTCACACTTCTAAAAACTAGTGTGGTCTCCTTTAAGGCCCCTGAGCCAGTGGTAAACATTACTCAAACCGCTGAATCACTTACAAATGCCTTCTACCAGCACCTACAGGACTGCATGGATCAGGCAATCCCAAACAAAACTAAGACTCTCTGTACCAAAGGCAAGCGTCCAGTCTGGTGGACCCCAGCCATAAACAAGCTCTACAACAAAAGGAGGAAGCTACTACAAGATAGAGCAAAATCCTTGAAAGGTAAGACACCTTTGATCATTATAAGTAAAAAAACTAAGAGCTCTCATAAAATCATCCAAGGCAAATTTTGAGAGAAAATCGCCAAGGACTCTAAAGAGAATCATAAGGCCTTCTTTAGCTATGTTAGAAACCTAGGAGGAAACTCCCAGATATGCTCAGAATTAGTTCAAAATGATGTGAAAATTATTGAACCTACACACATTGCCAACATACTGGCTGACAGGTTCAGTGCAAACTTCTCCCCCCACTCCCCCCCAAAAGGAGAGATATCTATTCCAGAGGATTGTAGCCCCCCAAACATCTCCAACGCCCAGGTGAGAACTGCCCTCACTAAGGCAAAAAACACAGCAACCATGGGACCGGATGGTGTCCCCGGCTGTGTGCTTCATGAACTCAACGAGGAATTAAACCCACAGTTAGGACAGCTGTTTAATCTTAGCCTCACCTCAGGATACGTACCCAAGGAGTGGCGCACGGCGACTGTGGTCCCACTTCATAAGGGTGGTGCCTCCACAGACCCTGGAAATTACTGCCCCATTAGCTTGACAAGCCTTATCTGCAAAGCCATGGAGAGGATCATAATGGAACTCATAAATAAAGACATAGGAACTTGCAGACTTTGGATCCAACTCAGTTTGGCTTTGTCAAAGGCAGATCCTGCCTCTTAAACTTGGTTGACTTTTTCGAGACAGTCACCAAGGCCATTGATGAGGGAAAGGCAGTCCATACAGCCTACCTTGACCTGGCAAAGGCCTTCGACACAATACCCCACTCAGGTATCATCGAAAAACTCATCGGCTTGAATGTAAACCCATACATCACAAGATGGGTTGCAAACTGGCTAAGTGACAGAACCCACAGGGTCAGAGTTGCTGGAGCCATGTCAGACTCAAAGCCTGTCACAAGTGGTGTCCCACAGGGCTCAGTCCTGGGTCCACTCTTGTTCGGCATCTACTTTTCTGAAGTACAAGCAAACACAGGAGGGTTATGGCTGACAAAGTTTGCAGATGACTGCAAACTGGGCGCCATAGTCGAAAACACATCTGACACAGATATCCTCCAGAAGGGCCTCACAGAAACGGATAACTGGTGCCAGAGCCATGGCCTGAAGTTAAACGCCAAACAATGCATAGTCATACCCTTCGGGAAAAACAAGGTTACCCCTAGCTACCATATAGGTGGCAATCCACTGAGCACAGAAAAAGTCATCAGAGATCTGGGGACCCAGGTTGATAGTAGCCTTTCATTTGACACTCATGTTGCTAAAGTAGTTAGGAAAACCTTCTATATCACCCACCTGATCATGAAGGGATTCACATCTAGATCAAGGGAGGTCATCGTCCCCCTGTACTCATCACTTATTAGACCTATGATTGAGTACAATGCCCCATTCAGAATGTATCTGACCAGACACCTGCTGCAGCTTGAAAGGCCCCAAAAGTTCCTCACCAAAAGGATAAAGGGTCTCAAAAATATGTCTTATGCTGCCCGACTGAAAGAACTCCAGCTCTATTCAGTCTCATACCGCTTGCTCAGAGGTGACCTGTGCCTGACATATAAGGCCATGTCAAACCCAGATTTGATGAATATGCTTCACCTCAAAAAATCTAGATCCCTCAGAACCACAAGGGCGGGAGACTTAAACCTTGACACGGTTATAAATAGAACATGCTGGAGGGACAGATTCATCACCCAGAGACTCCCTATGCTGTGGAACAAAATCCCGGTACATGTGAGGCAGAGCACCTCTCTGGCCTTGTTCAAGAGGAATCTTGACCAATGGATGGGAGATTGCAGATATACCCCAGGGATTACTTCAGTGTCACTGCTTGACAGAGGCACAGCAAAATGATAGGCATAGTTTTTATTCAAACTAAAGGGGTGGCGAAAACCACATAACTATGGGCTAGGCTTATAAATGCCCTTGGGCAGATAGCCTAGTATGAACCTATGAACCTATGAACCTATGTAAGTAAAAGGTGGTTGATTTTTACAACAATGACTTCAAGATGTGACAGCAGTGGTTTATGTGAATACCTCTGTCCTCTATCAAGTAATAAGCTTCAAGCATCAAAGAATCACACATTCATACCTATCAAAAGTAATGATTGCCACAGAGTGTCCACAGTTTGGCCTCATACTTTTGTACTGGCAAATCATTAAAGAGAGTTAGAAATTAATGAAGCACATTTCAGTTTCCGACTTCATATCCCTCCGATAATTCTTAAAAATAGTGATGCAAAAACTATTATTCTATCAACTGTATGTTTGTAAGACCAAATTATTTAAAAAAGTCTCCCCGTTCTTCAACCTTTTGTCCCACTTTTATTTATGGCTTGGACTAGTATTGTTGCTGTAATAGTTTGGGAGGCATGTACACATTACAAAAAGCTGTAAGAAAGCAGTAAAATTAGCAGAACTGCATCAGAAGCACAAATATACTAAGCATTAAATCAACTATGCACCCTGAGCATCAGACAAAAGACTTATGTATCCCTGAATCCAAAAGATGGAAAACAAGGATATAGCACAGTTATCATCATTTACATATGATGGTGTATCTGTGTAGGGGGGGGTCAGGAGGTGTAGGCTGACTGGTAGTGAGTGCATGTGAGCAAGTAAGAGAAACAGGCAGACATTTGGATAAAATATCAAATGACCACTGAGACAGAATGAGCTGTAAGCCTCATGACTAACCAATGTAACTGTTACATGTGTGTGTCTGTATGGGCACTACAGGCAAAATTGGTGTCTGGGTGTCTGCAAGAACACAGCCAAGCTCCTGGTATGTCAGACAGCTGTGAGCTGTGCATGGTAGAGGTGACAGTTCATAATTATCGTCCCTGACCCCGAGAATTGACTATACCAGGAGTTGCACTGTCAGTCAACACCCAAAGTCAGATGGACTGCTGCTACCTGAACATGACTGATTTATACTGCATGAGCTCTCCTTATGAGGAGACCTAAGACCACAGCACCATGGTCTGCCACATCTGGGTGTGAACACCTCAACCACTGATGGAGCAGTGGTAGTAGTGAACTACAGGAGCATGACTGGGCATGGCCACTTCACCTAATATCAGATAATATGCCTGACCTGTGCCTATGTGAATGCCGACCCCTGCCATCAGACCTTCCATCACAGAGCGTCTATATTACATAATTGAACTTTTAGAAGTTCGATCGTCATATAGTCAACACCATATGATCAAACTTTTAAAAGTTCGAAAATGTAATAAAAAAAATAATAAACCAAAGAAGAAACCTACATGAACAGTTTAAGCAGGGGGTAAGACACCCTGCACCCCCATACACTTTTTAAATATACCAACTCTGAGATCGCACTACAGTGAAGAAAAGGGAAATCTTCCCATTCTGCACTGTACGGAGATCTCCGTTGAAACGTTCAAACTTTGAAAAGTTTGATCATATGGTGTCGGCCGTATGATGTTCAAACTTTTAAGAGTTCGACGATATAGACCCTCAAAGACACTGACATTCCAATGTGTCATTCATCAGATCCACTAAATCAGCAATATGGCGGAGGCAGTCACACATGTCAACCTGTGCCACATCTACAACCTTAAGCATTTCCTTGGAGGCCCTAGTGGAATGTACTTGCATTTCAAGGATGGTCCAAAACATACATCAAGTCATATGGAAAGACACAACTGGATCAGATGGAGGATGGAGAGCAGACCTCCTCCACATACCCCTAACAAACCTCCTCCATGGCACCTTGTCTACACATTGGTTACAGCCAGAGTCAACAAGCACTAAAGTCACAGTAACCACACCACCCTGATAGAGTGTCTCACCCTCCACCTGCCCAATATCTGAGGGCTTACTGGAATGGGTTGCCATAAGCCTACTGGCTGTGTTTGATAAAATTACAGGTGATGGCTGAATGTCAACTTCAGTGTCAGATTTAATCTCTGCACCCCTGACTGTGCCTGTGTTTGGCCACCATCATCATCAAAGTCTGCTGATACTATGACATCAGATGGTAAGAGTCATGCACTTCCACTGTCAGGATCACTTGTGAAAATAAGTAACAGACACAGGAAAGAAATGAATAGCTACACTACTACAGTTCAATATATGCTAACAATCTAACACTGGTGCCAATATTACAGATGGTGCAGCAATATACACACAGTCCTGATACCCAGCTCACACACATGGATAAATTAATATTTCTGTGAAATGCTCATCAGTACTGATATAACAATGTTTGGCTTACCATGTGCAGATGACTCCACAGTTGCTATGGAGGATGGTCCTGTAAGAAGTTAAGCAAAATGTAAGAACACCATCATCACAATGAGAAGTAACACAGGGAGAACCATTTGGGGAATTTATATGTCCATAATAATACATTTAACTGAAACTTAGATGATATGTCCACCCCAAGCCCATGTGTAGTGAACCAGAATGTGTTGTTAACTGTATGAATCTATAACTAATCCCACCTCAAAAAAAATCATAAACCAACTTAAGTACTTCTTTTAGTATTTTACTATACAAGAAATATTTAACAATTGACATAGGTAAGCCTACCTGGAAGGTCCTCCTGGGACATAATTTTCCTCCCTGAAACAGCAGCACCAACATCAATCATACACTGTTGTGCACTTTCCATTGAGCTCTCTGCATTCCTGATAGTGGACAGGAATTCCTCATTTGGTGTCAGTAGTGGCTCTGTAGTAGGCCCCTCCCATAGCCAGCAGTCCACAGCCCACAGCAGCTGCTCTCCTCCAGGCCAGTGTAATCATGTCACTGACTCTATGATGCACCTAATCATATGTTCTGCTGTCTCCACCAACAGCATTCACATCATTCACTATCTGATTCAATATTTCCATTCTTCCAGACATATCCCCACATCCTCTTTCCAGCAGAAAGACACCATGTTACTGAAATTCTTGGACTAGCACATCATTTTCAGAGTCACTGCAGGGGGTCTGTGGGGATAGGGATGCTTGGGTATCATAGTCATTGGTGACATTAAACATAAAAGAATTATACTACACATAAATGTCACATAAATAAAAGTCCTGCTTACATATTATTATTATTAGTTATTCAGTATTACTCAGTGGAGAAACAAAAAAACGTTCAAGGTATTCAAATATAAAAAAAAAGGTTATACACTTGTAATGTATCAAAGTCACACACAAACCAAGGTTTTATCCAAAACAATGAGAACAATAGCAAAGCAAACCTCTGTAAAAACATTTTGGTTGTGCCACCACAGAAAAAGAACCTGGCACCCACCCCAAAACAACAGGCAAATTGTATTTTTGTACCAAGGGATAAAACATCAGTGAATTATTATAAGTGCTATCAAAGAAACTGTCACAAAACTTGTCCAGACATTTACCACAGAACATTCATTTTTTATGCAACTGCCAGTCACCTTTACTTGTGGCCAGCATTCCCCTAGAGGTGTCTGTGGATCACCCTTACAGGCTAATATCCTTGTGTCATTGACAACATAGGACATTTACATTTCACTGAAATAACAATGGAAGAGTGCAAAGAGAAACAGCTATAACATTAGCACTTGTGATGAAAGTTAATAAGGTTGTATATCTGAAAAAGTAAAATGCCCTGATAAAAATACAAAAATGCCTATGCCATCAGTAAACTCCCAAGAAGTGCATACAGATAAACGTATCATTTGCTAATGCATATCTATCTATCTATCTATCTATCTATCTATCTATCTATCTATCTATCTATCTATCTATCTATCTATCTATCTATTTATCTATCTATCGATCCATCTTTTTTCCCTAGTGACATGTGAGCAAATCAAGTATATAACTCAAAAATGCAATCATACCTTATCAAGATCAGTAGTCTTCTGTGCAGATAAATCCAATCATATTCTGTGTTATCCACATAAACAATTCTCTTCACATTCAGGTTCCCTCACTACATGGTTCCCTTTTGAAGACCTATGAGCATGGGGAAGAAACAAATGAGATATAAACTTATTAGAATTGCAAAATCCTAAATTCTTGGCTCTGTGTATCAGATGCAAACATAGTGCAGGCACTACCTCAGGGTTTGTTGCTAATGGATTGCAACTGTAAATGATTACTGGTAGGGAGAAAGAAAACACAACAACAATTCAAACTCCCTTACCTCCAGTGGGTGTGTTAGCCAGGTTAGACTTACAAAGTATAGAAGTAATTGCATCAAAGTTTTAAATGTTAGTAAGCAGCACACATTCCACAGTTTCTTTTCAGTAATATCCAATCCCCCCTGCATTTGTTGAACATTTAAGGACAATGATGCAAAATCCTTTTCAGACTGCATGTCTCAGATTACTGCTCAGATAGGAGATGAATGAATACCCCTCCAAAAATAAGACAGAGCTACATTTCTGCAAAGAATAGTCAAATGTGGTTGTGTGATAACTCATTGCACTACATCTGAAATTAACACATGTGCAAACAACTCAGAAGTGCAGAATTGCCATACATCTTGTTAAAACCGTGGATAATTTTGGACTTGAGTGTATGCACAATGATTCCTGCTGCAAAGCTGTTTCTGTGGCAAAATGGGTAATAAACCCTCACTGTGTTTTGTAGGTTGATTAGTGTCAGAGTTCAAATCCAGACTTGTGTAAAATCTTTCATGTGTGCTAACATTTATTCTGTAATGTTTATTTTATAAACATATATATTTTCTTAATACCAGTGTTTGTAAGATACGTGTCTTAGCGCAAACAGGAGAAAAAGAGAAATACAATTAATGTCATGTAATATACTTCTTTGATAACCAATACATAAAGTACATCTGGGAATCAAATGTTTTTATAGCACATCTGCTAAACCTGGTGATCCATACAGTATATACCATCTGTAAATCACAGTTCAAGTCCCACATTTGTATTTTAAGGATCAAACCTAAGAAAACACTGCTCACAAGGCTAAAACAAATTTAGCATGCCTTCTCATGCTTGCACGCTGCTCACTATTGTTGAAACTTGGACTAATGGCCCACACATGAACTAGACTGAGCACCTGCAGATAGGATGCAAACATTTTCAATTTTAAAAAGTATGCATTGTTGCATCTGTTGATTTCCATCATACAACATTGTTAAGTGGCATTGTGTGGCAGTAAGCAACCTCTCCAACATCTGCAGGTCTGGAACACCTACACATAGGAAGTAGATAGAAGACAATTTATAAATGGATACATTGTATGCTGTATGGTTTTCCACCATGCAAACTAGCTAAGTGGCATTGAGTGGTGGTTAACACTCAGAAGTTAAGAATGAATATGAAAATATCAAACTATTGTTTAACTATTGCTGTGGCAGCAGGTGTCAGTGTAGGGCTGCAATACAAGTTGTCCCATTTTCTTTTTCTTCTTTTTCGTTCAGCTGCTCCCATTAGGGGGCATCACAGTAGATCATCTCTTTCCATTTCTTCCTGTCCTCTGCATCTTGGTCTGTTACACCAACCATCTACATGTCCTCTCTCACCATATCCACAAACCTTATCTTAGGCCTTCCTCTTTTTCTCTTACCTGACAACTCCATCCTTAGCATCCTTCTCCCACTATACCCAACATCTCTCCTCAGCACATGTCCAAACCAATGCAATCTCACCTCTCTGGCTTTTCTCCAAACCGTCCAATGTGAGCTGACCCTCTAATATCTTTATTTCTAATCCTGTCCATCCTCATCACACCCAATGCAAATCTTAACATCTTTAACTCTGTCACCTCCAGCTCTGACTCTTCTCTTTTTGTCAGTGCCACTGTTTCCAACCCATATAACATAGCTGGTCGCAGACATTCCCTTTCACTCTTACTGGTACCCATCTGTCACACATCACTCCTGACACTCTTCTTCACCTAGTTCACCCTGCCTGCACTCTCTTCTTCACCTCTTTTCTACACTCACCATTACTCTGAACTGTTGATCACAAGTATTTAAACACATCCACCTTCACCAGCTCTACTACCTGCATCCTCACCATTCCTCTGCCCTCCCTATCATTCACACACATATATTCTGTCTTATTCTTTCTGACCTTCATTCCACTCCTTTCTAGAGCATATATCCACCTCCACAGGGTCATGCCTACCTGTTCCCTATTCTCACTACAAATCACAATGCCATCTGCAAACATCATAGTCCACGGGGACTCCTGCCTGATTTCATCTGTCAACCTGTCCATCTTCACTACAAATAAGAAAGGGCTCAGAGCTGATCCTTGATGGAATCCCACCTCCACCTTCAACACATCCATCACTCCTACTGCAGATCTCATGACTGTCACATTGCCCATGTACATATCTTGTACCACTCTTACATACTTCTCGGCCACTCCTGACTTCCTCATACAGAATCATAACTCCTGTATAGGCACCCTGTCATATGCATTCTCTAAGGCCACAAGGCACAATTCAACTCCTTCTGACCTTCTGTATACTTCTCCATCAATGCCCTAAGAGCAAACATCGCATCTGTAATGCTGTTTCATGGCAGGTAACCATACTACTGCTCACTGTAGTTCTGTTTCTCAGCATGAAACCATACTTTTGCTCACTAATCATCATCTCCCTTCTTAACCTAGCTTCTACTAGTCTTTCCCATAACTTTATGCTGTAGCTGATCTATTCTCTCCCTCTGTAGTTACTACAGCTCTGCACATCACCCTTATTCTAAAACATCAGTACCATGTCTCATGTACACGGACAACCCTCTCCTTCTCCCACAAAACACAAATACATGCGAGAGTTGCAACTATATAGCCAAACTGGAGGCTGAGCTCTCTCAACATAGGACTGGTAAGACCAGACAGGAGGAGAAGGTAACCACACACACCACAAACCCAGTCTCACATAGTACTATCACAACTTCAAATCATACACATAAATACACAAAGACATATTTGGAGGCTCTGATCAAAAATCTACCAAAACAGCAGAGGCCACCAAAGCAGACACCCAAACAACTGCCACCTCAGGACACAACACATGCAACACATAGACCACATAGTCAGTGTGCCAAACAGTCACAGCCCTTAATGCCAAACACAATGCCAGACACACTCGTCATTGGTGACTCCATAGTCAGACACACTGACGTCCCGCTCACCAGATTGAACAAGGAAAAGGTCACAGTAAGCTGCCTGTCGGGCGCTAGAATCCATCACATAACGCAAGCACTTAGGTCTCTCAACAGCAGGTACAAGTACGACTCTGTCATTGTCCACACTGGTGTGAACGACCTGAGACGTACCTCCTTGGACTACATGAAAAGAGACATAGAGGAGCTCTCTGATTATGTAGCCCAGGCAGGTATGACCCTGACCTTGAGCAGTATCCTACCTTCACCAAGAATGATGCCACAATACAGAGACAAGATGATCAGCTTTAATAATTGGCTTAAACTGTGGTGTCATTCAATGTGGATCCGATATCTGTCTGCCTGGGATGACATGCTGGACAAGCCACGCTGCTTCGCAAGGGACGGCTTGCACCTGTCACCCCTGGACTTCCGGATATTGGCAAAGGCTCTTGCCACCCCCATAGTGCCTTTTTTAGGCAAGGCTCAAATTCTAAACCTACCACCCTAGAACACAAAAAAGGAAAAAACTAAGGGTAATGCTGCTCAATGCCAGAAGTCTCAACCTCAAGATGCACGCACTAGAGGCCCTTCTCAGTATGGAGAACATCGATGTCTGTGCTGTAACTGAAACCTGGTTCAAGGTTCCCGAGAGCACCCCGGCACTATCAGGCTTTACCTCTTATCATGCGTTCCGGCCCCAAAATCCGGACAACACCAAGAAAGGAGGGGTGGTGTCTATATTCATCAAGAACACCCACACCTCAAGGTTGGTGGCAATGCACGATGCATCGGAGACCATCCAGGTGCAACTAACCATAGGCAAGACTGCTCTGCAATTTGTAGCATGTTACAGGCCACCCTCTCAATCTCAGGAACCTCACATAGCTTTCCTGAAAACACTGGAGGGGATAAATGTATCTCCAAACACCATCATACTAGGTGATTTTAACTACCCGAATATAGACTGGGATCACTACTCTAGCCCCAACAATCTAGCCCAAAGGTTCCTAGAGTTCATAAACTCAAATGCCATGGAACAACTAGTCACCATTCCCACAAGAGGAGATAACATACGAGATCTCATCATCACGAACATGGGGTCACAATGTTCAACACCGGAAGTATACCCTTCACTGGTGAGATCAGACCATAAACTAATCTCACTGGAAGTCCACATCCCACCCCCACCTGAGATAAAAAAGACCACAGTGAAGAACTTCTCAAAGGCCGACTTCACACTTCTAAAGGCTAGTGTGGTCTCTTTTATGGCCCCCGAGACTGCGGAAACCATTACTCAAGCCGCTGAATCACTTACAAATGCCTTCTACCAGCACCTACAGGACTGCATGGATCAGGCAATCCCAAACAAAACAAAGACCCTTTGTACCAAAGGCAAGCGTCCAGTTTGGTGGACCCCAGCCATAAACAAGCTCTACAACAAAAGGTGGAAGCTACTACAAGATAGAGCAAAATCCTTAAAAGGGAAAACACCTTTGATCATTATAAGTAAAAAATTAAGATCTCTCATAAAATCATCCAAGGCAAATTTTGAGAGAAAAGTCGCCAAGGACTCAAAGGACAATCATAAGGCCTTCTTTAGCTATGTTAGAAACCTGGGAGAAAACTCCCAGATATGCTCAGAATTAGTTCAAAATGATGTAAAAATTACAGAACCTACAGACATTGCCAACATACTGGCTGACAGGTTCAGTGCAAACTTCTCCCCCCCTCCCCCCCAAAAGGTGAGATATCTATACCAGAGAATTATAGCCCCCCAAACATCTCAAACGCTCAGGTGAGAACTGCTCTCTCCAAGGCAAAAAACACAGCATCCATGGGACCAGATGGTGTCCCCGGATGTGTGCTCCATGAACTCAATGAGGTATTAAACCCGCAGTTAAGGCAGCTGTTTAATCTTAGCCTCACCTCAGGATACGTGCCTAAGGAGTGGCGTATGGCAGCTGTAGTCCCACTTCACAAAGGAGGTGCCTCCACCGATCCGGGAAATTACCGTCCCATCAGCTTGACAAGCTTGATCTGCAAAGCTATGGAGAGGATCATAATGGAACTCATAAATAAAGACATAGGAGACTTGCAGACTTTGGATCTGACCCAGTTTGGCTTTGTCAAGGGCAGATCATGCCTTTTAAACCTGGTGGACTTTTTCAAAACAGTCACCAAGGCCATTGATGAGGGAAAGGCAGTCCACACAACCTACCTCAACCTGGCAAAGGCTTTCGACACAATACCCCACTCAGGTATCATTGAAAATCTCATCAGCTTAAATGTAAACCCATACGTCACAAGATGGGTTGCAAATTGGCTAAGTGACAGAACCCACAGGGTCAGAGTTGCTGGCACCATGTCAGACTCAAAGCCTGTCACAAGTGGTGTCCCACAGGGCTCAGTCCTGGGCCCTCTCCTGTTCAGCATCTACTTTTCAGAAGTGCAAGCAAACACAGGAGGATTATGGCTGACAAAATTTGCAGATGACTGCAAACTGGGCACCATAGTTGAGAACACATCTGACACAGATATCCTTCAGAAGGGTCTTATAGAAATGGAAAACTGGTGCCAGAACCATGGCCTAAAGTTAAACGCCAAAAAATGCATAGTCATACCCTTCGGGAAAAACAAGGTTACCCCTAGCTACCATATAGGCGGCAACCCACTAAGCACAGAAGAGGTTATCAGGGATCTGGGTACCCAGGTTGACAGTAACCTTTCATTTGATACTCACGTTGCCAAAGTAGTCAGGAAGACCTTCTACATTGCTCACCTGATCATGAATGGATTCGCATCTAGATCAAGGGAAGTCTTCGTCCCCCTGTACTCATCACTCATCAGGCCAATGATTGAGTACAATGCCCCATTCGGAATGTATCTGACACGACACCTGCAGCAACTGGAAAGGCCCCAAAAGTTCCTCACCAAAAGGATAAAGGGTCTCAAAAATATGTCCTATGCTGCCCGACTGAAGGAACTTCAGCTCTACTCAGTCACTTACCGTCTGCTCAGAGGTGACCTGTGCCTGACATACAAGGCCATGTCCAACCCAGAATTGATGAACATGCTTCACCTCAAAAAATCTAGATCCCTCAGAACTACAAGGGTGGGAGACTTAAACCTTGACACGGTTATTAATAGGACGTGCTGGAGGGACAGATTCATCACCCAGAGACTCTCTATGCTGTGGAACAAAATCCCGGTACATGTGAGGCAGAGCACCTCACTGGCTTTGTTCAAGAGAAATCTTGACCAATGGATGGGAGATCGCAGATATACCCCAGGGATTATCTCAGTGTCACTGCTTGACAGAGGCACAGCAAAATAATGGGCATAGTATCCGCCAAACTAAAGGGGTGGCGAAAGCCACAAAACTCTGGCTAGGCTTATAAATGCCCTTGGGCAGATAGCCTAGTATGAACCTATGAACCTAACCTATGAACCTATGAATACACTTCTTCTCCACTCCTCAGGCATCCTCTCACTTTCCAAGATTCTGTTAAATAATCTGGTTAAAAAAACACTGCCATCTCTCCTAAACACCTCTGTGCTTCCACAGATATGTCATCTGGACCAACAGCCTTTCCACTCTTCATCCTCTTCATAGCTGTCCTTACTTCCTCCTTGCTAATCCAGTGCACAACCTGATTCACTATCCCCAAATCATCCAACCTTCTTTTTCATTCTCTTCATTCATCAGCCCATCAAAGTACTCTTTCCATCTGCTCAACACACTCTCCTCACTTGTGAATACATTTCCTTTGTTATCCTTTATCACCCTAACCTGAGGCACATCATTCCCAGCTTGGTCCCTCTGTCTAGCCAATCAGTACAGGTCCTTTTCTCCCTCCTTAGTGTCCAATCTTTCATACAACTCACCATACACTTTATTCTTAGCCTTTTCCATCTCTCTCTTTACCATACACCTCATTTCCTTGTACTCATTTCAAGTTTATTCATCTCTCTGACAATCCCACTTCTTCATCTGCCTCTTCCTCTGTATACTCTTCTCTTCATCCTCATTCAACCACCAGGTCTCCTTGTATTCTTCCTCTGCTGAGATGTCACACCAAGCACCTTTCTAGCTGTCTCCCTCACCACCTCTGCTGTGCATGCCCAGCTCTCTGGTAGCGCTTCACTTCCACCCATTGCCTGTCTTAACTCTTCCTTAAACTTCACCTTATAGTTATCTTATAGTTATCTTTTTCAACTCCCACCATTTGATCCTTGGCACTGCCCTCACTCTCCTCCTCATCTTTTTGATCATCAACATCATCCTTCAGACCACCATCCTATGCTGCCCAACTATGCTTTCCCGAGTCACCAGTTTGCAGTCTCCAATCTCCTTCAGACTGGCCTTTCTGCATAGGGTATAATCCACATGTGTGAATCTTCCTTCACTCAGGTACATCACCCTATGCTCCTCCCTCTTCTTAAATTACATATTTGCCACAACCATGTCCATCCTTTTCACAAAATGCTCTACCATCTGACATTCTGCATTCTTTTCAACACTATACCTACCCATCACCTCGTCATCCCCCCTGTTCCCCTCTCCAACATACCCATTGAAATCCATCCCAATCACCACTCTCTCACTTTTGGGTACAGTCTACACTGGATCTAGGACTATTGCACAAAATCACGTTTCCACAAAACGTAAATGACTGAAAAAGCACTTTCACTAAAGTGTGCAAAAAAAATGATAAAACAACAAAATAAAAAAAAATACAGTGCTCATGTTTACGCAGGGGGCAAGCCCCCCTACACCCCCATGTGGGGGCCTGCACCCTCCACACCCCCTACTTTTATATTCTCACTCTGAGATTGCACTACAGAGGGATAAAGGGAATATTCCCTTATCCCCATTGTGCTACAATCTCAGCAACTGCCATTTCCCCACAATTTTATCTTTTTTTAACACACTGTCACAAAAGTGTTTTTTCAGTGAAAAGCACTTTCGTGAAAGTCTGCTTGGCCATTTCACTTTTGGTGAAATGATCATTCATTAAATTGTACAGATACCCTCCCCACCACTTCATCTAACTCACTCCAAAATGCATCTTTCTCATCCATCGCACACCCAACTCACGGAGCATATGCACTAACAACATTCAAAATCATACCATCAATGTCCAGCTTCATAAACATCACTCTATCCAACAATCTTTTCACCTCTTGACATACTAACCCTTCAGGATAACCCCTGTCCTATTTCTCCTCCCATCCACACCATGGTAGGACAATTTTAACCAGCCTTCAATACATCTGGCCTTACTCTACTTCTAGTTGGTCGATTGCATGCAAAATATATTAACCTTCCTTGTATCCATCATATCAGCTAGCTGTCTCCCTTTATCAGTCATACTGCCAACATTCAAAGTTCCTACCATCAATTCCTGCTGCAGATATCTTGTGAGGTACATTCCAAAAGGGGTGTTGTACACTATAATGGGTATAATGAGCGCCGAGTAGAGGGGAACAATCACCTCTTATTTCCTGGATGAGAACGTTTTTGTGATGAGGAGTGCCACATCGAAGGATTTCCTGACTACTGTGGTGATGTGATTATCAAAGGAGAGACTTCTGTCCACCTGGATCTCAAGGTCTCTTATCACACATTCAGTGTTAAGTAGACTGCCGTTTATGTGGAAGTTCATGGGTACAGAGTTTTACCAATGGGGATGACAATGCACCTTTTGCCATTGAGCTTGAGGCCATGCCTCTGACACCAGGCATCTGTCAGTGAGGCCCTTCTGTAGGACATCCACATCATTTGGGGACTCTATTATGGCTCCTAGTTTGCAGTCATCTGCAAACTTCATTAGCCAGAGGCATTCTGTGTTAGCCTGTACTTCAGAGAAGTAGACACCAAACAGGAGAGGTCCCAGGACTGAACCCTGTGCTACTCCACTTGTCACTGGTTTGAAGTCAGATTTGGAGTCTGCAACTTTTACAGTGTGGGTTATGTCAGTGAGCCAGTTGGCAACCCATCTTGTGACATAGGGATTTATATGTAGTTTAGTGAGTTTACCTATAATTCCAGAAGGGGGGATGGTGTTGAAAGCCTTGGCGAGGTCAAGATAGGCTGTGTGAACCACCTTACCCTCATCTACGGCTTTGGTGACTGCTCAAAGAAGTTGATCAGGTTCAGAAGGCATGATCTGCCATTCACAAACTCGAGCTGGGTGGGGTTGAGAGTTTGGAGGTTACCAATGTCTTTGTTTATGACTTCCATGATGATATGTTCCATGGCATTGCAGACCAGGCTCATCAGGCTAATAGAGAAATAGTTCCCAGAATCAGTGGTGTCTCCCACTTTGTGAAGTGGGATAACTGTTGCTGTGTGCCATTCAGTGGGCACAAAGCCTGATGTGAGACTATGATTGAGCATTGTGCTTTGGTGGGGAGCCAGCTCATTCTGAAGTTTGTGTAAAGTGCAGCCTGGGATGTTGTCCAGTCCCATGGATGCTGTGTTTTTGGTTTTAGACAGCTTTTACCTGCATAGATGTGATTACATGGACTCTGCATTCTTCCTTTATAGATATGGGCCCTTTAGGGGGTGAGAGGGGGGTAAAGTTAGCCCTGAACCTATCTGCCAGGATGTTTGCAATATCAGTTGGTTCTGTAATTTTCATGCCGTTGTGCTGTAACTCAGAGCAGATCTGGGTGTTGCCATTGAGATTCTTGACATAGCTATAGAATGATTTGCGGTTGCCCTTAGAATCAGTGGCGATTTTGTTTTCGTAGCTAGCTTTGGAGGATCTTATAAGGGATCTCCAGGCAGATCCTCCACTCATGGGATTTTACTCCCTTTTGCAACAGTTTCTTCCTTCTGTTGTAGAGTTTGTTTATGGCAGGAAACCACCAGATTGGCTTCCTTTTTTTGGAGGATAGTGTCTTGGTTCTGTTTGGGATAGCACGATCCATGCACTCGTGTAAGTGCTTATAGAGTGCATTTGTGTAGGATTCAGCAGTCATAATTGTATTGTCCATCTGTATGGGTGTCATGAAGTTCGCCACTTCTGTCTTAAGAAGCATGAAGTTGGCATTGGAGAAATTTTTTACCATGGTTTCCATAATGGTGGGGAGGGGCGGGATGTGGATATCTAGGGTGATTACCTTATGGTTGGATCTGACTAATGAGGAGTTGATTTCAGGTGTTTAACACCGGTCAATCATGTTGGTAATGACTAGGTCTAGGATATTGTTGACCCTGGTGGGGGTGTTGATAAGTTGATCCAGGTCACTGGAATTTATGAATTCCAGAAAGCGTTGAGCGAAGGAGTTGATACATGAGCAGTTTTCCCAGTTAAAGGTTGTGTAGTTGAAAACACCCATTATTAGGGTGTTTGGTTGAGCCCTAATATTTTCCAGTATATCACGAAAGAGGAGTGGGAATCCTGGGACATGGTGGGGGATCTGTAGCAAGCTACAATTTGGATTGCAGTTTTGCCCAGGGTTAGTTGCGCTTGGATAACCTTGGATGCATTATACTGTGCAACTAGCCTGCAGATGTGGATATCCTTAATGAATATGGACACACCTCTGCCTTTGGTGTTCTGGTCCATGTTAGATGGCTGAAAAGTGTGGTATGAGTTATAGCCTGGTAATGCAGGGGTGCTCTCTAGAGCCTTGAACCGCTGTTGCCATCCGACTTTTCCTAATGAAGCTAATTCCAATTTTTTTTTTTAATTTTGTTCTATTTTACTTCATATTAAAATTAATATGAAAAAAAAATATTACACACTCCCAATTTTATTAAGGGTAGTATAATCAGTTTTAATAAACTCCTTTGAATTGCTTGTGCAAGTGACGGTACACTGACTAATCTTTGTCTGTAATCGTAATTGTGTTATCTGGCTTTTGATGGTCTTCCAACTTCAGTAATATTTATACACACAGAGCTGTGGAAACCGGGCCTTGTCGGGTCATACACATACATTGTTAACCCCTCAGTCTCTCATGTGTATTGATATATAAATAATGACTATGTCTGAAAAGCACTTCTTCTGTGACAAGGATGAAAACACACTGCAGTAGAAGAAACTGTTTTGTCCCTTATGCATAGATTTTAATCCCGCATTATAAAAAATTATTTTATCAGTGTGTAAAGCCACACAAAAAATGTGTCAGGTCATAAAATGTATGCCCCCCAGTACATCTGCAAAGTTAAATCACTTATCACTTACAGCAGCACACAACTCTCAAACTAATGCCAAGTGTTAGAGTAACCTTCCAATTTCCAAAACTGCTTTCTCTCTATTTAGCACTGTTGTTTTCTGCTTAATGTCATGCAAATGTGGTTGGCATTGTTGCTCGGATTTTCACATCACCAGTAAATGAGATAACAGGCATTGGCGGGAAATCATTCTTAGCTATTGCTGTTATCCTTGGTTGGACATGTCCGGTGATAGAAGGGAAGAATCCTAATTTAGGGCACAGAGGTGGGGTGTTGAGGAGTCTAGAATCTTCACTGGACTCCTTGTAAAGTGCCAAAGCTGAAGGCTTTTGCAGGGGAACTATACCAGCTCACATTACAAGTCTGAGGCTTGGAATAGTCTGGCCAACGGTGTCTGCAGTGTGACTGGCATTTCACTCACTGGAGACCAGTGTAGGCATCCTTTTAATGACCAGAAAAGGTGCAAGAGGGATACACTCAACCAGTGGCTGGATGAGTTCTGCACTGCTGCCATCCCACATTTGTGTAAGTATGCTGATAAAGAAAATTTATAGTAGATAGAAAACTGCATATAGGCAAGGCTGATATGCATAATGGTCTTCTCTTGTTCTCTTCTTTTTATTCCACAACCAATGCCGAGATTATGCTGACTAGAGAGGCCCATGCTGAGCATCCAGAGAGACTGAGGGAAGCAAGTGGTATGTATGCAGTACAACAGAAGTATTATTTTAGCTTTAAAATGTATTTATTTTCTATACATTGGTAGCAAAGCAAGCATGCATATCCTAACTATAAAAGCAAGCATGTGTGCTTCAATCTGTATCACAAGCAAATTGCAGGAGTCAAGTCTAAGATGGTAGTTAGATGGTGTGGGCTCAAATACAACAAATAACAAATATAAAATAGTAAAATTCTTTAAAAATGCTACATAAATTCATTTCTACATAAGTACATAAATGTCCCACTGTTAATTTAATCTGTATAATTGGAACATGCATATGTGGAATATATGCACATTGCAAGAATTACTTTGAGCAATCCTAATGCTTTACAGCACCGGGAGGTAGGCTAATCCCAGAGGAACAGCCTGCCCCCTCTCCTCTGTCTCTGGCTCTGACACCCATCACATTTGGGACCCAACCTGCGTCTTTCTCCCCTGCACTACCTGCATCCTCAGGTAGCCACTACCCTAACAGCTGGTGGTATGGTACCTTCCAGAAGTGCTGATGGAGATGGGGATTTTATCATGTACCAGGAGATTCAAGGGCCAGTGCATAGGGTCATGCACCGCACTACTGGTGCACAGCAGTGCCAAATGGAGAGGCTGATTTCCTTTATGGCCTGTAGTAAAAGATATCAAGCACTCAAATAGCCAGGAAAGTAAGGGGATAGTGATGACAGTCCTGCAGACAATGACTAGATTTTTACCGTCCCCATGTTTGATGGACATGGGCATCTGTTGTCCCCTCCCTTACCCCAATTATGGTGTCCCCAACCTTTTCTGTCCTTCACCATCCATGTGCCTTGTCTTGTTTGTCATGTTTGTTTACATCTACTTAACTGACCCAGAAATACCTATGTCTCTTACCCAGCATTCCTCTCTTACTGAAGTAAAAAAAAGGGCACATCCCACAGAAAAATATTGTCCCATACATAGTACTCCACTTTGCACACGTGTCGTCTTTACAGACTTGATCAAATCCAATTGGCTATACATCATGGTTGCTTTGTTATCACCCCTCTTTGTTGAGATGACAGTCCAAATTCAGTTAATATGATGTGCCATATTTTCATGTTACACTGTTGAAGTGGATAGCTATGCGCTCTTTTCTACCTTCCTCCTGCATATTTCTATATTGCTTTCTCTTTGTTCTTCTCCTTGTTTGCCCCCCATTTCACCACTTTCCTGTCTACCCCATTTTAACACCTTTCATCCTGTCAAAAAATAGAATCAAGCACACCACACATAAGTAAAATAAAAGCAATTGAAGGTGCCCTTCACTTTTTAGCCTCTGAGTTTGTGCAGACTTTAGCATCATACACCAATGCAAAGCAACGGTGAATAGCTCTTCATTGGTGTGGTTACCTCTGCATAATGCTGCTTAAACACACCACTCTAAACTAACACACAGTGACTGTAGGTTAAGAATTGTTTCAGTGCATTATAAATACTTACTTATAACTATTAGATCCACCTGGAGTTGAACCATATATCATTTGGTTTCCAAAAATAATGTGTTAATGCATGTACACCTGCAGTCACATAGTCAGCTAAGCAGCAAGTGTGTTTTATACACTCAGTACTCAGAACCTTCATATTTCATTAATGAAGCTCATGTTTGCTCACTGCTTAACTTCTTCCAAAAAGGGAAATCAGGAGAATTTTGTATCTCACATGCACAAACACTTTGCTGTTGATTTTGCAAACACACTGCTCAGTGATGCATGATGGAAAGTGCACAATAATATGTATTACTTATGTTTACTGTTCATTTAGTCTTCATCCCATGAAAGTCATGTAAAACCACAAACAAAAGGAATGCACTTTTTAAGGAAAGAAGAAAAATTTACACTGTAGGCATCTGTTACCTGCACCCATGCACTTGGAACTTGGTCTCTCAGTACTTGTTCACCAATATATAAACTACACTACAGAAATAAATAAATAAAGCTTTCTTATACAACATGGGCATGCACATTCACATTCCCCAATACTTATAGTAATGTAAACAGCTGTTTGCATATAGTTTGCAAAGCTGTCCTTTTAAGGCATACCTTTACACTGGAAACACAACAGTAAATGTTACACTTTGCACATTAATCAACCTGGTTACATGAATATCTTTATTATTTTGACAATTGTACATGGCTAGCTATCCATTTCAGACTGGCCTTCCAAATGGTGTGTCTGCTAGTCAGAAGACCATAACTGTGTATCCGACAGTCATCACTAAAATCCCATGGAGTATCAATATTTTGACTGTTGGACTGCCTACTCATCCATTTCATGCAGGCTCACCAATATCTTCTCTCAAACATCCAATGATGATGTCATCCACTACAGATTGTCCTTCAGCCTTATAAAAGTCAAGGTAGTGTTGTGGTTCTCGTGATAAGTACTGAGTTTTTTAGTCTCTGTACTAAGTGAGGTTGGGGCTCTAATCTCACTGCCGTCAACTTGTGTTTGTGCATTTGCTTGAAATTAGAGTAAGCACCTTACAAATGAATGTTAGACACTGCTATTACCATTTTCCTCTCACTAGATACTGCTGATGTCATCACTTATAAAGTGTTGTCCAACACTGTCCAAGTCAGACTTGTGCTGTGGTGCTTGCATTAAATACATAGAGCTTTAGTTGGTGTACCTAGATAGGTAGGGGCTCTGTTCTCACTGCAGCCAACTGTGTGTATGTTTGTACCATTGCAGATCATGCCTGAAAAAAGGATTCCACAATACTCTGCACTATATACACCTTCATGTAATGTGTTTGGACTATATACATTGCTGCATTATTAACTCTGGTAATCATTGTGTCATTTTGTGCAATATCACAGACTTAGTTTTCCCATAGGTAAAAGTGTTTACAAGTCTGCTGATGCTGTCCATGTTGCTTTACATAGTTTCCTGGCTGCCAACACTGCTGCTAGCCACAAAACCTTGCTTGTTTACATTTAAATGTGGTGCACAGCATGAATATGTAATTAACGCTGCTGCTCACCATGCAAACATGTAAACTATGTGTAGGCATGGTGTGAAGCCTACACAGAGTTTATTGAACCCCCAGGGATGTT
>NC_056740.1:35729804-35759292 GCF_019279795.1 Protopterus annectens
GAAAGGAGATCACAGTACACCAAGGATCAGGAAATTTACCCTTTTCATCACTGTTGTATGATCTCAGAGATGGTATAGATAATTTGCAGGGGGAGTGGGGGCGCAGAATGTAAAAAAAGGTAGATGTTTGTGTTTGTTTTTTTATGTTTGAGTTGTTGGAAGCTTGATCATATATGGTCTCTTTGCTATTCCTAGAAAGTCCAAAAGGCAGTAAGCATAGCTGGGGATTCCAAAAATTATGCTGTAAAGCCAGGTCTGTAGAAAAGCTTTATTCAATACACTTATTTTAAAATAAAAGAAAAAGTCAATAAATTAAGCGCTTTCATCTCTGCTTATTCAGAGACTTCTTCTATAGACCTGACTTTACAGAATACTTTTTGGGATCCCCAGCTTTGCTTAGTGGCTTTTGATGTTTATTAGTTGTGACTGTGTGCATTCTTGTGGAATTCCTGAAAAGTCGATCATCTGACATAGACCTATATATATATATATACATACACATACATACACATTTTTTATCTGTTGATTTCTAAAGAATTCACTTATGAGACAGAAAGTTGCATGGGTTTGCAAGATAATTAAAAGGAATTTAGATATTTTTAACCTAAAAACATTCACTCTTTAGCAGGATTATCTCGCATACTGCACTTCAACAATCATTGCCACTGTATGTTAGGGAATTAATCAAATGAGCAGAACATTATGACTGAGTAGAGAGTAGCAGCCACACAAAAATAGCACAACTAGATAAAATACTCATAACCAAAACAAAAATGTTGCATGGAAGAATAGTAATGTTTATTAACCTGCTTGAGCACTTTCATTCTCTCAGTCATGATTCTCACAGTTAATTCCTAAGTAACAAATCAATTAAAATGTTGACGTGTTAAGATAATGTCAGAACATTGACTAAAAAAAACAGTTAATGTATTAAAATGTTAGCATTAAAATATTACACATTTTAAATATTGATATAATAAAAATAAGAATTAAATTGCAGTTTATATTGTCAAGTTTAACATACTGTTAATAGATATGCATAGATTCAAACCTGGGTCCTTAGATGTTTACGGTGGAAGGTGCCAATTCTCTGGAATCAAGATTGTTTTACCACTCTCTACCCTTTTCTAAATTGCTCATTTTCTCTAAAACAAATAACAAAAAAGTTATTGAAACTAACAAATTCTTGAGGGTTTGTCCAATATGTTAGTCATGCTACCATTTTTACTGGCATATATATGCTCATAAATTTTTGCTTTCATCTTTTTATATCAATGCATATTCTCTTTTGCCCACATAAAAAAACAAGAACGCATCAGGAAACTCACTAAATAACTAATTAAATAAGTAAATAGTAACAGCACTGGTTTACCTTCAAAAGATACGCGATTTGCAAAACTGTCCTTGGTTTCTAAAGTATAACACAAGTTAGCTAATGGAGGTATTCATGTCATAATTGAAACAAGTTCCATTTCCACCACTAACCTTAAGGATTCGGAGTATAGCTTTCTGAGAAAGGAATAATTTAAGGTCTGTTAGTATTCTCATGCAGTTCGCTGATTCTGACATTTTATTTGTTCCACATTTTTTCTAAATTGTCTGTTTGTCATTGCATATATTCAATACTTCAATAATTAGGTAAAACTTTTTTATGACTAACATGGTTCTGTTAGCTTCATCTCAAGACTTGATATTTCTGGTACTGGGCAGTATCCAATTGCATCTGCTAATCAGTCATCAAAGGTACATGTTTCACACTATAGAATCTACTGATGCAAATTTTGCAAGGTAGATAACACATGCTTAACACAGACTGAGTATTTTAATTAATTTGCTTGATGAAACCAAAACAAGAATAAAAAATGTTATTAGTACTGGTAGTAAAAGTATCTTGAACAAATAAGCTAAAATTGCCAGCAGATAAAAGTTGAATATAGATAACTGTAATTTTCTATTGAATACACAGTCCTTGAACTTTGCAACTGATTTTAGAAAAATGAAGACAAGTTTTTTTTACAAGTCCTGGATATTTTGTTCTACGACAATATGGTAGCAGAATAAATGAAAAAGCATTTTATTTTAAGACAGACATTTTCATTATCTGTACAAAAAGACCATTTAGTAGGCTTAGGGTGAATCTGGGAGTTTGTTGCTTTGTTTCAAGTGTAATAAGTCCAATACTTATTAGCATGAAAGAATGTCTGAAAAATACTGTCTAGCTGTAGGAAGATGCACATTTTGACATTAGGTGAATGAGACCTTATTCATTCTTTAAGTCAGGAGGAACTTTTATGAAAAGTTTTGTATTATAGCAAAAACATTTTACAAACTAATAGAACACCAAGCTCTTTAAATATTCAAACTACAGTTATGTCATAATTCCAGCGAACATTTAATTAACCCAATATGGTCCAAGCAAGGACTTAGACCTTGTTTTAGATTAAATAAATGTGCCTTATTAAATTTCAGTATCCTCATACAGATCATTAAGGGTTAAAGGATTACAATGCAAAATATATCAAGACTATTTTTGTCATTTTGTGTTCTGTCTCTTTCATATTGGATTTGAGTTCCACATTTTTTGTTTTTTTGTTTAGTAGTCCATCTAAAACTGGAATAAGAACCTTGATTATTCTTTTGAAGTGTGTGGTAACTGCATTTCTAATACATAATTTTAATAGCACAGAGAACTTTCAACATTCCTATTATGACACTATGTGTGGATCACAAAAACAAATCAGTACACTGCATCATTAAATCAAGTATATAGCCTGGATAATATGACATTAAATAACTTGGTCTATATGTATGTAACTGTCCTTAATCTGAGTATGTTTATTAATATTCAAACTGTACACCTTATATACATTTGGTTTGAGTTCATTCATTGTATAATAAAAAAGACTTTAACAGTTTTTCAGAATTCTCTATAAGTAATTCATGTATATTTACTTACATAGCCCACACTGTCTCTTCATTTTTAAATGCATCTAATACTTCTCAAATCGAGCTATGCCGGAAGTAAATTCTGTATCTTTGCGTAACAAAAGCTGATTGATTGCTACTTATAAATTACCATAATTTGGAAATATTTTATGTGTGTTCAACTTTTAATTTACTATTTGCAAATGACTAGTTCTGCTACCTGTGGGGTTATTTCCCACTGAACAGTTTAACAACCATTTTACTTGTTCTACATTTTTCTGATGATGCACTTGTTTTTTAGGCTGAGAAATTTAAAGCAGAGTACATGTTTTATCAATCATGGGTTATGTGTACTTGTATGAATATATCTACTTAGTGAGTTTCACAAAATTAATAGCAATTACAGCTTCACGATCAGCACCAATGTAGATGATATCCAGAAAATGAATAATTTCTTAGTTAATTATATATAGGTTCATAGGTTCATATGTTGGTACTAGGCTATCAGCCCTAGGGCCTATACAAGCCTAGCCATAACAATTCCCCGGATATTTCTTCCCACAATATTTACTTCTCTGGACCCCTGTCTAGCAGGGTGACTGACATGATCCCCAGGGTGAATTTCCTATCTCCCATCCAATCATCAAGGTTCCTTTTGAAGAGGGCCAGTGAGGCACTCTGCTTGACATGTATGGGCAGTCTATTCCAGAGTATGGGGAGTCTCTGGGTCAGGAACCTATCTCCCCAGAATATGTGGTTCATTGTGATGACAAGGTTTAGATCCCTGGAGCATGTGGCTCTGAGAGATTGGATTTCTTTAAGTGGAGCATGCCCAACAGCTCAGGGTTTGACATGGCCTTGTATGTTAAGCAGAGATCGTCTTTGAGTAGACGATATGCCACAGAGTATAGCTGGAGTTTTTTAAGATGGTCAACATATGGCATCTGCTTTAGGCCTGTGATGCTTTTAGTGAGGTATTTCTGTCACCTTTCCAGCTGTTGCAGATGTCTTGTGAGGTACATACCAAACAGGGCATTATACTCTATAACGGGTCTAATGAGGGATGAGTACATTGGGACAATGACCTCCTTTTTTCTGGATGAAAACCCCTTACTGATGAGGTGTGCCACATAGAAGGATTTCCTGACTGTTGTGGCGATGTGGTTATCAAAAGTGAGACCACCGTCCACCTGTGTCCCTAAGTCTCTCATCACACTTTTGATGTTTAGTGTACTGCCACCTATGTGGTAATTCATGAGTACATGTTTTTTTCCAAAGGGGATAACTATACATTTCTTGACATTAAGCTTGAGCCCATGGCTCTGGCACCAGGCATCTGTTTCTGTAAGGCCCTTTTGTAGAATATCCACATCATTTGGGGATTTAATAATGGCTCCCAGTTTGCAGTCATCAGGGAACTTTGTTAGCCAGTGTCCCTTAGTTTTGGCCTGTACTTCAGAGAAGTAAATGCCAAACAAGAGTGGTTCCAGGACTGAACCCTGAGGTACTTCACTTGTCACTAGTCTGGAGATGGATTTGGAGTCAGCTACTTTTACAGTCTGGGTTCTGTCAGTAAGCCAGTTGGCAACACATCGAGTGATGTAGGGATTTATGCCCAGCTTAGTAAGTTTATCTATGATTCCAGAGTAGGGGATGGTGTCAAAGGCCTTGGAGAGGTCCAGATAGGTTGTGTGGGCTGCCTTACCCTCGTCCACAGCTCTGGAGACTGATTCAGAGAAGTCATTCAGATTCAGGAGACAAGAATGGCCCTTCACAAACCCAAACTGGGTGGGGTCCAGTGTTTGAAGGTTGCCAATGTCTTTGTTTATACATTCCATGATAATGCGTTCCATGCCCTTGCAGATCAGGCTTGTCAGACTAATGGGACGGTAGTTCCCAGGATCCAAGGTAGAGCCCCCCTTGTGGAGTGGGATAACTGTAGCTGTGCACCACTCAGTGGGCAAGAAGCCTGACGTGAGGCTATGATTAAACATGACACTTAAGTGAGGTGCCAGTTCATTTTGTAGTTCATGTAGTACACAGCCTGGGATGTCATCTGGTCCCATGGATGCTGTATTCTTAGCTTTGGAGAATGCCTTTTCTACCTGTGTGGCCCTGATTACTGGAATTTGGCAATCTTTTGGTATTGAGATCGGCCCTTTAGGGGGTTAGAGGGGGGATGAAGTTGTCACTAAATCGATCTGCCAGGATATTGGCAATATCCTTGGGAGCAGTATATTTAATGCCATTCTGTTGTAGCTCAGAGCAGATCTGAGCATTGCCATTTAGATTCTTGACATAACTATAAAATGCCTTGTGGTTGTCTTTGGAATCTTTGGCAATTTTATTTTCGTAACTAGCTTTTAAGGATTTTATGAGGGATCTCAGCTTCTTACTGAGGTTAGTGAGGGGGTTTTTTGCATCCTGGGATTTTCCTCTTTTCTGCAACAGTTTCTTCCTTCTGTTGTATAGTTTGTTTATAGCAAGGGACCACCCGATTGGCTTCCTTTTTTTGGAGAAGAGCATCTTGGTTCTATTTGGGATGGCATGATACATGCATGAGTGGATGTGTTTGTACAGTGCCTTAGTGTAGGATTCTGCAGTTGAACTTTCAGATCCCGTCTGCATGGGTGTCGTGAAGTTTGTCACTTCTGACTTCAGTAGCATGAAGCTGGCTTTGGAGAAGTTTTTTAAGGAGGTTTCCTTACTGGAGGGTGAGGGTGGGATGTGGATGTCAAGGATGATTTGCTTATGGTCAGACCTGACCAATGAGGGGGTGACCACTGGTGTGGAACATCTATCTCCCATGTTGGTAATGACCAGGTCTAGAATATTGGAGCCCCTGGTGGGACAATGGATTAGTTGATCCAGGGCATTGGAATTTATGAATTCCAAGAACGGTTGGGAAAAGGAGTTGGTACCCTAGTAGTTTTCCCAGTTAATGGCAGGGTAGTTTAAATCACCCAGTATTAGGGTGTTTGGCTGTATCTTAATATTTTCCAGTATGTTTAGAAAGGTGTGGTGAGAATCTTGGGGCATGGTGGAGGATATGTAGCAATCTACAATTTGGATTGCAGTCTTACCCAGTGTTAGTTGCACTTGGAGAATTTCAGATGCATTGTGTTGGGCAACTAGCCTGGAGGTGTGCATATCCTTGATGAATATGGACTCTCCTCCACCTTTAGTGTTTTGGTCTTGGTTTTGTGGCCAAAATGTGTGGTAAGAGTTGTAGCCTAGTATTGCAGGGGTGGTCTCTGGAGCCTTGATCCAGGTCTCAGTTACTGCACAGATATTGATGTTCTTCATTTTTAGGAGTGCCTCAAAAGAGTGCATTTTGAGGTTTAGACTTCTAGCATTGAGTAGCATTACCTTCAGATTTTTGCATGCTTGTATCTATTATGGTGGTGGTTTTATCCTTTGAACCTTGCCTAAAAAAGGCACTATAGGGGTGGCAAGAGCTTTAGCCAGTAAACTGAATCCCAGAGGTGACATGTGCAGACCATCTCTGGCAAAGCATCATGATTTGTCTATCGTGTCTTCCCAGGCAGACAGATACTGGATCCCCTTTGAATGACACCAGAAGCTTAGCCAATTGTTGAAGTCAATCATTTTGTCCTTATACTGTGGTATCATTCTGGGCAAAGGCAGGATGCTACTCAGGGCTAGTGTCATACCTGCCTCGGCCACATGATCCAAGAGCTCTTCCATGTCTCTTTTCATGTAGTCCAGGGAGGTACGTCTCAAGTCATTCACTCCAGCATGGAAAATGACAGAGTCATATTTGTACTTGTTGTGGAGTGATTTGAGTGCATGCATTATGTGATGGATCCTGGCACCCAACAGGCAGCTGACTGTTATTTTCACCTTGTTCAGCCTGGTGAGTGGGACATCAGTGTGTCTGTCTATAGAGTCACCTATAACTAAAGTGTTGGGTGCATTTTCTTGCCATAGGGGCTGTTGTTGGGTGACACACTGGTGTTGTGAGCTTTGTGTCCCTTTGGTTGTTTCTGGTGTTTGTTTGCATTTCAGCATCGGAAGTCCTTGTTGTTTGGGCAGGTTAATGTTAAGGGCCTCTTCATATGTAGGTTTAGTGTTGCTATGTTTGGGTGTTGATGGTGTGGGTTTTGAAGGGGTATGAGTTGGTTGAGGTGTAGTGAAGGTGTTAACCTTCTCCTCTTGACTGTCTAGCACAATCTTGGTCAGAGAGAGCTTTGCTTCCAGTTTGGCTATGTAAGTGCATCTCTCGCAGGATGTAATGTTGGGTGGTAGGAGGAGAGGATTGTCTGTGTACATGAGGCAGTTGCCGCATTACCCCAGTATGCCCAAATTCACCAGGTGGACAGGAGAAATCACTGGAAGCTGACCCTTGGACATGCCTGTTTAGGTGCTCTTTTTGCAAAGTTTAAGAGCTGTTTTCCCTTTCCTTTGCAAGGTACTTTGCAATTATAGGCTGTTTAGTGCCTATGATTAATTTCTCCTTATTGACAATGAGAGTTGAGTGCTTGTATCAGTTTCAGGCTTCCTAGTGCTTTCCAGCAGGTTCTAGAGCAAGTGCTAGTCACAGGGGTTCAGATTTTAGTGCTACTACTAAGAAACCAGATAGTTCTAAAGGAAAATTTGAAAAGCAGACTTTCTGGCACCTGGAATAGTTTAACTGTAGCCTCACAGTGCTGCACGATGTGAAAATGTGCAAATACACACACTTTTACGCCAGAAAGCAGAAAGGGATAGAAATCAGCCCAAAAAGGCTAATAAAATTACAAATTCAGAGCTGGAAACTACTCCTCTAGCATTAGATAGGCAGTACAATGCTCACCACTTCCACTAGTATGCAGTAGGACTTCCTTTTACCACAGCAAGGTCTGGATAGCTCTGAACACAGAAAATAAAGTCCTGAGACAAGCAAAGCCTTGGATATGGACTGGCTAGGAAAGGTGGGAAAAGAGCAAATAAGCTAGTATTTTTTTTTTTGTTGAAACAGGCTAAACAATCCAATAATACAGGAAATAAACACAGAAAAGGCTAACACACTTTAGTGTGTACTCCTAAACAGTAAATGCAATTAAAACTCTACAAAATTTGCAATTTAAAACCTTTTAAATGAAGCAAGGCAAGTGCACAACTGAAAAATGATTTAAGAGGCAGTAATACAGCAGAATAAGTAGCAAGTCTACATATACAGAAAAGTCTATATATACAGAAAAGCAGTTAAAACACACAAACAATTCAGAAGCAGTGAAACCTAGAGCACTTGAGTTGTAGTAATATTAAGGCAATTACAGTTATAATAAATGATATAAAATATACTCTATTTCACAACTGTTTGAGAAGCACAGTCAGAACACAAGGAGATTCAGGCAATTTTGTTTGAAATGGAAAAAAGGAGAAATAGAAGGCCATCTCAGATGTTTGCTCTGTTATTAGGTAGAATAAGCTAATGACACTAGACTGGGAGGAGTGCCCCAAATCAGATTTACAGTAGGGGTGGGAACTGCAAAGCCACCAAGTATAACAGCAAGACATGTACAGGGAGGGAGGGTGGGGAACAATACTACAGCTATTAGCCTAAAGACAGTAAACACTACAGAAAGCCACAAAATTATAGTTTTTAAACAGATAAAGGAGCAAAGAGAGTCTACAGAAAGCTTTTAATTTCAAACAAATCAGTTACACGTGCAGATTAGTTAATAGCAATAAAATACACTAAAAACTATGCAGCAGGCAATAAAAAGTGCTATATATAAATTGCTAGAAACAATAATCAGTATAAATAATCCAAAACAACAGGATACTTATAGATCTCAGGTCAGAGTTGTAGTCAATGCCCCTCCTCCACTCTACTCAGTGTATAACGACAGAACTCCTCTCAAAGTTAGGGCTTAAATACCAGAAGATACAACCTTAGACAACTTTTTTTTTACAAAGGCACAAAAGAACCAGCTCCCAATAGCCATCAGCCAGTTAACACAATCTAGCCAAGTGAAAGGCTTCTGCTAATTCAAGATGGCCTGTTCATGTGCTTTGAACAATCACTGTAGAAACAAACAGGTCAGAGCCAGCAAATCTGAACTAGTAGAATACAAATGTATAAGCCTACAAACAGGAGACACTACAGAAAGCCACAAAATTAGAGTTTTTAAACAGATAAAAGAGCAAAGAGACTCTACAGAATGCTTTTAACTGCAAACAAATCAGTTACCTGTGCAAATTAGTTAATAGCAATAAACTACACTAAAACTATGCAGCAGGCAATAAAAAGTGCTATATATAAAGTGTTAGAAAAAATAATCAGTATAAATAATCCAAAAAAAGGATACTTATATATCCCAGGTCAGAGTTGTACTCAACGCCCCTCCTCCACTATGCTCAGGGTGTATAGACAGAAATCCTCTGAATATTAGGGCTTAAATACCAGAAGATACAACCTTAGACAACTTTTTATTTTAAAAAACACAAAAGAACCACCCCCCCCACTAGCCAGCAGCCAATTAACACTATCTAGCAAAGGTAAAGAAAGGCTTCTGCTAATTCAAGATGGCCTGTTTATGTGCTTTCAACAATCACTGTAGAAAAAAAAACAGGGCAAAACAGGAAATATGAACTAGGACAATACTAAAGCTATTAGCCTGCAGACAGCAAACACTAGAGAAAGCCACAAAATGAATGTTTTTAAACACATAAAGGAGCAAAGAGATTGTACAGAATGCTTTTAACAGCAAACAAATCAATTACCCATGCAGATTAGTCAATAGCAATAAAATATACTAAACACTATGCAGCAGTCAATAAATTGTGCTATATATAAATTGCTAGAAACAATAATCAATATAAATAATCCAAAAAACCAGGATACTTATATATCTGAGGTCTGAGTTGTAGTCAACGCCCCTCCTACACTCTGCTCAGTGTGTATAGACAGAAATACTCTCAAAGTTAGGGTTTAAATACCAGAAGATACAACTTTAGTTTTTTTTTTTTTTTTAAAGCACAAAAGAACCAGCCCCCACTAGCCAGCAGCCAATTAACACAATCTAGCCAAGGTAAAGAAAAACTTCTGCTAATTCAAGATGGCCTGTTCATGTGCTTTGAACCATCACTGTAGAAACAAACAGGCCAGACCTAGCAAATCTGAACTAGGTCAATACTAATGCTATATGTTTACAGCCAGTAAACACTACAGAAAGCCACAAAATGAGAGATTTTAAAGAGATAAAGGAGCAAAAATACTATACAGAATCCTTTTAAATGCAAACAAATCAGTTACCCATGCAGATTAGTTGCAAGAATATACACTAAAACCTATGCAGCAGGCAATAAAAAGTGCTATGTATAAATTTCTAGAAACAATAATCAGTATACATAATCCAAAAAAAAATGATACTTATATATCTCAGTTCAGAGTTGTAGTCAACGCCCCTCCTCCACTCTGCTCAGTGTGTAATGACAGAAATCCTCTCAAAGTTAGGGCTTGAATACCAGAAGATACTACCTTAGACAACTTTTGTTTTTTTAAAAAAAACACAAAAGAACCAGCACCCACTAGCCAGCAGCCAATTAACACAATCTAGCCAAGTTAAAGAAAGGCTTCTGCTAATTCAAGATGGCCTGTTTATGCACTTTGAACAAGCACTGTAGAAACAAACAGGCAGAGCCAGCAAATTTGAACTAGGGCAATACTAAATTTGTTCGCCCACAGACAGTAAACACTACTAAAAGCCAAAAAAATGAGAGTTTTTAAAGAGATAAAGGAGCAAAAAGACTATACAGAATGTTTTTAAATGCAAACAAATCAGTTACCCATGCAGATTAGTTAATAGCAATAAAATACCCTAAAAACTATGCAGCAGGCAATAAAAAGTGCTATATATAAATTGCTAGAAACAATAATCAGAATAAATAATCCAAAAAAAGGATACTTATATATCTCAGGTCAGAGATGTAGTCAACACCCCTCCTCCACTCTAATCAGTGTGTATAGACAGAAATCCTCTCAAAGTTAGTGCTTAAATACCATAGGATACAACCTTAGACATTTTTTTAAAAAGCACAAAAGAACCACTCCCCACTAGCCAGCAGCCAATTAACACAACCTAGCAAAGGTAAAGAAAGGCTTCTGCTATATCAAGATGGCCAGTTCATGTGCTTTGAACAATCACTGCAGAAACAAACAGGCCAGAGCCAGCAAATCAGAACTAGGACAATACTAAAGCTATTAGCCTACAGAGTGTAAACACTACAGAAAGCCACAAAATGAAAGTTTTTAAACAGATAAAGGAGTAAAAAGGCTCTACAGACTGCTTTTAACTGCAAACACATCAGTTACCCATGCAGAATAGTTAATAGCAATAAAATACACTAAAACCTATGCAGCAGGCAATATAAAGTTCTATATATAAATTGCTAGTAAGAATAATCAGTATAAATAATCCAAAAAATAGGATACTTATATATCTCAGGTCAGAGTTGTAGTCAAAGCTCCTCTTCCATTCTGCTAAGTGTGTGTAGACAGAAATCCTCTCAAAGTTAGGGCTTAAATACCAGAAGATACAACCTTAGACAACTTTTTTTTTAAAAGCACAAAAGTACCAGTCTCCACTAGCCAGCAGCCAATTAACACAATATAGGCTAGTAAAAGAAAGGCTTCTGCTAATTCAAGATGACCTGTTCATGTGCTTTGAACAATCACTGTAGAAACAAACAGGCCAGAGCAGGAAATATGAACTAGGAAAATACTAAAGCTATTAGCCTGCAGGCAGTGAACACTACAGAAAGCCACAAAATGAACGTTTTTAAACAGATAAAGGAGCAAAGGTACTCTACAGAATGCTTTTAACTGCAAACAAATAAGTTACCTGTGCAGATTAGTTAATAGCAATAAAATACACTGAAAACTATGCAGCAGGCAATAAAAAGTGCTATATATAAATTGATAGAAACAATAATCAGTATAAATAATCCAAAAAAACAGGATACTTATATATCTCAGGTCAGAGTTGTAGTCAACGCCCCTTCTCCACTGTGCTCAGTGTGTAATGACAGAAATCATCTCAAAGTTAAGGTTTGAATACCAGAAGATACTACCTTAGACAACTTTTGTTTTAAAACAAAAGCACAAAAGAACCAGCCCCCACTAGCCATCAGCCAATTAACACAATCTAGGCTAGTTAAAGAAAGGCTTCTGCTAATTCAAGATGGCCTGTTCCTGTGCGTTGAACAAGCACTACAGAAACAAACAGGCCAGAGCCATCAAATCTGCACTAGGACAATACTAACGCTATTAGCCAACAGACAGAAAACACTACTAAAAGCAAAAAAATTAAAGTTTTTAAACAGAAAAAGGAGCAAAGAAACTCAACAGAATGACTTTAACTGCAAACAAATCAATTACCCATGCAGATTAGTTAATAGCAATAAAATCACTAAAAACTATGCAGCAGGCAATAAAAAATGCTATATATAAATTGCAAGAAACAATAATCAGTATAAATAATCCAAAAAATAGGTTACTTATATATCTCAGGTCAGAGATGTAGTCAACTCCCCTCTGTCACTCTGCTCAGTATGTATAGACTTAAATCATCTCAAAGTTAGGGCTTAAATACCAGAAGATACAACCTTAGACAACTTTCTTTTAAAAAGCACAAAAGAACCAGCCCCCACTAGCCAACAGAAAATTAACACAATCTAGCAAAGGTAAAGAAAGGCTTCTGCTAATTCAAGATGGCCAGTTCATGTGCCTTAAACAATCACAGTAGAAACAAAAAGGCCAGAGCCAGGAAATCTGAACTAGGACAATACTAAAGTTATTAGCCTACAGACAGTAAACACAAAAGAAAGCCACAAAATGAAAGTTTTTAAACAGATAAAGGAGCAAGGAGGCTCTAGAGACTGATTTTAACTGCAAACAAATCAGTTACCCATGCAGATTTGTTAATACCAATAAAATACACTAAATACTATGCAGCAGGCAATAAAAAGTGCTATATATAAATGGCTAGAACCAATAATCAGTATAAATAATCCAAAAAAAAGGATACTTATATATCTCAGTAAAGAGTTGTAGTCAATGACCCTCCTCCTCTCTGCTAAGTGTGTAATAACAGAAATCCTCTCAAAGTTATGGTTTAAATACCAGAAGATACAACCTTAGACAACTTTTTTTTTAAAATAGCACAAAAGTACCAGCCCCCACTAGACAGCAGCCAATTAACACTATCTATCCAAGGTAAAGAAAGGCTTCTGCTAATTAAAGATGGCCTGTTCATGTGCTTTCAACAATCACTGTAGAAAAAAAAACAGGACAACGCAGGAAACATAAACTAGGACAATACTAAAGCTATTAGCCTGCAGACAGCAAACACTACAGAAAGCCACAAAATGTACATTTTTAAACAGATAAAGGAGCAAAGAGATTCTACAGAATGTTTTTAACAGCAAACAAATCAGTTACCCATGCAGTTTAGTAAATAGCAATAAAATACACTAAAAACTATGCAGCAGTCAATAAAAAAGTGTTATAAATAAATTGCTAGAAACAATAATCAGTATAAATAATCCAAAAAAGCAGGATACTTATACATCTGACGTCAGAGTTGTAGTCATTGCCCCTCCTCCACTCTGCTCAGTGTGTATACATAGAAATAATCTCAAAGTTAAGGCTTAAATACCAGAAGATACAACCTTAGATATATTTTTTAAAAAGCACAAAAGAACCAGCACCCACTAGCCAGAAGCCAATTAACACAATCTAGCCAAGGTAAAGAAAAGCTTCTGCTAATTCAAGATGGCTTGTTTATGTGCTTTGAACAATCACAGTAGAAACAATCAGGCTAGAGCCAACTAATCTGAACTAGGACAATACTAAATCTAATAGCCTGCAGACAGTAAATAATACAGAAAGCCACAAAATGAAAGTTTTTAAACAGGTAAAGGAGCAAAGAGACTCTACAGAATGATTTTGACTGCAAACAAATCAGTTACCCATGCAGATTAGTTAATAGCAATACAATACTCTAAAAACTCTGCATCAGGCAATCAAAAGTTCTATATATAAATTGCTAGAAACAATAATCACTATATATAATCGAAAAAACAGGATTGTTATATATCTCAGGTAAGAGTTGCAGTCAACGCCCCTCCTCCACTCTGCTCAGTGTATATAGACAGAAATCCTCTCAAAGTTAGTGCTTAAATACAAGAAGATACAGCCTTAGACATTTTCTTTTTAAAAGCACAAAAGTACCAGCCCCTACTAGCCAGCAGCCAATCAGCACAATCTAGCCAAGGTAAAGAAAGGCTTCTGCTAATTCAAGATGGCCTGTTCATATGCTTTGAAAAATTACTGTAGAAACAAACAGGCAAGATCAGGATATATGAACTAGGACAATACTAAAGCTATTAGCCTGCAGACAGTAAACACTACAGAAAGTCTCAACATGAACATTTTTAAACAGATAAAGGAGCAAAGAGACTCTACAGAATGCTTTTAACTGCAAATAAATCAGTTACCCATGCAGATTAGTTAATAGCAATAAAATACACTAAGAACTATGCAGCAGGAAATAAAAAGTGCTATATATAAATTGCTAGAAACAATAATCACTATAAATAATAAAAAAAAGGATACTTATATATCTCAGGTTATAGTTGCAGTAAACGCCCCTCCTCCACTCTGCTCAGTGTGTATAGACAGAAATCCTCTCAAAGTTAGGGCTTAAATACCAGAAGATACAACCTTAGACATTTTTTTTAAAAAGCACAAAAGAACCAGCCCCCACAAGCCAGTAGCCAAAAGACACAATCTAGCAAAGGTAAAGAAAGGCTTCCGCAAATTCAAGATGGCCAGCTTTTGTGCTTTGAACAATCACTGTTGAAACAAACAGGCCAGAGCCAGCAAATCTGAACTAGGACAATAATAAAGCTATTAGCCTACAGACAGTAAACACTACAGAAAGCCACAAAATGAAAGTTTTTAAACAGATAAAAAAGCAAAGAGGCTCTACAGACTGCTTTTATCTGTAAAAAAAACAGTTACCCGTGCAGATTAGTTAATAGAAATAAAATACACTAAACAATATGCAGCAGGCAATAAAAATTGCTATATATAAATTGCAAGAAACAATAATCAGTATAAATAATACAAAAAACAGGATACTTATATATCTCAGTTCAGAGTTGTAGTCAACACCCCACCTCCACTCTGCTCAGTGTGTAATGACAGAAATCCTTTCAAAGTTAGGGATTGAATGCAAGAAGATACTACCTCAGACAACTTTTTTTAAAAAAGCACAAATGAAGGGAGGATGGCCTAATGGTTAAGGTGTTTGCCTTACAAACAGGAGGTGCAGAGTTTGAATCTCACAAGGGATAATTGGCTAGGCTTAAAATGGCTCATAAGGGCAGTTAGTCTAGTACTAATCTATGAACCTTTGGGTTGGGAGGGTGGCCTAATGGTTAAGGTGTTTGCTTTACATACACAAAGTGCAGGGTTTGAGTCTCACAAGGGATAATTGGCTAGGCTTAAAATGGCTCGCAAGGGCAGTTAGCTTAGTACTAATCTATGAACCTATGAACCTATGAATCTATAAACCGGCACCCACCAGCCAGCAGCCAATTAACACAATCTAGCCAAGGTTAAGAAAGGCTTTTGCTAATTCAAGATTTCGTGGTCATGTGCTTTGAACAATCACTGTAGAAACAAACAGGCCAAAGCCTGTAATTCTGAACTAGGACAATACTAAAGCTATTACCCTGCAGACCGTAAACACTACAGAAAGCCACAAAATGAATGTTTTTATACAGATAGATGAGCAAAGAGACTCTACAGAATGCTTTTAACTGCAAACAAATCAGTTACCCATGCAGATTAGTTAATAGCAATCAAATACATTAAAAACTATGCAGCAGACAACAAAAAGTGGTATATATAAATTGCTAGAAACAATAATCAGATAAATAATCCAAAAAAAAGGATACTTATATATCTCAGGTCAGAGTTGTAGTCAATGCCCCTACTCCACTATGCTCAGTGTGTATAGACAGAAATACCCTCAGAGTTAGGAATTAAATACCAGAAGATACAACCTTAGACATTTTTTAAAAAGCACAAAAAAACAGCCCCCACTAGCCAGCAGCCAATTAACACAATCTAGCCAAGGTAAACAAAAGCTTCTGCTAATTCAAGATGGCCTGTTCATGTGCTTTGAACAATCACAGTAGAAACAAACAGGCCAGAGCCAGCAAATCTGAACAAGGACAACACTAAAGCTAATAGCCTGCAGACAGTAAACACTACAGAAAGCCACAAAATGAAATATTTTAAACAGATAAAGGAGCAAAGTGACGGTATGGAATGCTTTTAACTGCAAACAAATCAGTTACCCATGCACATTAGTTAATAGCAATAAAATACACTAAAGACTCGACATCAGGCAATAAAAAGTGCTACATATAAATTGCTAGAAACAATAATCAGTATAAATAAACCAAAAAAAACAGGATTCTTATATATCTCAGGTCAGAGTTTTAGTCAACACCCCTCCTCCACTCTGCTCAGTGTGTACAGACAGAAATCCGCTAAAAGACAGGACTTAAATACCAGAAGATACAACCTTAGACAACTTTTTTTTTAAATAAAACATTTATGTGGAGATGTGAACATTACAAGGGATGAAGAAAATATTCTGACCCACAATATTAAAACCAAGGCTTTTGGTACTTATCCATGTTATAGTTGCAACAGGTGCAAATATATAACCAAGACACAGTGCTTTATACATCCTAGTATTAATTTTGTTTTTAAACCAAGGTTTCGAGCAAGTTGCAATACCAGGAACTTGATATATTTGGCCACCTGCGATAAATGTGAGGCCTTCTACGTGGGACTAACAAAAAGAAGGCTGCAGGAGCGTATATATAATCATCTTTATGATATACGCAAAGCTGTAGATAACAACGCGCTGGCCAAACATGTTATAGAGTTTTCTACACACTCCTTTTCTTTTAGGGTCCTACAAATAGTGAACCAGAATGAAAGAGGTGGGGACAAAGAGAATCAGTTGGCATTAATGGAGCTCAAATGGATTTTCCGTTTGGGCGCACATATTGAGCCGGGACTTAATACCCAGGTGTCCATTAAACCACTATTAATATCTAGGAAATGAATGTTAGGTCCTTACACCTTTGACAGAAATAATATATTTTTTATATTCTTTTTATTTGGTTTTACTGTATATACATACATACTTAGTCATTGTTTATACAATGAATTCAATAAATGCATAATAATAGTTAAAGCAAAAATCAAATATATATTTTTATGTATTTCTTATCTTTTTTTGATTCTACATGACGCATACATAATAATTGATATACTATATGCGTTGTTATGGAAGTATAACATTTATCACAGATAACTATGTATAAGTTTTAAACTTCACATCGCATATTTCACATTTCATATGAAGATTTCATCTCCATATATGGTCAATATTGATGGAACTGAATAAATTCATAGTTATTAATGTTAAGTCTATGGATATATCTGATATGCTTTAGCCAGCAGAATTATATAAGTATTTTTAGTAAGTATGTAAAAAATTACAAATTTACAAACTTTATAAATGTCATAAATTATATATATAAATTAAGGTGATATTTATATGTACATTTTTTATTTATAGATTTATTATTTTTTAATTGTGTTATGATCTATATAAGAGCATAAATGTGCTTTTTGTAATACAAATGTATACAATAGTCAGAGTCGTGATTTTATAAGTGCACTTAAATGGTTAAAATTTTCACTGCTTAGTTTTTAATGGTTTTAGTGTGATTAAATGTTAGTTAATTGATTAATGAGCAGACTTTCCCGCCTTGAGCGGTTGTATATATAATCTTCACACAAGTTTAGATAATTTATCTGAAGAAGCGTGGATGGACCACGCGAAAGCGCTCATTTTTTACTTCCAATAAACTGTTTGCTTCATCTCAAGGATTGTTTGTGGACTCTGTTCCTGTAACAGCAGCTTCTTGTAAATACTGGATGTTCCATATGTGTCTTGGTACTACACTTTTTCTACATAGATTTTGCGACTTTTTGGTATAGTACCATTCAGCAGGAATGCGGACTTTCGGTTGCTTTGGTTTTCCTGTTATTCTATCTTGGTCAGCGTTTCCAGCACCTTATGGAACCTATTACTCCTTTGGAACCGGAGTCGAGGGACACTATGTCCTTGTGGGAAGGACTTACACATCTCAACAGCAACCCTTTATTGTCTCTGGACCTTTCAGGAGAAGTGGGACATGTCAACCTAGAAACAAATGGTGAGAACCTTACTGAATTCTATCCGCTCTTAAAAACTATAGAAGATAATTTGTATCAATTGCAAAGATATGCGTGGCACAGGCTGCATTTACAAGCTTGTATTCATTTCAAAGTAGTCCCCAGGTTCATGAGGGTGTTCTGTATGCCCACCTATGGGGACTCACATCCTGAATTATTAAAGCAATGGCAGGATCTTAATATAGAGTTGGGTTTCAAATATGCCCAATTAATGCTTGATTATTTCCTGCCATTAGAGACTGAACTAAGAAATACCACGGAACATCTGTATCAGCAGTTGTTAGAAAGATTTAGTTCAGATCATTGCCTTGATAAAGTCAAACGTGTTTTTTCTCAAATCAATGTTTTCAGTGATAAATTGAGAATTACTAAACAGAAAAAATTGTTACGCGATTATCAAGACTTTCAAAAAGGCCAGGTGTTTATTTGGCCGAGAGCTAATTCTAGTAATCATCAGAATCCTGTGCTTACACCCGAAACAGCTTTTATTTCCTCTACACAAAGAAATAAAGACACACATACTGTTGTACCAGCTCTACCGGAGATACCTGCTTCCATGGTTAATAAAGGCACTTATGCAACGGTAACAGCTGAAAACAACCAGGCTGATACCATTCACACTGACACGCCTCCACCTAATCAAGAGGCGTTTTTCCATCAGGCATCTGCGAACATAACAGGAGCTATCCCTAAAAATAGCTCCAATGCGTTACCTTCGCTTGTGAATTTTTTACCATATCAGAAAAAGACCCCTACATATTCCAACAGGGGAAGATCGCACAGCAGGGACTCACGAAAGAGAAAATATTCATCGGAGACATCCACTTACAACAGAAGGAAGAAAATGTGACTTCAGATTTATTGTTTAACCTTTCTGACTTTGTTTTGGATGATATTACTGCACGGGTTCTAAATAGAGGTCTTAGTTTTATACCGGCCACTTCGGCCACACTAACTGACACATTGTTTGATTTAAGGATGTTCTGCAGGAATCTATGTTTGAAATTAACATTTAATGATACAACTACCAAAGAATGGGGACATGATTTAATAAGAATGAAAAGTGCATATATTCCTGATATGCCTTTGCACGTAGAATGTTTTCTTAGGGCTTGTGAGAATCAATTCTATTCAATGTTTAGCAACACTGATAAGAAGGGCAGATTCTATAACTTGACTCCAGATGAGTATCGTTCTCTTAATGAACTTAAACACAATGCTCAAATAATAGTCAAACCAGCTGATAAGGGGGGGGTAGTCCTTCTAAATTCTAAGGACTATATTATTGGCATGACTCAAATGTTACAGCAAGCAGACACCTACATTCCAATATCCCATGATATAGTGACCAAAATTATTAAAAATGTCAAAGACGTCTTTTATGATCTTCTCATGTGTCGGCAAATTAGCCAAGAAGTATATGAGTTTTTATACATTGAACATCCTGTTACCCCTACAATAAAAGGCATACCAAAGGTACATAAGGGCACATTTCCTGTACCACTTAGACCCATAGTATCGGGTGATAGGTGGGTGACAGCACATGCTTCACAATTGATTGAAAATATATTAAGACCAGTAGTCAACCAGTCACCCACAGTACTAAAAGATACATACAATTTTTTGAATGACATCAAAGAGTTATATTTAGATAAAAATCAATCATACCTTTTAATTACTTTAGATGTCAAAGATTTATTCACCTCGATACCTAATGACATTGGTATGCAATATATAAATGAATTGCTGATTAAAGAAACTAACTTTTCGAAGGACAGGGTTATATTGGTAGATCAACTGTTAGAACTAGTGCTATTCAATAATGCCTTTATGTTTGGTGGCAGTATTTATTTACAGAAGTGGGGGGTTGCCATGGGCACCCCCTGCGCTAACACCTATGCCAACCTGGTAGTCTTATGGTGGGAGAAGCTCTATCTTTTTACACATGAGAATTTCAAGTTTATAAAGCTTTATAGATGTTTTGTTGATGATGTCATAATAATTTGGGAAGGCAATCAGGAATCATTTGAATGTTTTTTTCAATATTTAAACACTACTAGTACGTTCTTACGCTTCACACAGGAAATTTTTAATCAAGAGATACATTTCCTGGATGTCACCATAAGGTTTACAAATGAGGGCACATTGGAATCCACCCTATATAGGAAACCAACTTGGAAGAATTCTATGCTATGTTTCGATAGTATGCACCCGCGCCACACATTTCAAGCAATAGTTAAGAGCCAATATACTAGAATTAAGAGATTGTGCAGTAACAAAGATGAACTATACAAAGAAGCACAGTTCTTAGAGAAATTATTTATAGATAGAGGGTACAATTTCACAATGGTTAATAACATAAAGTTTAACATCTTAGGTGACATCATACCCATTCAAAGGGACAATAAAGCTGAGAAAAGTAAAAGTAATAACATAAGATTTAGTAGGAGACAAGAAGCCAGAAATAACCAAATAGGTTATATCGTCACTTACACCAGTGACATCAGTAAGATCCAGCAAGTTATTAATACTAACTGGCATATCTTAACATTAGATTCCTTCACCAAGAAATTTGTAGGTAAGAGCCCTTCCTTCATATATAAAAACAGCAGGAATCTAAAAAGAATTTTATGTGGAGATGTGAACATTACAAGGGATGAAGAAAATATTCTGACCCACAATATTAAAACCAAGGCTTTTGGTACTTATCCATGTTATAGTTGCAACAGGTGCAAATATATAACCAAGACACAGTGCTTTATACATCCTAGTATTAATTTTGTTTTTAAACCAAGGTTTCGAGCAAGTTGCAATACCAGGAACTTGATATATTTGGCCACCTGCGATAAATGTGAGGCCTTCTACGTGGGACTAACAAAAAGAAGGCTGCAGGAGCGTATATATAATCATCTTTATGATATACGCAAAGCTGTAGATAACAACGCGCTGGCCAAACATGTTATAGAGTTTTCTACACACTCCTTTTCTTTTAGGGTCCTACAAATAGTGAACCAGAATGAAAGAGGTGGGGACAAAGAGAATCAGTTGGCATTAATGGAGCTCGAATGGATTTTCCGTTTGGGCGCACATATTGAGCCGGGACTTAATACCCAGGTGTCCATTAAACCACTATCAATATCTAGGAAATGAATGTTAGGTCCTTACACCTTTGACAGAAATAATATATTTTTTATATTCTTTTTATTTGGTTTTACTGTATATACATACATACTTAGTCATTGTTTATACAATGAATTCAATAAATGCATAATAATAGTTAAAGCAAAAATCAAATATATATTTTTTATGTATTTCTTATCTTTTTTTGATTCTACATGACGCATACATAATAATTGATATACTATATGCGTTGTTATGGAAGTATAACATTTATCACAGATAACTATGTATAAGTTTTAAACTTCACATCGCATATTTCACATTTCATATGATGATTTCATCTCCATATATGGTCAATATTGATGGAACTGAATAAATTCATAGTTATTAATGTTAAGTCTATGGATATATCTGATATGCTTTAGCCAGCAGAATTATATAAGTATTTTTAGTAAGTATGTAAAAAATTACAAATTTACAAACTTTATAAATGTCATAAATTATATATATAAATTAAGGTGATATTTATATGTACATTTTTTTATTTATAGATTTATTATTTTTTAATTGTGTTATGATCTATATAAGAGCATAAATGTGCTTTTTGTAATACAAATGTATACAATAGTCAGAGTCGTGATTTTATAAGTGCACTTAAATGGTTAAAATTTTCACTGCTTAGTTTTTAAAGGTTTTAGTGTGATTAAATGTTAGTTAATTGATTAATGAGCAGACTTTCCCGCCTTGAGCGGTTGTATATATAATCTTCACACAAGTTTAGATAACTTATCTGAAGAAGCGTGGATGGACCACGCGAAAGCGCTCATTTTTTACTTCCAATAAACTGTTTGCTTCATCTCAAGGATTGTTTGTGGACTCTGTTCCTGTAACAGCAGCTTCTTGTAAATACTGGATGTTCCATATGTGTCTTGGTACTATACTTTTTCTACATAGATTTTGCGACTTTTTGGTATAGTACCATTCAGCAGGAACGCGGACTTTCGGTTGCTTTGGTTTTGCTACATATAAATTGCTAGAAACAATAATCAGTATAAATAAACAAAAAAAACAGGATTCTTATATATCTCAGGTCAGAGTTTTAGTCAACACCCCTCCTCCTCTCTGCTCAGTGTGTACAGACAGAAATCCGCTAAAAGATTGGACTTAAATACCAGAAGATACAACCTTATACAACTTTTTTTTTAAATAAAGCACAAAAGAACCAGCCCCCACTAGCCAACAGCCAATTAACACAATCTAGGCATGGTAAAGAAAGGCTTCTGCTAATTCAAGATGGCTTGCTCATGTGCTTTGAACAATCACAGTAGAAACAAACAGGCCAGAGATAGCAAATCTGAACTAGGACAACACTAAAGCAATTAGCCTACAGACAGTAAACACAAAAGAAACCAAAAAATAAGAGTTTTCAAACAAATAAAGGAGCAAAGAGACTGTACAGAATGCTTTTAACTGCAAACAAACCAGTTACAAATGCAGATTAGTTAATAGCAATAACATACACTAAAAACTATGCAGCAGGCAATAAAAAGTGCTATATTTAAATTGCTAGAAACAATAATCAGTATAAATAATCCAAAAAAACAGGATACTTATATATCTCAGTTTAGAGTTGTAGTCAACGCCCCACCTCCACAATCTAGCCAAGGTAAAGAAAAGCTTCTGCTAATTCAAGATGGCCTGTTCATCTGCTTTGAACAATCACTGCAGAAACAAACAGGCCAGAGCCAGCAAATCTGAACTAGGACAATACTAAAGCTATTAGCCTGCAGACAGGAAACACTACAGAAGGCCACAAAATGAATGTTTTTAGACAGATACAGGAACAAAGAGACTCTATAGAATGCTTTTAACTGCAAAGAAATCAGTTACCCATGCAGATTAGTTAATAGCAATTAAATACACTAAAAAGTATGCAGCAGGCAATAAAAAGAGCTATATATAGATTGTTAGTAACAATAATCAGTATAAATAATTAAAAAAAAACAGGATACTTATATATCTCAGGTCAGATCTGCAGTCAACGCACCTCCTCCACTCTGCTCGTTGTGTATAGATAGAAATCCTCTCAAAGTTAGGGCTTAAATGCCAGAAGATACAACCTTAGACATTTTTTTTTAAAAAGCACAAAAGAACCACCCCCACTAGCCAGCAGCCAATTAACACAATCTAGCAAAGGTAAAGAAAGACTTCTGCTAATTCAAGATGGCCAGTTCAAGTGCCTTAAACAATCACTGTAGAAACAAAAAGACCAGAGCTAGCAAATCTGAACTTGGACAATACAAAAGCTATTAGCCTACAGAAACTAAACACAAAAGAAAGCCACAAAATGAAAGTTTTTAAACAGATAAAGGAGCAAAGAGGCTCTACAGCCTGCTTTTAACTGCAAACAAATCAGTTACCCATGCAGATTAGTTAATAACAATAAAATACACTAAATACTATGCAGCAGGCAATAAAAAGTGCTATATATAAATTGCTAGAAACAATAATCAGAATAAATAATCCAAAAAAAAGGATACTTATATATCTCAGTAAAGTGTTGTAGTCAATGACCCTCTTCCACTCTGCTAAGTGTGTAATGACAGAAATCCTCTCAAAGTTAGGGCTTAAATACCAGAAGATACAACCTTAGACAACTTTTTTTTTAAAAAAAACACAAAAGTACCAGCCCCCACTGGACAGCAGACAACTAACACTATCTAGCCAAGGTAAAGAAAGGCTTCTGCTAATTCAAGATGGCCTGTTCATGTGCTTTCAACAATCACTGTAGAAAAAAAACAGGACAAAGCAGGAAATGTGAACTAGGACAATACTAAAGCTATTAGCCTGCAGACAGCAAACACTACAGAAAGCCATAAAATGAACGTTTTTAAACAGATAAAGGAGAAAAGAGACTCTACAGAATGCTTTTAACAGCAAACAAATCAGTTACCCATGCAGATTAGTAAATAGCAGTAAAATACACTAAAAACTATGCAGCAGTCAATAAAAAGTGTTATATATAAATTGCTAGAAACAATAATCAGTATAAATAATCCAAAAAATGAGGATACTTATATATCTGAGGTCAGAGTTGTAGTCATCGACCCCCTCCACTCTGCTCAATGTGTATAGACAGAAATACTCTCAAAGTTAGGGCTTAAATACCAGCAGATACAACCTTAGATTTTATTTTTTAAAAAAGCACAAAAGAACCACTCCCCACAAGCCAGCAGCCAATTAACACAATCTAGCAAACGTAAAGAAAGGCTTCTGCTAATTCAAGATGGCCTGTTCATGTGCTTTGAACAATCACAGTAGAAACAAACAGGCTAGAGCCAGCTAATCTGAACTAGGACAACACTAAATCTAATAGCCTGCAGACAGTAAACACTACAGAAAGCCACAAAGTGAAAGTTTTTAAATCGATGAAGTAGCAAATAGACTATACAGAATGCTTTTAACTGCAAACAAATCAGTTATCCATGCAGATTAGTTAATAACAATAAAATACACTAAAAACTCTGCATCAGGCAATAAAAAGTGCTATATATAAATTGCTAGAAACAATAATCAGTATAAATAATAAAAAAAAGGATTGTTATATATCTCAGGTTAGAGTTGTAGTCAACGCCCCTCCTCCCTTCTGCTCAGTGTATATAGACAGAAATCCTCTCAAAGTTAGTGCTTAAATACCAGAAGATACAGCGTTAGACATTTTTTTTTAAAGCACAAAAGTACCAGCCCCCACAAGCCAGCAGCCAATTAACACAATCTAGCCAAGGTAAAGAAAGGCTTCTGCTAATTCAAGATGGCCTGTTCATGTGCTTTGAACAATCACTGTAGAAGCAAACAATCCAGATCAGGATATATGAACTAGGACAATACTAAAGCTATTAGCCTGCAGACAGTAAACACTATAGAAAGCCCCAAAATGAACATTTTTAAACAGATAAAAGAGCAAAGAGACTCTACAGAATGCTGATAACTCCAAACAAATCAGTTACCCATGCAGATTAGTTAATATCCATAAAATACACTAAAAACTATGCAGCAGGCAATAAAAAGTGCTATATATAAATTGCTAGAAACAATAATGAGTTTAAATAATCCAAAAAAACAGGATACTTATATATCTCAGGTCAGAGTTGTAGTCAACGCCCCTCCTCCACTCTGCTAAGTGTGTATAGCAAGAAATCCTTTCAAAGTTAGGGCTTACATAACAGAAGATACAACTTTAGACATTTTTTTAAAGCACAAAAGAACCAGCCCCCACTAGCCAGCATCCAATTTACACAATCTAGCCAAGGTAAAGAAAGGCTTCTGCTAATTCAAGATGGCCAGTTCATGTGCGTTGAACAATCACTGTAGAAAGAAACAGACCAGAGCCAGCAAATATGATCTAGGACAATGCAAAAACGATTAGCCTACAGACAGTAAACACTACAGAAAGCCACAAAATTTTTAAACAGATAAAGTAGAAAAGAGGCTCTACAGACTGCCTTTAACTGCAAAGAAATCAGTTGCCCATGCAGATTAGTAAATAGCAATAAAATACACCAAAAACTATGCAGCAGACAACAAAAAGTGCTATATATATATATAAATGGCTAGAAACAATAATCAGTATAAATAATCCAAAAAAAAAAAGGATACTTATATATCTCAGGTCAGAGTTGTAGTCAACACCCCTCCTCCACTCTGCTCAGCATGTATAGACAGAAATCCTCTCAAAGTTAGGGCTTAAATACCATATGATACAACCTTAGACATTTTTTTTAAAAGCAGAAAAGAACAACTCCCCACTAGTCAGCAGCCAGTTAACACAATCAAGCAAAGGTAAAGAAAGGTTTCTGCTAATTCAAGATGGCCAGTTCATGTGCTTTCAACAATCACTGTAGAAACAAACAGGCCAGAGACAGCAAATCTGAACTAGGTCAATAATAATGCTATAAGCCTACAGCCAGTAAACATTACAGAAAGAAACAAAATGAGAGTTTTTAAACAGATAAAGGAGCAAAAATACTATACAGAATGCTTTTACCTGCAAACAAATCAGTTACCCATGTAGATTAGTTGCAAGAAAATACACTAAAAACTATGCAGCAGGCAATAAAAAGTGCTATATATAAATTTCTAGAAACAATAATCAGTATAAATAATCCAAAAAAACAGGATACTTATATATCACAGGTCAGAGTTGTAGTCAACGCCCCTCCTCCACTCTGATTAGTGTGTATATAAAGAAATCCTCTCAAAGTTAGGGCTTAAATACCATACGATACAACCTTAGGCATTTTTTTTAAAAAGCACAAAATAATAACTCCCCACTAGCCAGGAGCCAGTTAACACAATCAAGCAAAGGTAAAGAAAGGCTTCTGCTAATTCAAGATGGCCTGTTCATGTTCTTTGAACAATCACTGTAGAAGGAAACAGGCCAGAGTCAACAAATCTGAACTAGGACAATACTAAAGCTATTAGCTTGCAGACAGTAAACACTACAGAAAGCCAGAAAATGAAAGTTTTTAAACAGATAAATGAGCAAAGAGGCTCTACAGACTGCTTTTAACTGCAAAAAAATAGTTACCCATGCAGATTAGTTAATAGCAATAAAATAAACTAAAAACTATGCAGCAGGCAATAAAAAGTGCTATATATAAATTGCTAGAAACAATAATCAGTATAAATAATCCAAAAAACAAGATATTTATATATCTCAGGTCAGAGTTGTAGGCAAAGCCCCTCCTCCACACTGCTAAGTGTGTATAGACAGAAATCCTCTCAAAGTTAAGTCTTAAATACCAGAAGATACAATCTAAGACAACTTTTTTTTTTAAAAAAGCACAAACGTTCCAGCCTCCATTAGCCAGCAGCCAATTAACACAATCGAGCCAAGGTAAAGAAAGGCTTCCGCTAATTCAAAATGCCCTGTTCATGTGCTTGGAACAATTACTGTAGAAACAAAAAGGCAAGAGCAGGAAATATGAACTAGGACAATACTAAAGCTATTAGTCTGCAGACAGTAAACACTACAGAAAGCCACAAATTGAACCTTTTTAAACAGATAAAGGAGCAAAGAGACTCTACAGAATGCTTTTAACTACAAACAAATCAGTTACCCATGCAGATTAGTTAATAGCAATAAAATACACTAAAAAGTATGCAGCAGGCAACAAAAAGTGGTATATATAAAAATCGCTATAAACAATAATCAGTATAAATAATCCAAAAAAACAGGATACTTATATATCTCAGGTCAGAGTTGTAGTCACTGCTCCTCCTCCACTGTGCTCAGTGTGTAATGACAGAAATCCTCTCAAAGTTAAGGCTTAAATACCAGAAGATATAACCTTAGAGAACTTTTGCTTTAAAAAAAAACACAAAAGAACCAGCCCCCACTAGCCAGCAGCCAATTACAATCTAGCCAAGTTAAAGAAAGGCTTCTGCTAATTCAAGATGACTTGTTCATGTCCTTTGAACAAGCACTGTAGAAACAAACAGGCCAGAGCCAGCAAATCTGAACTAGGACAATACAAAAGCTATTAGCCAAGAGACAGTAAACACCACTAAAACCCAAATAATGAGAGGTTTTAAACAGATAAAGGAGCAAAGAGACTATACAGAATGCTTTTAACTGCAATCAAATCAGTTACCCATGCAGATTAGTTAATATCAATAAAATACACTAAAATCTATGCAGCAGGCAATAAAAAGTGCTATATATAAATTGCTAAAAACAATAATCAGTATAAATAATCCAAAAAAAACCCAGGATACTTATATATCTCAGGTCAGAGTTGTAGTTAATGCCCCTCCTCCACTCTAATAAGTATGTATAGACAGAAATATTCTCAAAGTTAAGGCTAAAATACCAGAATATACAACCTTAGACAACTTTTTTTTTTTAAATCACAAAAGTACCAGCCCCCACTAGCCAGCAGCCAATTAACACAATCTAGCCAAGGTAAGGAAAAGCTTCTGTTAATTCAAGATGGCCTGTTCATGTGTTTTGAACAATCACTCTAGAAAAAAAACAGGCCAGGGCAGGAAATATGAACTAGGACAATACTAAAGCTATTAGCCTGCAGACAGTAAATACAACAGAAAGCCACAAAATAAAAGTTTTTAAACAGATAAAGGAGCAAAGAGACTCTACAGAATGCTTTTAACAGCAAACAAATCAGTCACCCCTGCAGATTAGTTAATAGCAATAAAATACACTAAAAACTATGCAGCAGACAACAAAAAGTGCTATATATATAAATGGCTAGAAACAATAATCAGTATAAATAATCCAAAAAAAAAAGGATACTTATATATGTCAGGTCAGAGTTGTAGTCAACACCCCTCCTCCACTCTGCTCAGCGTGTATAGACAGAAATCCTCTCAAAGTTAGGGCTTAAATACCATACAATACAACCTTAGACATTTTTTTAAAGCAGAAAAGAACAACTCCCCACTAGCCAGCAGCCAGATAACACAATCAAGCAAAGGTAAAGAAAGGTTTCTGCTAATTCAAGATGGCCAGTTCATGTGCTTTGAACAATCACTGTAGAAACAAACAGGCCAGAGACAACAAATCTGAACTAGGTCAATATTAATGCTATAAGCCTACAGCCAGTAAACACTACAGAAAGAAACAAAATGAGAGTTGTTAAACAGATAAAGGAGCAAAAATACTATACAGAATGCTTTTACCTGCAAACAAATCAGTTACCCGTGTAGATTAGTTGCAAGAAAATACACTAAAAACTATGCAGCAGGCAATAAAAAGTGCTATATATAAATTGCTAGAAACAATAATCAGTATAAATAATCCAAAAAAACAGGATACTTATATATCACAGGTCAGAGTTCTAGTCAACGCCCCCCCCTCCACTCTGAGTAGTGTGTATATAAAGAAATCCTCTCAAAGTTAGGGCTTAAATACCATACGATACAACCTTAGACATTTTTTTTAAAAAGCACAAAATAACCACTCCCCACTAGCCAGGAGCCAGTTAACACAATCAAGCAAAGGTAAAGAAAGGCTTCTGCTAATTCAAGATGGCCTGTTCATGTTCTTTGAACAATCTCTGTAGAAAGAAACAGGCCAGAGAC
>NC_056740.1:35759792-35854792 GCF_019279795.1 Protopterus annectens
AAAAGTAGTCAATGCCCCTTCTCTACTCTGCTCAGTGTGTATAAACAGAAATCATCTCAAAATCAGGGCTTAAATACCAGAAAATACAACCTTAGACAACTTTTTTTTAAAAAAGCACAAAACAACCAGCTCCCACTAGCCAGCAGCCAATTAACACAATCTAGCCATGGTAAACAAAGGCTTCTGCTAATTCAAGAAGGCCTGTTCATGTGCTTTGAACAATCACTGTAGAAACAAACAGGCCAGAGCCAGCAAATCTGAACTAGGACAATACTAAAGCTATTAGCCTGCAGACAGTAAACACTACAGAAAGCCACAAAATGAAAGTTTTTAAATAGATAAATGACCAAAGAGACTCTACAGAATGCTTTTAACTGCAAACAAATCAGTTACCAGTGCAGATAAGTTATTAGCAATAAAATACACTAAAAAGTATGCAGCAGGCAATAAAACGTGCTATATATAAATTGTTAGAAATAATAATCAGTATAAATAATCCAAAAAAAAGGATACTTATGTATCTCAGGTCAGAGTTGTAGTCAACGCCCCTTCTCCACTCTGCTCAGTGTGTATAGACAGAAATCCTCTCAAAGTTAGGGCTTAAATACCAGAAGATACAACCTTAGACAACTTTTTTTTAAAAAGCACAAAACAACCAGCTCCCACTAGCCAGCAGCCAATTAACACAATCTAGCCAAGGTAAACAAAGGCTTCTGCTAATTCAAGATGGCCTGTTCATGTGCTTTGAACAATCACTGTAGAAACAAACAGGCCAGAGCCAGCAAATCTGAACTAGGACAATACTAAAGCTATTAGCCTACAGACAGTAAACACTACAGAAAGCCACAAAATGAAAGTTTTTAAACAGATAAAGGAGCAAAGAGACTCTACAGAATGCTTTTAACTGCAAACAAATCAGTTACCTGTGCAGATAAGTTAATAGCAATAAAATACACTAAAAACTATGCAGCAGGCAATAAAAAGTGCTATATATAAATTGCTAGAAACAATAATCAGTATAAATAATCCAAAAAAACAGGATTATTATATATCTCAGGTCAGAGTTGTAGTCAACGCCCCTCCTCCACTCTGCTCAGTGTGTATAGACAGAAATCCTCTAAAAGTTAGGGCTTAAATACCAGAAGATACAACCTTAGACAACTTTTTTTTAAAAAGCACAAAAGAACCTGCCCCCACTAGCCAGCAGCCAAGTAACACAATCTAGCCAAGGTAAAGAAAGGCTTCTGCTAATTCAAGATGGCCTGTTCATGTGCTTTGAACAATCACTGTAGAAACAAACAGGCCAGAGCCAGCAAATCTGAACTAGGACAATACTAAAGCTATTAGCCTGCAGACAGTAAACACTACAGAAAGCCACAAAATGAAAGTTTTTAAACAGATAAAGGAGCAAAGAGACTCTACAGAATGCTTTTAACTGCAAACAAATCAGTTACCTGTGCAGATTAGTTAATAGCAATAAAATACACTAAAAACTATGCAGCAGGCAATAAAAGTGCTATATATAAATTGCTAGAAACAATAATCAGTATAAATAATCCAAAAAACAGGATACTTATATATCTCAGGTCAGAGTTGTAGTCAACGCCCCTCCTCCACTCTGCTCAGTGTGTATAGACAGAAATCCTCTCAAAGTTAGGGCTTAAATACCAGAAAATACAACCTTAGACAACTTTTTTTTAAAAAGCACATAAGAACCAGCCCTCACTAGCCAGCAGCCAATTAACACAATCTAGCCAAGGTAAAGAAAGGCTTCTGCTAATTCAAGATGGCCTGTTCATGTGCTTTGAACAATCACTGAAGATGTAGAAACAAACAGGCCAGAGCCAGCAAATCTGAACTAGGAATATACTAAAGCTATTAGCCTACAGACAGTAAACACTACAGAAAGTCACAAAATGAAAGTTTTTAAACAGATAAAGGAGCAAAGAGACTCTACAGAATGCTTTTAACTGCAAACAAATCAGTTACCTGTGCAGATTAGTTAATAGCAATAAAATACACTATAAACTATGCAGCAGGCAATAAAAAGTGCTATATATAAATTGCTAGAAACAATAATCAGTATAAATAATCCAAAACAACAGGATACTTATATATCTCAGGTCAGAGTTGTAGTCAATGCCCCTCCTCCACTCTGCTCAGTGTGTATAGACAGAAATCCTCTCAAAGTTAGGGCTTAAATACCAGAAGATACAACCTTAGACAACTTTTTTTTAAAAAGCACAAAAGAACCAGCCCCCACTAGCCAGCAGCCAATTAACACAATCTAGCCAAGGTAAAGAAAGGCTTCTGCTAATTCAAGATGGCCTGTTCATGTGCTTTGAACAATCACTGTAGAAACAAACAGGCCAGAGCCAGCAAATCTGAACTAGGACAATACTAAAGCTATTAGCCTACAGACAGTAAACACTACAGAAAGCCACAAAATGAAAGTTTTTAAACAGATAAAGGAGCAAAGAGACTCTACAGAATGCTTTTAACTGCAAACAAATCAGTTACCTGTGCAGATTAGTTAATAGCAATAAAATACACTAAAAACTATGCAGCAGGCAATAAAAAGTGCTATATATAAATTGCTAGAAACAATAATCAGTATAAATAATCCAAAAAAACAGGATACTTATATATCTCAGGTCAGAGTTGTAGTCAACGCCCTCCTCCACTCTGCTCAGTGTGTATAGACAGAAATCCTCTCAAAGTTAAGGCTTAAATACCAGAAAATACAACCTTAGACAACTTTTTTTAAAAAAGCACAAAAGAACCAGCCCTCACTAGCCACAAGCCAATTAACACAATCTAGCAAAGGTAAAGAAAAGCTTCTGGTAATTCAAGATGGCCTGTTCATGTGCTTTGAACAATCACTGAAGATGTACAAACAAAGAGGTCAGAGTCAGCAAATCAGAAATAGGACAATAGTAAAGCTATCAGCCAGCAGACAGTAAACACTACAGAAAGTCACAAAATGAAAGATTTTAAACAGATAAAGGAGCAAAAGAAACTCTACAGAATGCTTTTAACTGCAAACAAATCAGTTACCTGTGCAGATTAGTTAATAGCAATAAAATACAAAATAAACTATGCAGCAGGCAATAAAAAGTCCTATATATAAATTGCTAGAAACAATAATCAGTATAAATAATCCAAAACAACAGGATACTTATATATCTCAGGTCAGAGTTGTAGTCAACGCCCCTCCTCCACTCTGCTCATTGTGTATAGACAGAAATCCTCTGAAAGTTAGGGCTTAAATACCAGAAAATACAACCTTAGACAACTTTTTTTTTAAAAAAAGCACAAAAGAACCAGCCCCCTCGAGCCAGCAGCCAATTAACACAATCTAGCCAAGGTAAAGAAAGGCTTCTGCTAATTCAAGATGGCCTGTTCATGTGCTTTGAACAATCACTGTAAAAACAAATAGGCCAGAGCCAGCAAATCTGAACTAGGACAATACTAAAGCTATTAGCCTACAGACAGTAAACACTAAAGAAAGCCACAGAATAAGAGTTTTTGAACAGATAAAGGAGCAAAGAGACTCTACAGAATGTTTTTACTGCAAACAAATCAGTTACCCATGCAGATTAGTTAATAGCAATAAAATACACTAAAAATTATGCAGCAGGCAATAAAAATGCTATATATAAATTGCTAGAAATCATAATCTGTATAAATAATCCAAAAAAACAGGATTCTTATATATCTCAGGTCAGAGTTGTAGTCAACGCCCCTCCTCCACTCTGATCAGTGTGTATAGACAGAAATCCTCTCAAAGTTAGGGCATAAAAACCAGAAGATACAACCTTAGAGAACTTTCTTTTTAAAAAAAGAACAAAAGAACCAGCCCCCTCGAGCCAGTAGCCAATTAACACAATATAGGCTAGTTAAAGAATGACTTCTGCTAATTCAAGACGGCCTGTTCATGTACTTTGCAATATCACTGAAGATATAGAAACAAACAGGCCAGAGCCAGCAAATCTGAACTAGGTCAATACTAAAGCTATTAGTCTACAGACAGTAAACACTACTGAAAGTCACAAAATGAAAGTTTTTAAAAACATAAAGGAGCAAAGAGACTATACAGAATGATTTAAACTGCAAACAAATCAGTTACCTGTGCAGATTAGATAATAGCAAAAAAATACAGTAAAAACTATGCAGCGGTCAATAAAAAGTGTTATAAATAAATTGCTAGAAACAATAATCAGTATAAATAATCCAAAAAAAGGAGATACTTATATATCTCAGGTCAGAGTAGTAGTTAACACCCCTCCTCCACTCTGCTCAGTGTGTATAGACAGAAATCTTGTCAAAGTTAGGGCTTAAATACCAGAAAATACAACCTTAGACAACTTTTTTTTAAAAAAAGCTCAAAATAACCAGCCCTCACTAGCCACCAGCCAATTAACGCAATCTAGCAAAGGTAAAGAAAGGCTTCTGATAATTCAAAATGGCCTGTTCATGTGCTTTGAACAATCACTGAAGATATAGAAACAAACAGGCCAGAGCCAGCAAATCTGAACTAGGACAATACTAAAGCCATTAGTCTACAGACAGTAAACATTACAGAAAGTCACAGAATTAAGGTTTTTAAACAGATAAAGGAGCAAAGAGACTCCACAGAATGCTTTTAACTGCAAACAAATCAGTTACCTGTGCAGATTAGTAAGTAGCAATAAAATTCACTATAAACTATGCAGCAGGCAATAAAACGTCATATATAAAAATTGCTAGAACAATAATCAGTATAAATAATCCAAAAAAAGAGGATACTTATATATGTCAGGTCAGAGTTGTAGTCAACGCCCCTCCTCCACTCTGCTTATTGTGTATAGACAGAAATCCTCTCAAAGTTAGGGCTTAAATACCAGAAAATACAACCTTAGACAACTTTTTTTAAAAAAAAGCACAAAAGAACCAGCCCCCTCAAGCCAGCAGCCAATTAACACAATCTAGCCAAGGTAAAGAAAGGCTTCTGCTAATTCAAGATGGCCTGTTCATGTGCTTTGAACAATCACTGTAAAAACAAATAGGCCAGAGCCAGCAAATCTGAACTAGGACAATACTAAAGCTATTAGCTTACAGACAGAAAACACAAAAGAAATCCACAGAATAAATGTTTTTGAATAGATAAAGGAGCAAAGAGACTCTACAGAATGTTTTTACTGCAAACAAATCAGTTACCCATGCAGATTAGTTAATAGCAATAAAATACACTAAAAATTATGCAGCAGGCAATAAAAATGCTATATATAAATTGCTAGAAATCATAATCTGTATAAATAATCCAAAAAAAACAGGTTTCTTATATATCTCAGGTCAGAGTTGTAGTCAACGCCCCTCCTCCACTCTGCTCAGTGTGTATAGACAGAAATCCTCTCAAAGTTAGAGCATAAAAAACAGAAGATACGACCTTAGACAACTTTTTTTAAAAAAAAGCACAAAAGAACCAGCCCCCTCTAGCCAACAGACAATTAACACAATCTAGCAAAGGTAAAGAAAGGCTTCTGCTAATTCAAGATGGCCTGTTCATGTGCTTTGAACAATCACTGTAAAAACAAACAGGCCAGAGCCAGCAAATCTGAACTAGGACAATACTAAAGCTATTAGCTTACAGACAGTAAACACTAAAGAAAGATACAGAATAAGAGTTTTTTAACAGATAAAGGAGCAAAGAGACTCTACAGAATGCTTTTACTGGAAACAAATCAGTTACCTGTGCAGATTAGTTAATAGCAATAAAGTACACTAAAAATTATGCAGCAGGCAATAAAAAGTGCTATATATAAATTGCTAGAAATCATAATCTGTATAAATAATCCAAAAAAACAGGATTCTTATATATCTCAGGTCAGAGATGCAGTCAACGCCATTCCTCCACTCTGCTCAGTGTGTATAGACAGAAATCCTTTCAAAGTTAGGGCATAAAAACCAGAAGATACAACCTTAAACAACTTTTTTTTTAAAAAAAAGCACAAAAAAAATCCCCTCGAGCCAGCAGCAAATGAACACAATCTAGGCTAGTTAAAGAAAGACTTCTGCTAATTCAAGATGGCCTGTTCATGTGCTTTGAACAATATCTGTAAAAACAAACAAGCCAGAGCCAGCAAATCTGAACTAGGACAATACTAAAGCTATTAGTCTACAGACAGTAAACACTAATGAAAGTCACAAAATAAAAGTTTTTAAACACATAAAGGAGCAAAGAGACTCTACAGAATGCTTTTAACTGCAAACAAATCAGTTACCTGTGCAGATTAGTTAATAGCAATAAAATACAGTAAAAACTATGCAGCAGGCAATAAAAAGTGCTATATACAAATTGCTAGAAACAATAATCAGTATAAATAATCCAAAAAAACAGGATACTTATATATCTCAGGTCAGAGTTGTAGTCAACGCCCCTCCTCCACTCTGCTCAGTGTGTATAGACAGAAATCCTCTCAAAGTTAGGGCTTAAATACCAGAAAATACAACCTTAGACAACTTTTTTTTAAAAAAAGCACAAAAGAACCAGCCCTCACTAGCCACCAGCCAATTAACACAATCTAGCAAAGGTAAAGAAAGGCTTCTGGTAATTAATGATGGCCTGTTCATGTGCTTTGAACAATCACTGTAGAAACAAACAGGTCAGAGTCAGCAAATCAGAACTAGGACAATAGTAAAGCTATTAGCCTACTGACAGTAAACACTACAGAAAGTCACAAAATGAAAGTTTTTAAACATATAAAGGAGCAAAAGAGACTCTACAGAATGCTTTTAACTGCAAACAAATCAGTTACCTGTGCAGATTAGTTAATAGCAATAAAATACACTGTAAACTATGCAGCAGGCAATAAAAAATCCTATATTAAATTGCTAGAAACAATAATCAGTATAAATAATCCAAAACAACAGGATACTTATATATCTCAGGTCAGAGTTGTAGTCAATGGCCCTCCTCCACTCTGCTCAGTTTGTATAGACAGAAATCCTCTCAAAGTTAGTGCATAAAAACCAGAAGATGCAACCTTAGACAACTTTTTTTTTAAAAAGCACAAAAGAACCAGCCCCCTCGAGCCAGCAGCCAATTAACACAATCTAGCCAAGGTAAAGAAAGGCTTCTGCTAATTCAAGATGGCCTGTTCATGTGCTTTGAACAATCACTGTAAAAACAAACTGGCCAGAGCCAGTAAATATGAACTAGGACAATACTAATGCTATTAGCCTACAGACAGTAAACACTAAAGAAAGCCACAGAATAAAAGTTTTTGAACAGATAAAGGAGCAAAGAGACTCTACATAATGCTTTTACTGCAAACAAATCAGTTACATGTGCAGATTAGTTAATAGCAATAAAATACATTAAAAATTAGGCAGCAGGCAATAAAAAGTGCTATATATAAATTGTTAGAAACAATAATCAGTATAAATAATCCAAAAAAAGGATACTTATATATCTCAGGTCAGAGTTGTAGTCAGCGCCCCTCCTCCACTCTGCTCAGTGTGTATAGACAGAAATCCTCTCAAAGTTAGGGCATAAAAGCCAGAAGATACAACCTTAGACAACTTTTTTTTTAAAAAAGCACAGCAAAACCAGCCCCCTCGACCCAGCAGCCAATTAACACAATCTCGGCTAGTTAAAGAAAGGCTTCGGCTAATTCAAGAAGGCCTGTTCATGTGTTTTGAACAATCACTGAAGATATTGAAACAAACTGGCCAGAGCCAGCAAATCTGAACTAGGACAATACTAAAGCTATTAGTCTACAGACAGTAAACACTACAGAAAGTCACAAAATTAAGATTTTTAAACAGATAAAGGAGCAAAGAGACTCTACAGAATGCTTTTAACTGCATTCAAATCAGTTACCTGTGCAGATTAGTTAGTAGCAATAAAATACACTATAAACTATGCAGCAGGCAATAAAATGTCATATATAAAAATTGGTAGAACAATAATCAGTATAAATAATCCAAAACAAGAGGATACTTATATATCTCAGGTCAGAGTTGTAGTCAACGCCCCTCCTCCACTCTGCTTATTGTGTATAGACAGAAATCCTCTCAAAGTTAGGGATTAAATACCAGAAAATATAACCTTAGACAACTTTTTTTTTTAAAAAAAGCACCAAAGAACCAGCCCCCTCGAGCCAGCAGCCAATTAACACAATCTAGCCAAGGTAAAGAAAGGCTTCTGCTAATTCAAGATGGCCTGTTCATGTGCTTTGAACAATCACTGTAAAAACAAATAGGCCAGAGCCAGCAAATTTGAACTAGGACAATACTAAAGCTATTAGCCTACAGACAGTAAACACTAATGAAAGTCACAAAATAAAAGTTTTTAAACACATAAAGGAGCAAAGAGACTCTACAGAATGCTTTTAACTGCAAACAAATCAGTTACCTGTGCAGATTAGTTAATAGCAATAAAATACAGTAAAAACTATGCAGCAGTCAATAAAAAGTGTTATAAATAAATTGCTAGAAACAATAATCAGTATAAATAATCCAAAAAAAGGAGATACTTATATATCTCAGGTCAGAGTTGTAGTGAACGTCCCTCCTCCACTATGCTCAGTGTGTGCTGACAGAAATCCTCTCAAAGTTAGGGCTTAAATACCAGAAAATACAACCTTAGACAACTTTTTTTTTAAAAAAGCACAGCAAAAACAGCCCCCCTCGAGCCAGCAGCCAATTAACACAATCTAGCAAAGGTAAAGAAAGGCTTCTGGTAATTAATGATGGCCTGTTCATGTGCTTTGAACAATCACTGAAGATGTAGAAACAAACAGGTCAGAGTCAGCAAATCAGAACTAGGACAATAGTAAAGCTATTAGCCTACTGACAGTAAACACTACAGAAAGTCACAAAATGAAAGTTTTTAAACAGATAAAGGAGCAAAAGAGACTCTACAGAATGCTTTTAACTGCAAACAAATCAGTTACCTGTGCAGATTAGTTAATAGCAATAAAATACACTGTAAACTATGCAGCAGGCAATAAAAAGTCCTATATATAAATTGCTAGAAACAATAATCAGTATAAATAATCCAAAAAACAGGATACTTATATATCTCAGTTCAGAGTTGTAGTCAACGGCCCTCCTCCACTCTGCTCAGTGTGTATAGACAGAAATCCTCTCAAAGTTAGGGCTTAAATACCAGAAGATACAACCTTAGACAACTTTTTTTTAAAAAAGCACAAAAGAACCAGCCCCCACTAGCCAGCAGCCAATTAACACAATCTAGCAAAGGTAAAGAAAGGCTTCTGCTAATTCAAGATGGCCTGTTCATGTGCTTTGAACAATCACTGTAGAAACAAACAGGCCAGAGCCAGCAAATCTGAACTAGGACAATACTAAAGCTATTAGCCTACAGACAGTAAACACTACAGAAAGCCACAAAATGAAAGTTTTTAAACAGATAAAGGAGCAAAGAGACTCTACAGAATGCTTTTAACTGCAAACAAATCAGTTACCCATGCAGATTAGTTAATAGCAATAAAATACACTAAAAACTATGCAGCAGGCAATAAAAAGTGCTATATATAAATTGCTAGAAACAATAATCAGTATAAATAATCCAAAAAAAGGATACTTATATATCTCAGGTCAGAGTTGTAGTCAACGCCCCTCCTCCACTCTGCTCAGTGTGTATAGACAGAAATCCTCTAAAAGTTAGGGCTTAAATACCAGAAGATACAACGTTAGACAACTTTTTTTTAAAAGCACAAAAGAACCTGCCCCCACTTGCCAGCAGCCAATTAACACAATCTAGCCAAGGTAAAGAAAGGCTTCTGCTAATTCAAGATGGCCTGTTCATGTGCTTTGAACAATCACTGTAGAAACAAACAGGCCAGAGCCAGCAAATCTGAACTAGGACAATACTAAAGCTATTAGCCTACAGACAGTAAACACTAAAGAAAGCCACAAAATAAGAGTTTTTAAACAGATAAAGGAGCAAAGAGACTCTACAGAATGCTTTTAACTGCAAACAAATCAGTTACCCATGCAGATTAGTTAATAGCAACAAAATAAACTAAAAACAATGAAGCAGGCAATAAAAAGTGCTATGTATAAATTGCTAGAAACAATAATCAGTATAAATATTCCAAAATAACAGGTTACTTATATATCTCAGGTCAGAGTTGTAGTCAAGTCCCCTCATTTGTTCTGCTCAGTGTGTATAGACAGAATTCCTCTCAAAGTTAGGTCTTAAATACCAGAAAATACAACCTTAGACAACTTATTTTTAAAGCACAAAAGAACCAGCCCTCACTAGCCATCAGCCCATTAACACAATCAAGCCAAGGTAAAGAAATGTTTCTGCTAATTCAAGACAGCCTGTTCATGTGCTTTGAACAATCACTGTAGAAACAAACAGGCCAGAGCCAGCAAATCTGAACTTGGACAATACTAAAGCTATTAGCCTGCAGACAATAAACTCTACAGAAAGCCACAAAATGAAATTTTTAAAACAGATAAATAAGCAAAGAGACTCTACAGAATGCTTTTAACTGCAAACAAATAAATTACCCATGCAGATTAGTTAATAGCAATAAAATACACTAAAAACTATGCAGCAGGCAATAAAAAGTGCTATATATAAATTGCTAGAAACAATAATCAGTATAAATAATCCAAAAAAACAGGATACTTATATATCTCAGGTCAGAGTTGTAGTCAACGCCCCTCCTCCACTCTGCTCAGTGTGTATAGACAGAAATCCTCTCAAAGTTAGGGCTTAAATACCAGAAGATACAACCTTAGACAACTTTTATTTAAAAAAGCACAAAAGAACCAGCCTCCACTAGCCAGCAGCCAATTAACACAATCTAGCCAAGGTAAAGAAAGGCTTCTGCTAATTCAAGATGGCCTGTTCATGTGCTTTGAACAATCACTGTAGAAACAAACAGGCCAGAGCCAGCAAATCTGAACTAGGACAATACTAAAGCTATTAGCCTACAGACAGTAAACACTACAGAAAGCCACAAAATGAAAGTTTTTAAACAGATAAAGGAGCAAAGAGACTCTACAGAATGCTTTTAACTGCAAACAAATCAGTTACCTGTGCAGATTAGTTAATAGCAATAAAATACACTAAAAACTATGCAGCAGGCAATAAAATGTGCTATATATAAATTTCTAGAAACAATAATCAGTATAAATAATCCAAAAAAAAAACAGTATACTTATATATCTCAGGTCAGAGTTGTAGTAAATGCCTCTTCCAATCTGCTCTGTGTGTATAGACAGAAATCCTCTCAAAGTTAGTGCTTAAATACCAGAAGGTTCAACCTTAGACAACTTTTTTTTTAAAAAAGCACAAAAGAACCAGCCCCCACTAGCCAGCAGCCAATTAACACAATCTATCTAAGGTAAAGAAAGGCTTCTGCTAATTCAAGATGGCCTGTTCATGTGCTTTGAACAATCACTGTAGAAACAAACAGGCCAGAGCCAGCAAATCTGAACTAGGACAATACTAAAGCTATTAGCCTACAGACAGTAAACACTACAGAAAGCCACAAAATGAGAGTTTTAAACAGATAAAGGAGCAAAGAGACTCTACAGAATGCTTTTAACTGCAAACAAATCAGTTACCCATGCAGATTAGTTAATAGCAATAAAATACACTAAAAACTATGCAGCAGGCAATAAAAAGTGCTATATATAAATTGCTAGAAACAATAATCAGTATAAATAATCCAAAAAACAGGATACTTATATATCTCAGGTCAGAGTTGTAGTCAATGCCCCTCCTCCACTCTGCTCAGTGTGTATAGACAGAAATCCTCTCAAAGTTAGGGCTTAAATACCAGAAGATACAACCTTAGACAACTTTTTTTTAAAAAAAAGCACAAAAGAACCAGCCCCCACTAGCCAGCAGCCAATTAACACAATCTAGCCAAGGTAAAGAAAGGCTTCTGCTAATTCAAGATGGCCTGTTCATGTGCTTTGAACAATCACTGTAGAAACAAACAGGCCAGAGCCAGCAAATCTGAACTAGGACAATACTAAAGCTATTAGCCTGCAGACAGTAAACACTACAGAAAGCCACAAAATGAAAGTTTTTAAACAGATAAAGGAGCAAAGAGACTCTACAGAATGCTTTTAACTGCAAACAAATCAGTTACCCATGCAGATTAGTTAATAGCAATAAAATACACTAAAAACTATGCAGCAGGCAATAAAAAGTGCTATATATAAATTGCTAGAAACAATAATCAGTATAAATAATCCAAAAAAACAGGATACTTATAAATCGCAGGTCAGAGTTGTAGTCAATGCCCTCCTCCACTCTGCTCAGTGAGTATAGACAGAAATCCTCTCAAAGTTAGGTCTTAAATACCAGAAGATACAACTTTAGACATTTTTTTAAAAAGCACAAAAGAACCAGCCCCCATTAGCCAGCAGCCAATTAACACAATCTAGCCAAGGTAAAGAAAGGCTTCTGCTAATTCAAGATGGCCTGTTCATGTGCTTTGAACAATCACTGTAGAAACAAAAAGGCCAGAGCCAGCAAATCTGAACTAGGACAATACTAAAGCTCTTAGCCTACAGACAGTAAACACTACAGAAAGCCACAAAATGAAAGTTTTTAAACAGATAAAGGAGCAAAGAGGCTCTGCAGACTGCTTTTAACTGTGAACAAATCAGTTACCCCTGCAGATTAGTTAATAGCAATAAAATATGCTAAAAACTATGCAGCAGGCAATTAAAAGTGCTATATACAAATTACTAGAAACAATAATCAGTATAAATAATCCAAAAAACTGGATACTTACATATCTCAGGTCAGAGTTGTAGTCATCCCCCTTCTCCACTCTGCTCAGTGTGTATAAACAGAAATCCTCTCAAAGTTAGGGCTTAAATACCAGAATAAACAACCTTAGACAACTTTTTTTTAAAAAGCACAAAAGAACCAGCCCCCACTAGCCGCCAGCCATATAACACAATCTAGCCAAGGTAAACAAAGGCTTCTGCTAATTCAAGAAGGCCTGTTCATGTGCTTTGAACAATCACTGTAGAAACAAACAGGCCAGAGCCAGCAAATCTGAACTAGGACAATACTAAAGCTATTAGCCTGCAGACAGTAAACACTACAGAAAGCCACAAAATGAAAGTTTTTAAACAGATAAAGGAGCAAAGAGACTCTACAGAATGCTTTTAACTGCAAACAAATCAGTTACCCATGCAGATTAGTTAATAGCAATAAAATACACTAAAAACTATGCAGCAGGCAATAAAAAGTGCTATATATAAATTGCTAGAAACAATAATCAGTATAAATAATCCAAAAAAACAGGATACTTATATATCTCAGGTCAGAGTTGTAGTCAACGCCCTCCTCCACTCTGCTCAGTGTGTATAGACAGAAATCCTCTCAAAGTTAGGGCTTAAATACCAGAAGATACAACCTTAGACAACTTTTTTTTAAAAAGCACAAAAGAACCAGCCCCACTAGCCAGCAGCCAATTAACACAATCTAGCCAAGGTAAAGAAAGGCTTCTGCTAATTCAAGATGGCCTGTTCATGTGCTTTGAACAATCACTGTAGAAACAAACAGGCCAGAGCCAGCAAATCTGAACTAGGACAATACTAAAGCTATTAGCCTACAGACAGTAAACACTACAGAAAGCCACAAAATGAAAGTTTTTAAACAGATAAGGGAGCAAAGAGACTCTACAGAATGCTTTTAACTGCAAACAAATCAGTTACCCATGCAGATTAGTTAATAGCAATAAAATACACTAAAAACTATGCAGCAGGCAATAAAAGGTGCTATATATAAATTGCTAGAAACAATAATCAGTATAAATAATCCAAAAAAACAGGATACTTATATATCTCAGGTCAGAGTTGTAGTCAATGCCCCTCCTCCACTCTGCTCAGTGTGTATAGACAGAAATCCTCTCAAAGTTAGGGCTTAAATACCAGAAGATACAACCTTAGACAACTTTTTTTTAAAAAGCACAAAAGAACCTGCCCCCACTAGCCAGCAGCCAAGTAACACAATCTAGCCAAGGTAAAGAAAGGCTTCTGCTAATTCAAGATGGCCTGTTCATGTGCTTTGAACAATCACTGTAGAAACAAACAGGCCAGAGCCAGCAAATCTGAACTAGGACAATACTAAAGCTATTAGCCTGCAGACAGTAAACACTACAGAAAGCCACAAAATGAAAGTTTTTAAACAGATAAAGGAGCAAAGAGACTCTACAGAATGCTTTTAACTGCAAACAAATCAGTTACCTGTGCAGATTAGTTAATAGCAATAAAATACACTAAAAACTATGCAGCAGGCAATAAAAAGTGCTATATATAAATTGCTAGAAACAATAATCAGTATAAATAATCCAAAAAACAGGATACTTATATATCTCAGGTCAGAGTTGTAGTCAACGCCCCTCCTCCACTCTGCTCAGTGTGTATAGACAGAAATCCTCTCAAAGTTAGGGCTTAAATACCAGAAGATACAACCTTAGACAACTTTTTTTTAAAAAAAGCACAAAAGAACCAGCCCCCACTAGCCAGCAGCCAATTAACACAATCTAGCCAAGGTAAAGAAAGGCTTCTGCTAATTCAAGATGGCCTGTTCATGTGCTTTGAACAATCACTGTAGAAACAAACAGGCCAGAGCCAGCAAATCTGAACTAGGACAATACTAAAGCTATTAGCCTGCAGACAGTAAACACTACAGAAAGCCACAAAATGAAAGTTTTTAAACAGATAAAGGAGCAAAGAGACTCTACAGAATGCTTTTAACTGCAAACAAATCAGTTACCCATGCAGATTAGTTAATAGCAATAAAATACACTAAAAACTATGCAGCAGGCAATAAAAAGTGCTATATATAAATTGCTAGAAACAATAATCAGTATAAATAATCCAAAAAACAGGATACTTATATATCTCAGGTCAGAGTTGTAGTCAATGCCCCTCCTCCACTCTGCTCAGTGTGTATAGACAGAAATCCTCTCAAAGTTAGGGCTTAAATACCAGAAGATACAACCTTAGACAACTTTTTTTTAAAAAAGCACAAAAGAACCAGCCCTCACTAGCCAGCAGCCAATTAACACAATCTAGCCAAGGTAAAGAAAGGCTTCTGCTAATTCAAGATGGCCTGTTCATGTGCTTTGAACAATCACTGTAGAAACAAACAGGCCAGAGCCAGCAAATCTGAACTAGGACAATACTAAAGCTATTAGCCTGCAGACAGTAAACACTAAAGAAAGCCACAAAATGAAAGTTTTTAAACAGATAAAGGAGCAAAGAGACTCTACAGAATGCTTTTAACTGCAAACAAATTAGTTACCTATGCAGATTAGTTAATAGCAATAAAATACACTAAAAACTATGCAGCAGGCAATAAAAAGTGCTATATATAAATTGCTAGAAACAATAATCAGTATAAATAATCCAAAAAAACAGGATACTTATAAATCTCAGGTCAGAGTTGTAGTCAATGTCCCTCCTCCACTTTGCTCAGTGTGTATAGACAGAAATCCTGTCAAAGTTAGGGCTTAAATAACAGAGGATACAACCTTAGACAACTTTTGTTTAAAGAAGCACAGTAGAACCAGCCCTGACTAGCCAGCAGCCATCTAACACAATCTAGCCAAGTTAAAGAAAGGAGTCTGCTAATTCAAGATGGCCTGTTCATGTGCTTTGAATAATCACTGTAGAAACAAACAGGCCCGAGCCAGCAAATCTGAACTAGGACAATACTAAAGCTATTAGCCTACAGACAGTAAACACTACAGAAAGCCACAAAATTAGAGTTTTTAAACAGATAAAGGAGCAAAGAAACTCTACAGAATGTTTTTAACTGCAAACAAATCAGTTACCCATGCAGATTAGTTAATAGCAATAAAATACACTAATAACTATGCAGCAGGCAATAAAAAGTGCTATATATAAATTGCTAGAAACAATAATCTGTATAAATAATCCAAAAAAACAGGATACTTATATATCTCAGGTCAGAGTTGTAGTCAACGCCCCCTCCTCCACTCTGCTCAATGTGTATAGACAGAAATACTCTCAAAGTTAGAGCTTAAATACCAGGAGATACAACCTTAGACAACTTTTTTTTTACAAAAGCACAAAAGAACCAGCCTCCACTAGCCTCCAGCCAATTAACACTATCTAGCCATGGTAAAGAAAGGCTTATGCTAATTCAAGATGACCTGTTCATGTGCTTTGAACAATCACTGTAGAAACAAACAGGCCACAGCCAGCAAATCTGAACTAGGACAATACTAAAGCTATTAGTCTACAGACAGTAAACACTACAGAAAGCCACAAAATGAAAGTTTTTAAACAGATAAAGGAGCAAAGAGGCTCTACAGACTGCTTTTAACTGTAAACAAATCAGTTACCCATGCAGATTAGTTAATAAGCAATAAAATACACTAAAAACTATGCAGCAGACAAAGAAAAGTGCTATATATAAATTGCTAGAAGCAATAATAAGTATAAATAATAAAAAAAAACAGTATACTTATATATCTCAGGTCAGAGTTGTAGTAAACACCCCTCTTCCAATCTGCTCAGTGTGTATAGACAGAAATCCTCTCAAAGTTAGTGCTTAAATACCGGAAGATACAACCTTAGGCAACTTTTTTTTTAAAAAGCACAAATGAACCAGCCCCCACTAGCCAGCAGCCAATTAATACAATCAAGCCAAGGTAAAGAAATACTTCTGCTAATTCAAGATGGCCTGTTCATGTGCTTTGAACAATCCCTTTAGAAACAAATAGTCCAGAGCCAGCAAATCTAAACTAGGACGGTACTAAAGCTATCAGCCTACAGACAGTAAACACTACAGAAAGCCACAAAATGAGAGTTTTTAAACAGATAAAGGAGCAAAGAGACTCTACAGAATGCTTTTAACTGCAAACAAATCAGTTACCCATGCAGGTTAGTTAATAGCAAAAAAATACGCTAAAATCTATACAGCAGCAGGCAACACAAAGTGCTATATATAAATTGCTAGAAACAATAATCAGTATAAATAATCCAACAAAAAACAGGATACTTATATATCTCAGGTCAGAGTAGTAGTTAATGCCCCTCCTCCACTCTAATAAGTGTGTATAGACAGAAATCCTCTCAAAGTTAGGGCTTAAATACCAGAACATACAACCTTAGACAACTTTTTTTTAAAAAGCACAAATGAACCAGCCCCCACTAGCCAGCAGCCAATTAATACAATCAAGCCAAGGTAAAGAAATACTTCTGCTAATTCAAGATGGCCTGTTCATGTGCTTTGAACAATCACTTTAGAAACAAACAGTCCAGAGCCAGTAAATCTGAACTAGGACAATACTAAAGCTATTAGCCTGCAGACAGTAAACACTGCAGAAAGCCACAAAATGAGAGTTTTTAAACAGATAAAGGAGCAAAGAGACTCTACAGAATGCTTTTAACTGCAAACAAATCAGTTACCCGTGCAGGTTTGTTAACAGCAAAAAAATACGCTAAAATCTATACAGCAGCAGGCAACACAAAGTACTATATATAAATTGCTAGAAACAATAATCAGTATAAATAATCCAAAAAAACAGGATACTTATATATTTCAGGTCAGAGTTGTAGTCAACGCCCCTTCTCCACTCTGCTCAGTGTATAGAACCTGAAAAATCATTCAATTTTACCATCGAATCTAAAAAAAAAATCATAAACCAAGTTAGTACATTTCCAACATGATAAATAAGTCAGTAGTAAACTAAAAATAAGCTGCAACATGCTCAAGAACGCATATCATATATGCACATGCTTGCCAGTGAATGTGAAAAAAGCCCTCATGGCCAGCTTTTATTTTCAAACTTATACTGTCATTTGAAAATAAACTAAATGCAGATGGAACAAACTCTATAAACTGAGGAATAAATTCAACACTAGCAGCATTTGCGGCCATGTTTCTAATAGGCACAAGAGCATTATGAACACTACTTTTCATACATGTTGTGTATCTATCTGTATTGTGAGCCACTGTTAGTTTTTATTCCAAAGTAATCATTGCATTTTTTGTATTTAGATCAGCAGAATATATAATGTACACATTTAAACTAATAATAAAACATATTAATCAAACATCTGTAAGCTTCTCTGGTATTTCAAACTAGAAGTAACACTGGAAATGATCATCCTTAATGGAGAAGTTATTACAGTTCTTATGATCATTGGAATCCTTTGCAAATATCAGCATGCTTTAGAAAAAACTGGTACACACCTTTCAAATGTAGCTCATTATGTGGAATATTTCTCATTTTGAGTCTTAAAAAGTCCATGTTCCTCACAAATCCACATTGATAGGTGTGCCACACATTCAGTGTTAGGAATTCTTAAACTAATATAATTTGTAAATAGTACTGAATAATAATGATTCATCAAACAAACTCTTTATCATTATAATTATAAAGGAAGCTCTATGCCTGGCATACAGGGGACTGTCAGGCCCCACTCTGACAGACCTCCTGCATATCCACAAAACAAACAGCACCAGAATTATCTGTTCTAAAGGCTTAAACTTTCCCTGTAATATAAATAGCACATGTGGAGAGACAGGTATGTATCCAAGAGACATACCTCTCAACCTCTTACCACAAGGAATCTCGACAAAGTGTACAATAATGGGGGGACAGAGGCCCAAAAATAGGGACAGATTTTAAATATTACTCTTATAAGCTAGAATATGGTTGAATAACAGGATTTGTGTTAGCATGCATCTTCTGAAGGGTTTGAAAGCTGAATCTCAAATGCACGTCATTATTTAGTGACGTCACTCCTCAGTGATTTGCCAGAAAATCACAAATGTTATGAGGAATGCACCAAAAATATCAGGCATGATTAGAAAGGTTTTTTTTTTTTTTTTTTTTTTTTTTTTAAGAGATTGGAGTTTGAAACACTGTCAAAAGCTTTAGACAGTTCAAAAAATAGGGCTGATACTAAATTGAATCAAACAATACAGAAGAGCCAGCAACTGTGAACTGTGTATATGAATTTAATAACCAAGAAAAACAAGAAATGACATAACAGACCGGTTTCGACTAAGGGGTTAGCCCAGCCTTCATCAGTGTAAAAGATTCTGAATATCTTGTAATTCTTATATGTCATTATTAACAATTAATGAAGTCATGCAATTGGTAAGCTCATAAATATTCATTCAAACCTGGGGGGAACAAACCACCTCATTTAACTATCCACTTTTTTCTTTTGCATTCAGTTTTGAGTGCCAACCAGTTTTGTTGTTTCTGTCACCTATTATTCTATCAATAATAATGAAATTAAATGTTGCAATGTGTGCTTTAAAGTGTGTTTGAACACAGCACTACTCATCCTTTTGTGTTTGACATCACTAAGGTGTTAAGAAATGCATAGCCTAAGGGGTCTAGAAATTTGTCCAATGTAAAATGCATGACAATTGCAGGTGGCAAGATATATCAGCCAATCAGTACTGCAGTTAGCAAAAACCTTAATGTCAAATACCAACCCACAATTACTGTTAGAAAATTGTTTAGACTTGAGCACTTTATTACAATGACTACAATGGCCACAAGGCATACAACCACATAACTTGTCACCAGAGATAGTAGTTTTTATAGTATCCTTGTATGTTGGCCGGTGATGGTGTTTGTAGTGGTTAAAATAAGATCCCAAATTCCTCTCTTTTCTAAATGAGAAATGACCAATGTCACCTAAATATTGTGATAAAAGATTGTCAGCTAATACAATATTCTGATGTCTTCTAATGACGTCAATAAATCTATTAGTGTTCCTACTATATGTAGTGGTGAAACGGAGAATATTTGTTTTGTGTTGTGACTGCTTTTTGTATTTGAGAAGGTCCTTTCTATCCAAGTTTGCAGCATAATTGCTAGTTGTATATACATGACCCATACTATAACCTCTTTCTTGGAACCTATGAATCAGGTCTTTACGAAAAAACTCAAAAGAGTTCTCATCTAAACAGATGCATCTCATCCTAACAAATTGAGATTTGGGAATTTTTTTGGCAATATCAGCAGGATGAAAGCTGGATGCGTGGAGTAAGGTGTTATATTGTGGGTGTTTGCGAAATACTTCTGTATGTAGAGTGTTGTCATCATGCCTGCTTACAAGTACATCCAAATAGGTGATCCTGTCTGGATGGTAGTTGATCGTAAATTGTAAACCCCACTTGTTATCATTAACATAACCTACGAATTCCATGAGGTATTCCACATCAGACCTCCACACCATCCAGCAATCATCCAGATATCTGTGCCTTATGTCAATTGATCCCAAATAGATGTTATGCATAACATCATAAATAATATGTTCCTTTATGTAAGCCATGTACAAATCAATATATACAGGGGCAAATGATGCCCCCATTGCCGTGCCACGCACCTGTAGATAACATTGCTTACCATAGAAAAAAAGGTTCTTGGTGAGAATGTGTTCTGTTAAACAGATGAGAAGAGTGTTGAATCCAGGTTTATATAGACCTGATTTGTGTAGCCAATATACAATGGCATCCAAGCCAGCCCAGTGTGGTATATTTGTATTCAAAGCACAAATATCTAATGTGCGGTTTACTATCACAATGCCGATGTGCACTTGCACGGCTATGAAGTATTCGAACAACAGATGTTCGAATACTTCATATTTCGGCAGGTGATGTGAGCGAACGTTACCATTGTGAATGGACTGTGCATTCGCAGTTCTAACGTTCGCTCATGTGAGGGGTTCGTGGTACAGTGCAGTTAGGGAAATACATCCCTTCCCTCACTGTAGTGCGATCTTGGAGTTGGAATATTAAGTTGGGGGGGTGGGGGCCGCAGTCCCCCACAGGGGGGGTGCAGGGGGCACAGGCAGAGCACCTCGCTGGCTCTGTTCAAGAGAAATCTTGACCTGTGGATGGGAGATCGTAGGTTTACCCCGGGAATCATCTCTGTGTCACTGCTGGACAGAGGCACAACAAACTAATGGGTACAGTATTTTTTCATATAAGGGGTGGCGTAAGCCACAAAACTTTGGGCTAGGCTTATAAATGCCTTAGGGCAGATAACCTAGTATAAACCTATGAACCTATGAACCTATAACTGTGTGTTTAGGCTAGTTAGGTAGGTAGTTACAGGACGGGTGGGAGTGCTGTGTATTGCCGAAAATGTCGCAAGCGACATTTTCGACAATACACAGCTGTTTTCGACATTAGGAAAATTCAGAAATGTACATTTCCGATGTATAAATTTGAAAATGCAGACACATTTTGTTCTGATTTTCGAATTTATGATAGTAAACCCTAATGTGCATAATAGCCAGTGATCCTCAATTTGCAATTCATTTATTATATCCAAGAATTCCATGGTGTCTTGCATTCTGAATCTCACACATTTTAATAATGGTTTGAGATATTGTGTTAAAAATTCTGACAAAGGTTCTGTCAAAGAACCATTGCCAGCCACAATTGGTCTACTTGGGGGATTCAACAATCAATTGACATATGGCGCAGATATCTGGAATGCAGGAAAGCAGGAATGATGACAAACTCTACGTACAGAAGGATTTTCGCAAACACCCACAATATAACACCTTACTCCACACATCCAGCTTTCATCCTGCTCATATTGCCAAAAACATTCCCAAATCTCATTTTATTAGGATGAGACGTATCTGTTCAGATGAGAACTCTTTTGAGTTTTTTCGTAAAGACCTGATTCATGGGTTCTAAGAAAGAGGTTACAGTATGGGTCATGTATATACAGTTAGCAATTATGCCGCCAACTTGGATAGAAAGGACCTTCTCAAATACAAAAAGCAGTCACAACACAAAGCAAATATTCTCCGTTTCACTACTACACATGGTAGGAACACTAATAGACTTATTGACGCCATTAGAAGACATTGGAATGTTGTATTAGCTGACAATCTTTTATCACAATAGTTAGGTGACATTTGCCATTTCTCATTTAGAAAAGGGAGGAATTTGGGGTTTTACTTTAACCACTACAAACACCATCACCAGCCAACATACAAGGATACTATACAAACTACTATCTTTGGTGACAAGTTATGTGGTTGTATGCCTTGCGGCCATTGTAGCCATTGTAATAAGGTGCTCAAGTCTAAACAATTTTCCAGTAGTAATTGTGGGATGGTATTTGACATTAAGTTTTTTGCTAAGTGCAGTACAGATTAGCTGATGTATCTTGCCACCTGCAGTTGTCATGCATTCTACATTGGACACATTTCTAGACACCTTAGGCTATGCATTTCTGAACACCTTAGTGATGTCAAACACAAAAGGATGAGTAGTGCTCTGTTCAAACACACTTAAAAACACACCACTGCAACATTTAATTTCATTATTATTGATAGAATAATAGGTGACAGAAACAGCAAAACTGGTTGGCACTCAAAACTGAATGCAAAAGGAAAAAAGTGGATAGTTAAATGAGGTGGTTTGTTCCACCCAGGTTTGAATGAATATTTATGAGCTTACCAATTGCATGACTTCATTAATTGTTAATAATGATATATAAGGATTACAAGATATTTAGTATCTTTTACACTGATGAAGGCTGGGCTAACCCCTTAGCCGAAACCGATCTGTTATGTCATTTCTTGTTTTTCTTGGTTATTAAATTCATATACACAGTTCACGGTTGCTGGCTTTTCTCTATTGTTCGGTTCAAGTTTTACTGAGCCGTGCATAAACCTCCGTGCAGGGAACTATTTTTTGATTGATACTAAATTGACTCCATTCCTCTTTCTGTTAACTGTGTTAGTGAAATTAAGAAGGGCAGTAGAGGTGCTGTTGTGGGAGAGAAAGCCATGCTGTGAGGGTGAGGAGAGCATTTTCTATGATACAATGTAGAAGCTGAGTCTGAATGCACTTTTTGAGTATTTTTGTTAATAGGTTAAGTTGTAGCCTGGCTATTGTTTTAGGAAGAGATTTTGAATAAGGTGAAGGCAATTTGAATAAAGGTTGAATTAAATTCATAAGCAGTGTTTGCTGAGTTTTTAGATTTGATTGTTTTGGTTTTTCAGATTGAATTTGTAGAGTATGGGGTTGTGAAGGTGTATGTTGTTTCTGAGAAATTCTGTAGTATTAGGAGAAGATAAGGTAGTGGCTATTATGGGTGAGCTGTGACTCCATGTGTTAGTATTGATTATGAGGTGTAGGATGAATGATGTGAATGGCTTGTTAGTATTCAGGGTGGAAAGGCTGTTAAGAGAGTGTGAAGAGATTAGGAAGGATTATTAGATGTGTGTTTGCCATAATACAGCTAGGACAAGATCAAGAACATGAAGGGAAATATGTGTGTTGACAGCTTGAGTATGCTTGTAATAGAGCTACTAGATTTTAGTGAAGATGACAGGTTGGAATATTTAGTGTTATAGTCTATAGATGGTACTATGATATATGTGTGTTGAATAAGGATGTGGAGTGATATGGAAAGGTAAATCTGTGGTGAAGTGTGATGCAGAGACTAGTGATAATGACAGAAATGTGATGTGGTGTAGTTTCTAGAATATGAGGATGCCAATTTTGCATGACAGAGTATGAGAGAGAGAAAGAGAGAGAGAGAGAGAGAGAGAGAGAGAGAGAGGGATGGCGGTTTTCACCCTGGGCCTCAGCTGAAAATGGGCCAAGGCTCAGTCAGATATTCCCAGTCAACAAATGTCAAAATAAAACAAATGTCAAAATAAAAATAAATGAGAGCGAGAGGTCAAATGATGACATGGGGAAGTGTCTATGGTATGATTGGCTAAGGTCTGGTGAATGGAGGTATTGCTAAGAAAGACAATGAGTAGAAGGTGTGGCAGGATTGGAGATAGAAGGCTTTATGAAGGCTTTATGTCTAGATGTTGGATGTGGATGGAAATTGGGGGTGGGGCGGGGGAGCAGAGTGAACCTAAGCTTACAGAGGGCTAAATGATCTGGGTGTTACCTAGCACTAGGTGATATACTAGAAGCAATAAATGAAGGAATGTAAGAGGAACACTGTGCAGCTGAGAATATAACAGGGGTTTTAAGTAGTCAGGCAAGACTGAGTTATAAAGTTATCAGATGCCACCCTATTTCAAGCGGATTACCCTAGTTTAATTTAATTAGTAAATACAGGCAAACTGAAAATTAACTTATATAATATACTTTGGCTGAAGTATATTGCAAAATAAGGCAGTAGTTCTTTTTCCTGCACTTCAGGGTGGTTATGTCCTGATTTGGTTTCTTAACTCTTGTGGGTGGAGATGCAATTTAATGTGCTATTCAGATGCAGCAAAGATAAGGAAAGATAAGCAATTTGTGTAAATGATTTGGAAAAAGAACAGAGTTAGAGAAAAATACTGAGACAGAGGAAAGTATGGGTTAACAATTTATAGAAAAGTGAAAATGATTGGTGGAAGATACATTAGTTAGGTTTCCATGTAGCCTGTGTTGTCTTCACAGTAATGTTACATAGAGATCTAAGATGTACAGTTGCTTCACACCACAAAATAACATTCAGCTACACTGTTCAATCGCGCACCATTGATTCAGTGCCAAACAACATTTTCCAACCAAAGTCTAACAGCATCTACTGGAAACACAGAGCAACAAATCAGCAAAGACGGTAAATACAGATTTAAACATATGAGCTCAACAAGTCTGTTGTGTTTTCAGTGCTAACAAAGACAATAGAGAGATTATCTAAGTTTAAGTTTATATACAGCCTAATGAGGTATAGCACAGCTTACTCTGTGCTTTCATTTTCTAGGATGCAGAGTAAATATAAATAGAGAAATATAAGTCAGTTGTGATTCTATAAGATATTGGCAGGAAATGCAGAAGTAAAATTCACGCAAATACTGAAAATGGTCGAGAATCATATAGATCTTCTGTTTTGCTTAGTGACTAGAACAATGTTATTGGGCTTTAATGTGGTGCCATGGGTAGTAAATCACAATATCACTTAAGCATTTATGAAAAATAGGTATCAAACATGGGGTATTAGGACAAACAGGACCTACACCACCACTTACATCTGCTAATGTATACAGCAGCTATACAGCTAATATATAACTGGGTGACCATAGCATTGGTGCTTGTCCTGAGCTGACTACCCTATCAATTAAAATGAATCAGTAAGATGCTAAAATGATGAAACATCTACTAAGTACTTTATGCAGTGAAAGCATTCTGTATTGCCTAAAGGCACGGTTGAGACTGTTAATACAGTCAACATTATGCGGAACTAAAGTTTGGAGGAGTCAGTCTAAAGTACAATACTATTATGCATTTCATTACACAGCATGTAAAGAAGTAATGAGGATACTACCTTGGTCATGTAGAAGAACATCTGAAAGATAGACTGTCCATCAGCACTGCAACTCAGGCAGGGTTTTGAAAATGGCACTGACAAATATCAAAATTCGTATACAGGAGTCATGTAGAAGAATGTCTGAGGGATCGACTGTCCATTAGCGTACAACTCAGGCAGGGTTTTCAAAATGGCACTGACAAATATCTAAAGCCACATACAGGAATATGATTTATTTATTTATTGTATGGCTGGATGATGATCATCAAACTCTTAAGATGACAATACAGGAGGATCTACCATTAATAGTATACAGTTTCTGGTCTACTTCCTAAAGTAAATGAGGTTTAGTAACAAACCAAGTTGTCCTGGGACATCTTCAGTAGGGATTAGGCTGATATATTAATTGGAGTTAAGTGGGTGAGGGAGGTGAAAGGGTTAAATGGAGGGAGGGATGATTGGGAGGAAATGAGATAAGGGAGGGGAGGGGTTTAGGGGGTTTAGACAAGTGTAGCTGGGTAAGTAATTACATTTTGGCATGAACTTGCTACAGTGCAGGTTTATGTCCAAGACGACCTTAGGTACTGTGGCTATGGTCAGGTAGGCCTGGGCATGGCAGAGGTAGGTAAGTTTAGTTAGTCATGGTTTGGGGGTGTGCTAGTATTTGTGGTTGTTTATCACATGGTCAGTTTTCTGTGAGTTGTTAGTTGTTCAATATTTCTGGTGGTCCAGTTTTGGGGATTTATGGTTAGGGACTTTGGGGGTGGTCATTCAGTCTGAAGATCCAAGAGTGAGGCTTTCTTGTTTGTATTAGTCATCGCATATGGTCAGCAGCATTGTTATGATTTGGCTGAGAGCTTACATATGAGTTTAGGGAGTTTGGCTATGTTACTGGGTTGTTGAGATTTAGAAATATGTTAAAGTTGTCTTTGTTGGAGTTAATATTGTGCGGTGACTGTCGGATGGCTTTTGCTAATCTTGCTGGATTGTCTCTGGTGTCTTCCTGTGGCTGGGTTGTGTTTGTTGGACTTGCAGGCATTGGTTTGTGGTGTTTCGCAGGTGCCGGTGCAGTGTTGCTCTTTGTGCATGGGCATCTGCCTTTTTTAGAGACGGAGAGGTATCTTAATTTTAGTTCCTCTCAACTGTACAGATTTTTGCAGAGTGCCAGCTTTGGGCTGATGTTTTTGTCCACTTTCACCTAACGGATAATTGTTTCATGGGGATCATGTACAGAGCTTGGTTGTGGCTCGCCATTTCTTCATAACTGAGCTGAAAAGCCCTGCTGTTTATGCTAATTTTCGTCTGTCATAGGATTAACAGATTTTAACTAGTAATTACCTTGGGTGGTTACTACTTCATCTCCACACACCGATGCAATGGTCATGGGTAAAAATGTTAACTTTGCAACACCGGTAATCATGCATGCTCATAACACAACTAACAGTCCTGTCAGCGCAGCGTTTTAATTTTGGCAAGTAACTTAGAATGCTAGGGATGTTGCTTCAGTGGTATGGTCCCTTATAAACATTGCGGCAGCCTGATAGAGCACTCCGGACCAGTAGTGCTAAATGGGAGTTGTTAGGCAGTTACTGTGTTTTAAGTGCCACGCTAAAGATCTGTCACTACATAGGCTATCTCTCCCCCCCCTCCCCCCACATTAGGTTCCCTTACATTTCCTGCATTAAGAGCTTGAGAGGAAGGCTCACTGTTATAGTCCACTATAATAATAAAAAATATATATATATATTTTGTTGTTTCCAGCAGGTTATGAGGAGGCTCGGGACTTGACTTTGGTAGTGGAGGGGAGTGAGTAGGGCAGTTTGACTAGAAATAACATGGTTCCAGCATTCCAACAAGGTTGGCTGTCTTGGTGGGTAAAAGGGCTATCCTAGTAGTGGCCATTCATCAGGCATGCATGTGGCAGTAGTGGCCATTGGGGAACGGTAGTGTCAGGATGGGGGGGAGTGGCTGCACCTTTCGTTTCTATGTTGCAGATTCAGTGTGCAGCAAGAGTTGCTGGAAACTGATACAAATGGGGAAAAAAAATGTAAACTTTGGACTTAGTACCCGTCGAAATTTTCTTGTTACTGCAAAATGGCCGTGGGTTCTGTTCTACTGCCTTGTTGGCTAAGCTATTGTTGGTGGTTTGACCAGAGTTCTTGTCTGGGGAGTTGAGAGGAGTAAATTCTAGGGAGCAGTTCTTTGGTAGTTTCTGGAGAAAGACTAAGGATTATAGAAACAACAGATTGACCAGCAGTGATTTACTTGTGGGTAGTCTTGAAGATATTAAATATGGTACAGTAGGTCTTACCATCAGCATTTAAAATAATGCTAAGAATTATGGGTTGGCAGGGCTAAACATAAATTAGTAATAGGTTTGGGAGCCATGAATAAATTGAATCACTCACAAAGTGAGGAGGGAGAAGAGTGAGACAGAGAAAAAAATGTAGAAATGGGTTACAGTTAGCCATGGCAATCTTCAGAAACTGAATCTTAAATTACAGATTATTATTCTTATATTTATATTGATATAGATATTAAGTTGAGTGATTACCAGGTTTGTGGGTAAATGCCAGTCACACATGCTCATGGTGTGAATGATGGTCGATGGGGAAGGTTTGAGGCCTGGTTGGGATGTTTTGCAGGCTGAACGGGCATGAAGCCAAGATTCAGTGGTTACCCGCTTTGCTGAGCTGTGGACAGAAAGTTTGTACTTAGAGTTTTGGAGGGAAATTTGAGGTGACTGATGCATAGTTTCTTTGTTTTCTGCATTTCAGTTACACATAGAAGCATAAATGATGTTGTGAGTGGAATGTAATGGTATTAGGGGGTGTTTGAGCATGTGCAGGGCCCAAGGAACAGATGCGAGCTCTGCTTACTGAGTCAGGCATACATCTTGACTGTACAGATTTTTGCAGACTATCCACATTTTGCCTTATAATTTTGGTCCGTTTCTCATAAAATTGTGGTTTTATGTAATCACTGGCAAGCTATTGAGGGTGGAGGTCAGAAAATAATGGACACTTGGGTTTCGGACTTCATACCCTCCAGAGAAGTTCATGCTAATGCAAAACCTGTGTGTGAGTGTGTGTGTGTGTGTCTCCCATTCAATCATCAAGGTTTCTTTGAGGAGGGCCAAAGAGGCGCTCTGCTTGACATGTATGGGCACTCTATTCCAGGGTCTGGGGAGTCTCTGGGTCAGGAACCTATCCCTCCAGCAAGTTTTGTTCATGGTGATGACAAGGTTTAGATTCATGGAGCGTGTGGCTCTGAGGGATTGGGATTTCTTTAAGTGTAGCATATTCAGCAGATTTGATGGTCTGGAATTGCAAAGTTACCTGGTTTGTGGTTAAGGATAGGTCCCTTCAGATTGGGGTTTACTTTTAATATATTCACTGGTAGTTACATTTATCTTGGGTATTTGATAGGATCATAGGAAACATTGATTCAGTTATGACTGCTTTGTCATAGATGGGAGTGTCAGTGGTACATTCCATCCCAGGTTGGCAGGATAGGTTGTCCTTGAAGATGTCTTGGAATGTGTTATGTATTTTGGATGTTTTACATGTCTTTTTCTTTCTTGCAGATGGGGTCTTGGAACACTGTGGCTGTAGTTTGGAATAGGTGGGTATAAGGTGGAGCCTTCTCATTCCTATTAGAGGGTTTAATTTTGTCCTTTTCTCTGTAGATGATGGTTTGCTGAGTTCCAATGGTGAAATACAGTGAGTTTGCAGATGATCATGCTTTGATGTCGATTAAGCAGTGGTGTCATTGGGTGAGTAATCAGAAATGGATAGGTGTAAAGGCAAACACAGTGATCCGGAAGAAGAAGAAACTTGTGGCTGCCCAGGATGATGAAGCATAACCAACTTTTTGATACTCTAGAATAAGTATCAATGTTTTATGGCCTCATTTGATTTGTGATACAGGATAATATATGGTAGAATTAAGAGTTCTATTATTTAAGCATTATCGCCTCACAGTAAGACGTTGTCCTGTTCGATTATCAGCTAGAGAGTTTTCTGTTTGGAGACATGCATGAATGGGCATACCTTCGTTGATGGTTGTGCGTCAGGGCCGGCAACTCGGCACGTAAAAATCTACTGCCAATCATTAGTGGACCGGAGTTCCACTGTGGTGACCCCTAACCGGGAAAAGCTGAAAGACACAACATTATTTAAGCATTATGGGATGCAGTGGTGCAGCGGTTTGTGTCATTTCACAGCCAGAGGTTCTCCAGTTCGATTATCGGCCGGGGGGCAGTTGTGTGGGCTTTACATGCCCTCCTTGCATTTGTGTGGGTTTTGCTGGGTACTCCTGGAGTTTCCTTCCATGCTGCTAAGTTGCTAGTTACTTAATAGTGGATATATACTTGCATGGGAAGACATATAGATCACATATGTTAGATGGTTGTCATAGTGAGAAAGGTTTTGCTGCATGTTAAATTTGAATGCACATTTCAGTGAAGTACTAATCACTTGGGTGGGCACATTGAGGTCATAGATGGAGTGCTGAGTGATTAACAGTCAATGCCCTGATGGAAATGGACTTGAAAGGTAAAGGTTTTGTTTTGTGGATGTTTTGAGGGCTGGATAGGGTATAGGGTTGTAGGTAATTTTGTTCAATGGGCATTGAGGCACATTACAGTTGGGGCAGTGGTGATTTCTTGCAGATATAGGACATATCTATTTTGGCCAGTTTGAGTGGGTTACTTTGAGCGAGGAGTGGTGGATGGAGTGTTGCACAAGGAGGTCTCTGGTAATTCCCCTTGTTGGGTCATTAAGGCAAGATAGGGTGCTGTGATCAAGTAGTGGGGGAGCTGATTATTGCATTGGAATGTGGGGCAAGTTAGGTAGAGATAGGTAGGAAACTAGGGTAAAACCGGTGGGGACGTATTATGGGGTGTGGTGATCCCACAGGAGGAGTAGAGTCACATCATTCATAGGAGCACATGAACTTATTAGGCTAAAGCCCCATTGCTCTTGCAAATCAGTTGACTTCAACACCCTGCTTTCAGGTGGTTGGACTTTTGGGGGGTTTAGTTACTCGTCCAGTTGTTTAAACTGTATCTTGGGGGGAAGGGCCAAAGGTGAGTTGTTCTTTGACAGCAGGCCTGAGGGGTTCCTAATGTGTGGTTTTTGGGGTGATAAGTTTGTCCTTTGAGTAGGTAGGGTGATTGCCATTGGGTAATGAGTACACTGGTAGTGTTTATGGTTGGGCACGTAGATTACTTCATGGTTGGGCTTAGGTGAGTTTCAGAAACTATGTCAAGGGGTTCTGGTTTTGGATCTTAGTGTAAGGGCATGGTTTTGGAGTTAGTCTATTCCCTACAGTAATCAGGTTACAGTACATACAGAGATGTGTAGTTTGGAGGGCTAGTGTGAGATGCTATAGTTGACAGGATCCTTGGTTTGAGACTTGTTAAGGGTGTTTTTTGCCATGGTGCAGAATTGTGCTCAAGGGGTTATAGTTTCTGTGGCACTTGTTGCTATAGATTGTCATTCCGGAAAAGTCAGCCATGGTTAGTGGCTTGAGGGAAGTGGACTAAGAGGAATGTATTCTCTTTGAGTGGAGGTTTCGGTGGTACAGTGGGGTCATGGGTAATCCTACTTTATATGGTTTTATCAAGGTGCATTCCAGTGCTAGTAGGTCAAGGCATGGGGTTGATCATGGGGTTTTAAGGGACTTTACAGATGATGGGTACACCAAATGATGTTTGGCTTAACCCTTTCCTTTATGGGAGGTTGTTGGCTGGACAATTTTGGGTAGAAGTGAGGGGGAAAAGCCTGGTCAGGCTGGTTGGCGGAGAAGAGGGACAGGCTTGCCCTCTTCTGTTCCCTCTCTGGTGTGTGGAGGTTTATTCCAAGGATTTGTGAAAAGAAATGAGCAGCTGGAGGAAGTTTGCTGAATAGGTAAGCAAATGGAGGTAAGGATGCTGGTTATTGGTTGGTAATTTGATGAATGGTTTATGAAGTGAGATGGGACGCTGCTTCATAAGTAAAGTAAGCGAGCAAAAGGTATGGATGCTGCTATCTGGGCAGGATGAGCAGGTACGCTGTCCTGATTAACATTACAAGGAGGTTTATAAGTAAAGTAAGTAAGCAAGGGTATGGACACTGCTTACTGGGCAGGATGAGCAGGTATGTTCTGCTGATTAACATTATAAGGAGGTTTATAAGTAAAGTAAGCGAGCAAAGGTGTGTATGCTGCTTACTGTCAGGATGAGCAGGTATGCTGTCCTGATTAACATTATAAGGATGTTTATGCTGTGTTTAGAATCAACTATACTGTGTCCAGTTGTAAATAAATTGGTAATCAAAGTTATGGAAGTTTAATAAAGGCAGTCAAATGTCATTCGGTGTGATTTGTTTATTGAAGGGAACCGGGACAAATGAGGTTTGGTAACAAACCAAGTTGTCTTCAGTAGAGGTTAGGCTGATATATTAATGGGAGTTAAGAGGGTGGGGGAGGTGTAAGGGTTAAATGGAGGAAGGGAGGGATGATTGGGAGGAAATAAGATAAGGGTGGGGAGGGTCTTAGGGGGTTTAGACAAGTGTAGCTGAGTAAGTAGTAACATTTTGGCATGAATATTCTACCCTCTCTCCCTCCCTTTTTTGTTGGCAGTTTTGTGGAGATTTTGGTTGTTATTTGGGGTAGGCGGAGAAGAGAGACAGGCTTGCCCTCTTCTGTTCCCCCTCTGGTGTGTGGAGGTTTATTCCAAGGATTTGTGAAAAGAAATGATCAGCTGGAGGATGTTTGCTGAATAGGTAAGCAAACGGAGGTAAGGATGCTGCTTATTTTGTTGGTATTTTGGTAATTTGATAAAAGGTTTATTAAGCGAGCAAAGGTATGGATGCTGCTATCTGGGCAGGATGAGCAGGTATGCTCTGCTGATTAACATTACAAGGAGGTTTATAAGTAAAGTAAGCGAGCAAAGGTATGGATGCTGCTTACTGGACAGGATAAGCAGGTACGCTGCACTGATTCACATTATTAGGATGTTTATGCTGTATTTAGAATCAACTATACTATGTCCAGTTGTAAATAAATTGGTAATCAAAGTTATGTAAGTTTAATAAAGGCCGTCAAATGTCATTCGTTGTGATGTGTTTATTAAAGGGGACCAGGACAAAATGGGATATTACTTTTTTATAAATTCTAGTTTATCTTTACCATTGCCTTGTACATTGGACACCAGTTTAAAACAATGAGTTCAGAATGGAGTACCAGATTCTCCTTTTGGAATTTGGTATAGGGCTCTGTCATTCCCAATTAGCATATGTTAACTGAAGAATGGTAGAGCCCTGCCTTTTGGAACTGGCATGGAGTAACATACTCATTTCAATGTGTAACACCATATCAAAGTGTTTTAAAATCTCTATAGTCTTTTAATCACATTGCAAAATCTGATATTTTATTTTGCTTAGTAGTATTCAGTTTGTTTTACCTAATAAAATATTTCGGTAATAGCTGCTAAAAACTATGAGTAGTGCTAAGGACAGTTGTGAGGCAAGTAACATCTGACTAGCCCTAAATAAATAAAGAATTAAAACAAAGAATTTATTTGTTTGAAAAAGCTCAGCACTTGTTCAGAACTTATTGTAAGCACTAAATAAGCTACAAATTACTACAGCACTCAACTTTCCTCACTGTCTAGAGGAAAACAGTTTCTAGTACTTAACAAATAAGCACCTATACAGGCATGTCTAAGAGTCAGCTCTTGGTGTTGTCTCCTGTCCACCTGATGAATCTGGGCATCTTGGGGCAATGCAGCAATTGCCTGATGTACACAGACAACCCTCTCCTCCTACCACGCAACACTACAACCTGTGAGAGAGGCACTTATATAGCCAAACTGGAAGCAAAGCTCTCTTCACCTAAGACTGGACTAGACACTCAAGAGGCGATGGTAAACACTTGCACACCACACTCAGCACATAGTCCTTCAAAACCTACACCACCAAAACATACACATAGAAACACAAAACACACAACTACATTCGCGGAGGCTCTCAGTAAAAATCTGTCCAAGCAACAGGGACTTCCAAAGCAGAAATATGAGCAACCTCCACCCCCAAACACAACCCAAATGACACATAGTCCACAAACTCAGTGTGCCACTCAACCACAGCCCATAAGGCATAACAACGTACCCAACACTCTAGTCCTAGGTGACTCTATAGTCAGGCACACTGATGTTCCACCCACCAGGCTAAACAAGGAGAAAGTTACTGTCAGCTGCCTGTCGGTTGCCAGGATCAGCCACATAATGCATGCACTAAGGTCACTCCACAACAAGTACAAATAGGACTCTGTCATTGTCCATGTTGATGTGAACAACCTGAGATGTACCTCCCTGGACTACATGAAAAGGGATATGGAGGAGCTGTCCGATCTTGTAGCCCAGGCAGGGATAACCCTAGCCCTGAGTAGCATACTGCCATCACCCAGAATGATACCACAGTACAAGGACAAAATGATTGACTTCAACAATTGGCTAAGCTTTTGGTGTCATTCTAAGGGGATCCAGTATCTGTCTGCCTGGGATGACATGATTGACAAACCAAGATGCTTTGCCAGAGATGGCCTGCACCTGTTGCCACTGGGATTCCAGATACTGGCTAAGGCTCTAGCCACCCCTATATGCCTTTTTAAGGCAAGGTTCAAATGACAACATCACCACCATAACAGGTACAAACAAGATGAATCTGAGGGTATTGCTACTCAATGCTAGAAGTCTAAACCTCAAAATGCACTCACTCGAGGCACTCCTTAAAATGGAAAACATTAACATCTGTGCAGTTACAGAGACCTGGTTTAAGGTTCCAGAGAGTACCCCTGTATTACCAGGCTATAATTCATACCACACTTTTCGGCCACCTAACCTGGACCGAAACACTAAAGGTGGAGGCGTGTCCATATTCATTAAGGATATCCACACCTCCAGGCTAGTTGCTCAGCATAATGCATCCGAGATTATCCAAGTGCAATTAACTCTGGGCAAGACCGCAATCCAAATTGTAGCTTGCTACAGATCCCCGCCATGCCCCAGGATTCCCACTCCTCATTTCTTGATACACTGGAAAATATTAGGGTACAACCTAACACCCTAATAATGGGCGATTTCAACTACCCCACCATTAACTGGCAAAACTACTCATGTACCAACTCTTGTGGCTCAACGTTTTCTGAAATTCATAAATTCCAATGTCTTGGATCAACTTATCCACACCCCCACCAGGGGCAGCAATATCCTAGACCTGGTTATTACCAACATGGGCAACCAGTGCTCCACACCAGAGGTCAGTTCCTCATTGGTCAGATCCAACCACAAGCTAATCACCCTAGACATCCACATCCCTCTCCCACCCCCCATTAGGGAAACCACAGTAAAAAATTTCTCCAAAGCCAACGTCACACTTCTTAAGACAGAAGTGGCAAACTTCAAGACACCCATGCTGACGGACAATAGAGGTATGACTGCTGAATCCTACACAAATGCACTTTATAAGCACTTACACAAGTGCATGGATTGTGCAATCCCTAACAGAACCAAGATGCTATCCTTCAAAAATATGAAGCCAATCTGGAAGTCCCCTACCATAAACAAACTCTACAACAGAAGAAAGAAACTGTTGCAAAAAAGAGTAAAATCCCATGATTGAAGAAACTCCCTGGTCAGCCATAGTAAGAAGCTGAGATCCCTCATAAAATCATCCAAAGCTAGTTACAAAAACTAAATTGCCACTGACTCTAAAGACAACCACAAAGCATTCTATAGCTATGTCAAGAATCTCAATGGCAACAATCAGATCTGCTCTGAGTTGAAGCACAATGGCACTAAATATACAGAACCAACTGATATTTCCAACATCCTGGCAGATAGGTTCAGTGTTAACTTTACCTGCCTGTCATACCCTAAAGGGCCCATCTCTATACCAGAAGAATGCAAAGTTCCTGTAATCACAGCTGCACAGGTAAAAAAAACACACTATCCAAAGCCAAGAATACAGCATCCAATGGATCTGACAATATCACAGGCTATGTTCTACATGAACTACAGAACGAACTGGCACCCCACCTAAGTACCATATTCAATCATAGCCTCACCTCAGGCTATGTACCCACTGAAGGGTGCACAGCAACAGTTATCCCACTCCACAACGGGGGAGCCACCACGGACCCCGGAAACTACTGACCCATTAGCCTAATGAGCCTGGTCTGCAAGGCTATGGAATGTATCATCATGGAACTTATAAACAATGGCATTGGTAATCTCCAAACTCAGAACCCCACCCAGTTTGGGTTTGTAAAAGGCAGATCATGTCTCCTAAACCTGATAGACTTCTTTGAAGCGGTCACCAAAGCCGTAGATGAGGGTAAGGTAGTTCACACAGCCTATCTAGATCTCACCAAGGCTTTCGACACCATCCCCCACTCTGGAATTATAGATAAACTCACTAAACTACGTATAAATCCCTATGTTACAAGATGGGTTGCCAACTGGCTCACTGACAGAACCCACACTGTGAAAGTAGCAGACTCCAAATCCAGCTTCAGACCAGTGATAAGTGGAGTACCACATGGTTCATTCCTGTGTCCTCTCCTGTTTGGTATCTACTTCTCTGAAGTACAGGCTAACACAGAAGGTCTTTGGCTAATGAAGTTCAGAGATGACTGCAAACTAGGAGCTATAATCAAAACTCCAAAAGATGTGGACATCCTACAAAAGGGCCTCACTGAGACAGATGCCTGGTGTCAAAGCCATGGCCTCAAGCTCAATGCCAAAAAGTGCATTGTCATCCCTTTTGGTAAAAACTCTGTACCCATGAACTACCACATAGGTGATAGTCTACTTAACATCGAAAGTGTGATAAGAGACCTTGGGACACAGATGGACAGTAGTCTATCCTTTGATAGTCACATCGCCACAGTAGTCAGGAAATCCTTCTACGTGGCACACCTCATCACAAAAGGTTTCTCATTCAGGAAAAAAGAGATCATTGTCCCCCTCTACTTGCCAGTCATTAGACCCATTATAGAGTACAATGCCCCTTTTGGTATGTACCTCACAAGACATCTACAACAACTGGAAAGGCCGCAGAAATACCTCACAAAGAGGATTACTGGCCTCAAACAGATGCCCTATGTAGGCCGTCTCAAAAAAACTGCAGCTTTACTCTGTCGCATATCACCTACTGAGAGGCGATCTCTGCCTAACACACAAAGCTATGTCAAACCCAAAGCTTTTAGACATGCTCCACTTAAAGAAATCCCAATCCCTATGAGCTACATGCTCTAGGGACCAAAACCTTCTCACCACAATAAACAGAACACGCTGGAGGGATAGATTCTTGTCCCAGAGACTTCCCATACTCTGGAACAAACTACCTATCTATATCAAACAAAGCTCCTCATTAGCACTCTTCAAGAAAAATCTTGATGATTGGATGAGAGATAGGAAATTCACCCCAGGGATCCCTTCTGTGGCTCTGCTCGACAGCGGCACAGGAAAATAATTTTCTTGGGTGGTGAAAGCCAGGGTACGTTTTGGTTAGGCTTATATAGGCCCTAGGGCCAATAGCCTCATACCTACCTATGAACATATGAACCTATAAAAGTCAATATGAAGTTATAAAACAATAAGATTCATACTAAGAGACTTAGATTCTTGAATCTATAAGCCAGAAGAAGCAACAATCCAAGATTTTTTGACTGAAGGTAATTGCATTTTTTTCTGTTTGATATGTTATCCTAAATATTTGCAACATATTTTAATAAAAATAAAGTAACAGCTTTTGTATTTTATGTCAGTGATGGAGTGAATTATTGTATTTTACTTCAAAATGTCTATTTTTCTTACCAAAATTTAATATAGAAAGTTGAGACAAAGCTATATGTTGGTCTTGTGGGCATGAGACCAGATATGTTTTTGGTACTTCTTCAGCAACATTCTGCGTGTTGCATTGCTTACAGTGAAAATGCTTACTAATGCTTTCCTTGGTGCAAGCAACTATTTAAAATGAGTAAACAAAGAGATCACATATGTAGGCTTATTATGACTTGCTTATATAGTCAGTGGCTTTAGGAATTGAAAATAGCAAAATGCTTGGCTTTTTAGAGTAATTTATTATAGATTTTCATGAAGTCTCATTTCTACTTTCCTTTATTCAAACACTGAAAACTGATTTTGGCAAACTATTTTTTCTTGTTATCTAGAGGACCAAATGGTATCAAACATTATTTTTTTAAATATTGAGATTATTTTTGAGCTGACATTTTATGATTTTCACGCATGTGATGCAAATTTAATTTGTTTAGTTATCTAGCTCTCAAATGCCCAGATTTTTACAGAATATCCAGATTTTTGCCTCATATTTTTGGTCTTTTTCCTCATAAAATCTATGTTTATCTGGCAAATCACTGAGATGTTCCAAGGACTGATGTAACTAAATAATGACATACATTTGTGCTTCATATCCTTCAGAAAATGCATGTTAACACAAATCCTCTTGCTCTAATGACTTTCTAAGTTTATTAGAGCAATATTTAAAATCTCTCCCTATTTTTAGATCTTTGTCTCCCCATTATGTCAGGCTTTGTCCAGATTTCTTGCACTCCGAGGTTGAGAGGTATTATTATATTAATTGAAATTTTTACCTGCTATTCTTAAATCAAATTATTTAGAAGTATATTGATTATTCCTTTTGCAAGTATTTTAGAATGTTCCCTATTGAAATTGCGAAGGTCCACTTACCCGAATATGGAAACGTCGACACGTATACGTCGAACTGCAAAAACACTGATCGTCCTGAAACCTGAAATCCAAAATGTTGAATCATCATGGTTGGCCCTTCTGCGGTATAGCTCCATAAGGTAAATGTGCGTTAGTTACGGACCTTAGGGTTAGGGTGCAGGTTAAAGTAAGTGAATAGATAATAATGTATGTAAGGTTTAGTGTAGGGTTAGAAGTAAGGTTTTGTTTAGTGTATGTATGTGGTTTATTTATTTTGTTTGGGTAGGTAGTATTTAGCGTGTGGTGGGGTTGGACAACTATGACGGTTCAAGATTATGAATTTTGCGGTTTAGGGCATTCGGTGTATTCGCAGTTTGGGTAATATGTGTCGATGATTACATATTCGCTGAGTAGGACTTTTGCGGTTCTATTATAGACCCACTTTAGCAGGGTACAGTAATTGCCCCTTTGTCTTTTATTTAATGTGTGGGAAGCAGAAGAGTTTAAAATCACCCAGGTCCACAAACTGGTGAATGCTAGATGGCTACTCTTTAAAGGCTTTTTTAGATGGCATTCACTTAAGCTTTCCTGGGCAAAAATATTAGATTCTACTAGTATTGCTATACATCTCATTTAACTTTGTTCATAATTTTCTAATAAAAAAAAAAGTATCACATGATTTTCCATGCAGACCAACTTTCTCCCTTTTATATTCTACTTCCTCTGCCAACTGGTTTTGATGTTAGTTGAAGTTTTAGATAGGTGATTCTCTAGTTTTTGCATTTTCATTGTAGCACTTCCAGGGCATTATCCAGGTATAAGACTTCTAAGTCAATTGTAGTTTGTTTTTTTGAAAATGTTTGACACTGGGCAGGATTCACGAAGCCTCCGTGTAAGAGTTATAACTCATACACGGAGGCTGCAGTTAAAGGAGTGATGTCAGCATGCTTTGCATATTCATGAGAGCATACTGAATCACACCTAGGCTAACACGGTCCATGTAAGACAGTAGGGGGCGTGTCCGTAGGCTGAGCCCTGTAAGCGGACATGCCCCCAGAAGAGGAAAAGTGCTCAAAGTAAACACCCATGACAGAGTCCACAGAAATGTGAATAAACACAACACAACACATGCCCCCACAGACTATGAACAGAAAACATATAAATAAACATGTTATATATTTTTTTTAAATTGTAAAAAAGTTTAACCGTGAGTGTGCTCGTTTGCGTGGGTGTGCCCGTAGCACAGCTACAGTTAGCAGTCAGTGGGAAAGCATATAAGAACTAAATATGCAAAGTAAGCCAGGAAGCAATAGCGTAGTGATAGAGATGTTGGCTGAAGAGCAGGCAGTCATGGTTCGAGCCCCCACAACACCAATTTTTATTTTAACAAAATAAGCACGAAACAAGTCCCTGACAAATATGTACACATAAAACCACATTTTATGTAAAATGTAATGAAATAGCCCATTTATATTGAAGAAATGTGAGGTCACAAAAGAATAAAAAATGCCAGATGTGCCCATAGCTGAGCTACAGTTTAACAGGGTGAGTGCATCTGCCCGTAGGTGAGCAGTAGTTTAACTGGTGCAAAATGAGTGCCTGTAGCTGAGCAGTGGTTTAACACACTGAATTTAAGTGCCCCTAGCTCAGCTGAGCGTAATATACGTGCCGATAGCCAAATGAGGCTTAAACCAGTGTACCCCATTTGCGCGGAGCTGCGCACCGCGCAAACAAGCTAACCCACGGGCAACGTTGAGCAAGCCGTATCAAAACTGCCTTTACACAGACACACCCCTCAGCATGTCTAGACAGTCATGAAAAATAAAAAGCAGTGGCCAGGTTTGAACCCAGGATACTATACACCATAGTCAAGGTACCAAACCACTAAGCCATGACAGCAGTACCTAGAAATGCAATAATAGCTAATATATAGGAATGAATACAAACTGGAGCATGACAATGCAGGTTTACTGAAGTTGATACAATTCCAAAATGGCCAATCACAGATATGTGCGGGAAAAACGGACTATATAAGCCCCATAGGCAGGAATACACAGCATAAACGATTGTAGAACTGAACTGCAGACAGAATGACAGGAGTAGGAGAGGGTAGTTGCTTTTGAGCACAGAGGTGGGGTATTGAGGAGTCCAGGTACATGGTCTGGCTCCTAGTCCACAATCATGAGGCTCAACTCATGCAGGGCCAGGTCCTCTGGGGAGCATACAGGGCTGAGGCGTGGGACCGGTTGGCTCATGATCTCACCAGTGCCAGAGGGATTCCAAGGACTGGTGAGCAGGTCTGTCACCACCATGCGGACCTGAAGAGACGCAAGCAGGACCAACTGAACCTTTGGATCCAGGAGGCCTGGCAAATGCCCAATGCCCCACTACTGAGTAAGTTACATTTAATTATGTATGTAAGAAATTAAACTAGCTGATATTATGGAGATGTCTATTCCAATATTACTTCATTTATATTACAGCTGCAGGTGTCCATTCTGCGAACCGCAGAGCCTATAGTGATAGGCTGGTGCGGTTGCGCCACCAGGCAGGTCAGTAATCCACTACCAGTAACTGTAAAGAAATATAAAAGTATGACAGTCAGCAAAAGAGTGCAGTGTAGTCACTAAGGAATAAAATGTGCAAGTGACAGTGTGAAAGTGTCTGCAAGTATTACTTGATTACAAAAGTGTGTTTCAGCCTGTAAGTTAAACCGAAAAATGAAAATGTCTAACATAAATTCTGAAATAAAAATGCCCCACCTGTAAGAAAATAGTACACAACCTGCAGCAGGCTGAAAAGTATAGCTGCAGAAGATGATGAAATCACATGTGTGAAATATATCCCTGTTGAAATACTGAAGCATGACAGAAGTGAGACTGCTGGAAAGGATTGTAATAACTACAGGTAAAACATGTCAATAAAGCCTAGAAGTAAGTACCATCCTGAATAGTAAAATGAAAGCAAGTGAGAGAGTGTGAGAAAGTGTCATAAATCCAGCAATACAGTAGTAATAGCCCCTGAATAAAGTATACTGCAGTCAAGACAGAATGAAATGCATGTGAGAATCAAAACCAAACAGCGAAATCTGTTCAAAGTGTTGCTGCATCTGGAATGTGTATCCCAAAATCTGGATATGTTGCTCTCAGTCTACAATATGCAGATAGGATGATTGTCTGATATACCAAACATCCACACTTGTCTACAGCTATATAAAGCAAATGTAGCAGGATGATGTAGCTGAACAAAGCTAGATATGAATGTGTATGAAGAACAATAAAATGTATATTGATGTTGCAGTAACAGTCCTATCACCAAGTTGAAATAGTTATCATATAGGAAACTGTAGTTAGAACAGTAGTGTGTATATATCTGTATATATTAGAAATGTACAGAATATGCATTGGTATTTGAAGGTGTTAATATTATTTTCTTCACCCCACCCTATAACCACATATAACCCATTCCACGTGAAAATCGTATGTGCAATCACAATTAACACCCCTGGACATTTGTCCTGTTGGGTCATATATATTTGCATATCACTTGATGCATCTGCCCTGTTCATACATCTAAACCTGATGGCCTGTTGCCATCAATTAACCCTGCATGTTGTTGGACTGTGTATTGCAGTTCAAATTATGCATGTGTTATGCACGCTGTTCAATGGTGTGAATATCTGGGTGTTTGGTTAATGGGAATACTAATGCATGCTGTTACAACTAATTGTGACTGGTATTATATGTCACTAATCCAAACTGTCATGACATAATGAAAAACACAGGACGACAGGGAAGGCGGGTTCCAGCGGACCCACCTCTTCCACCTCAGCTGGCGAGTGCACCTGGCACTAGTGCCAAGTCTGGACCCTCCTCAGGTGGCCCTGTGCCACCTGTGGGTGGAAGCACTGCAGGGGATGGGGCTTGACCCCCTCTGCAAGTGTGGCTGGAGGAGAACCACCACTCACTAGTAATGAGCGACCAGGTTGTTCCGCGGTCGGGATAAACCACAGCTAATGCACAATCCTCTCTTTAACCAAAAAGTCCACAGTTGTTACGTGCACCAATAAATCCATGCTGAAGAAAGTTTCTTCAAGATTCCACAGCAATGATGGATGTTTATTCTTAAAAACAAGCACGAAAAAACACAATCTACAGTGCAACAGTTTGCAGTTCAACAATTTACCCGGGTTTCGTCCGCCAAGACGAACTTCATCAGAACCACCACTCACCCTCCGTAGCGTCCGGACTATGGTGCGTAGGGAGATTTGGGACTCTGTTCTCGAGACCCTATGCCAGCTTGAGGCATGGGTGGCACAACTAACAGGCATGCCTGTTGCCCGGCCTACACAGCCCCCAGCACAGCCCCATCCTGGGCAGTGAAGGAACAGTGGCAACTGCCTATGGTGGGGATATCAGTTCCACTGTTGCCATCTGTGGGCTCATGGGCTCTGGATATCCAAACCTCCGTCCCCGTCAATTGTGTAACCCCCCCACATGTGTCATACACCGCCCCTGTATGTGTCTTGTTTGTCTTGTCTGTTTACCTACCCAACCTACCACCCCAGCTGTACCGACTTCCTTCACCTGACATACCACTCTCACCTGAAAAAAAAAGGGCACTCTGTACCCACAAAAAAATTACGCCTCATACATAGCTGCCCATTCCGCACACATGTCTGCTGGACATGGAATCTATCAATTACAATTGGCTGTACAACAAGTATTATTGTTGTCCTGACACCTCTCTCAGGGGTGGAAGGTTTCAAATGTCACACCGAATTACATACATATGCACAGCTGTTGCTGATGAAGAAATGGGCAGCTATGGGCCTTACCTACATCCCTCCTGCAAATCCCAAGCTTGTTTCCCTACTGTCTTACCCTCTTTGTGACCCCTTTTTCACCACTTTCCTATCTCCCCATTTTCATTTCTTTCAAAGAAAATAGCGCGGGTGTGCGCCAGAGTAAGCACTGTTAAGTGGTTGTAAGCTGGTGTGCACAGAGCTAACCGCCAGTGCGCATGCGTGAGCTCCGCGCAAACCAGTGCTAATCCGGTTACAACTGCTTAAAAGTGCCTTAGTCACTTTGATTGACAGGTCCTGTACTCAGTTCAAAAGCAAAATAAAATTCCACTGTCAGTCCCGAACCGAGGACCTTGGAAACACTAGTCTGTATGACCTACCACTAAGCCATGACTGTTATACAAGAACATTGTGCTAAAATAAATATAACATGTAATAGTAGGGATGAATGTAAAGGGAATATAGGATGTGTAGTACCCAAAGCATGTCATGTAGAATTACTGTCAAAACTACTGGATTCCCATAATAGTAGTGTGTGAACACAAACAGCCATGCTAGTTGGTAGCTTGTAGGTAATAATGTCAGTTAAAGTACATATATAAATGTATATGAACATGAGAGAGAGGAATGGAGAAATGTGAATCTACAACACAGCCAGAATCATGAGAGAGATACTAACCTTTACACTCACAGAACACTATCCACAGCATACCAGCATGGTCCCCACCCTTGCAATCTGAAAGGGCAATGGCTATCCCACATACCCTTTTATAGCACTGACCTGAAATCACAGTGAGAACTGCAATCAGTACACAACTGGCTGTATGCAATTAGCAAATGCTGGCTTACAATTGGTGCAGATGCCATCACATGGACCTATGCAGATACCTACAAAAGCATCCAGTACTAACACTCCACACATGCAATACATTCATTGCACTGTCTGGAAGCAGACAGAGGGAGAGAGAAAAGTGAGAGAGAGAGAGAGAGAGAGAGAGAGAGAGAGAGAGCAAAAAAAAATTATACACTGTGACTCTGTGACCCTAAGCTGTCAGCAGTGACAGTAGCAGCAGCAAGCAGAAGCAGTGGTAACACAACCAGCTGTGACAAACACAGGTAATGCAAAGTAGCAGGTTAATAGTGTGCATACTGTGAACCCTCCAAATGTGTCACAGGTCTGTATCTATAGGTATGTCCATGTGATATGTTGTGTGCACATAGTTCCACCAAAAGGGGATGACCATACATTACATGTCAATCAGTCTTAGGCCATGATCCTGGCAGCAGTTTTCTGTGTGTTGCTCCCAGCAATGGCTATAGTGACTGCTTTGAAAGGTCAGCCAGGTTCAAAAGGCAGGATCAGCCCATCACAAAGGCACACTGGCTGGGAACAAGTGTCTGCAGGTGCCTGATATCACTGCATATGCATCCCATACTGCATAATTCCATAGTGTAGCAGACCAGGCCGGTTATGCATATGATGTGGTAGTTCCCAGGGTCAGTCGAGGTGCCTCCTTAGTGGTGTGGGACCACTGTCGCTGTATGCCACTGTCCAGGTACATATCCTGTAGTACGGCCAAGATAAATTATCAGTGTTATATGTGGTTGTATGGCCTCTCGGAGTGCAGGTAGCACACATCCAGGGATACCATGAGGTCACAGTGATGCTGTGTGTTCTGCTCTGCTGAGGGCGGCCCTCACCTGGACATGTGAGATGATAGGGAGGTTACATACAGCTGTGATAAATATTTCAACTGGTGGGGGAGAAGGAGGGGGGATACGTGCACTGAACCTGTCTACAAGACTGTTGCCAATATCCGTGTGTTTGGTGAATGTTAAGTAGGTGTGTATTAACACAGAGCATATCTGAGGCATGTGGTCCATATGTGTAACATAACTGAAGAAGGCCTTGTGGTCATCCATAGTGTTTGTGGCCATTTCCCTCCCAGAGTAGGCCGTGGCCGTTGTTATGACGGACCGTAGCGTAGTACCAGTGCTGACCACAGATGCCTTCCCTTAATGTGAATGTGCTCTATCCTGCAGTAGCCTCCTGCTATTGTTATACAATCTGCCTCTGTCTGGGGTCCACCGGACAGGATGCCTAACCTTTGTGCATAGGGTCTGGGTTAGAAATGTGTGTGCAAGTTCCATGCAATCTGTGGCATGTCCGTGGTAAGCATTTGCAAAGGGGTCAGCAGTGTGGGTTGTGGCTTCCAGTGGCCCAGTGTGCTGCATGGATACCATCTCAGTCCCAGCAAGTGAATAACTGTCTAATCACATACATATCAAAGTAATCTACTGTGCTGGTGGTGGTGGTGGTGGGATATGTATATCCAGGCCGAGTAACTTCTGTCCACATCACAGTAGTGGATGGCTTCCCACATACAGTACCTTGGGATGAACCCCCAGAGTGAGGTTGTGCATTGGACCTGTCAGTGTGCATGCTACTATGTTGTGTGGAATGTGGCAGGTATTGTTGCACAGGTGTTGGCTGAGCACTGATATCTGGCCATGTACCTGTGTATCCACCACGACACACACACATGTAACATATGGGAGTAGTAGTATATCACTACACATGAGTATCATGTATAGTATGTGTGCCATATATTGCTGACATAGTCTGCTGATATCCTGTTTGTGTTCTCTTCCAGGGAGATGGCACGTCAGCGTAATCCCACCTACTCTGTAGCGGAAGACGAGGAGATCCACCAGAGCCTGGTGCGGTAGTATGACATCCTGTTTTCCCGCACCAGTCAGAATCAGCAGGAGAGGGCTGCACTGTGGCAAGACCTTGTCTGTAGGGTAAATGATATTGGCACACATAACAGGACATAGGAGCAGGTACGACATCACTGCAGTTAATTAATCCGAAGTGTCCGTCAGCGTGCATCAGATATCCACAGGCAACAGGTTGCCACAGGAGGAGGGGTGGCCACACCCCCCCTCACCAGACTGGACGGGCTACTCCTAAGTGTTGTGGCTCCAGCCCCGGAACAGCAACAGCAGTACACCTGCATTATGATAGAGGCTGGTTCCACACAGCAGCACGACATGGAGTGTGCAGGCAATATGCCATATGTACACTTGACTGTTCTGTACACTGTATCATATGCAATATCAATGGCACAGTTGTGCCCACTGACATTAATCTCATCATTTCTGCAGGTCCCTCCAGGGTTACAGCAAGGCAGGCCATCCATGCTGGTGAGTGTGTTTAACATGACCTATAATAGTCCTGATAATGCTAGTAACAGTAGTGTAATTCAGCAGTGCTCTATGTGTATACTGTGGGGTGTGCATGTGTGCATGTGTGCAGGTGTGCCTGTGCCCATGTGTGCATGTGTGCAGGTGTGCCTGTGTCCACGTGTGCATGTGTGCATGTGTGCCTGTGTCCACGTGTGCATGTGTGCATGTGTACATGTGACCACATGTGCATGTGTGCATGTGTGCATGTGTCCATGTGTGCATGTGACCATGTGTACATGTGTGCATGTGTGCATGTGTCCAAGTGTGCATGCGTCCATGTGTGCATGTGTGCATGTGTCCACATGTGCATGTGTCCACGTGTGATTGCATGTGTGCATGTGTGCATGTGTGCCTGTGAGCATGTGTGCATGTGTGCATGTGTGCCTGTGTGCATGTGTCCACGTGTGCATGTCTGCATGTGTGCCTGTGTCCATGTGTGCATGTGTGCCTGTGTCCATGTGTGCATGTGTCCATGTGTGCATGTGTGCAGAAGTGCATCACTGGTAACAATGTCTGGAGACTGTAAACTGTGTTTCCTGTCTTCCTCCCACAGGTTCTGGTGCTGCTCTGGTGACTTGCAGCAGGGAACCTGAATCTTGTGCCATGGGTACTGGTAATGATGATATTTGTGTAATGGTACAGGAAGGTGTGTCAGGGTCCGCCATTGGTCAGCCAATTGACAGTACACAGCTGTCAACCCAATCATTGTGCACAGTCATCCTGCCAGTACATCCTTTGTCACCATTGTCCCTAGGTGATGGACAGGATACAGTGGGCATAGACCAGGGTAATGTGGTACCTGTGGCACATGCGTCCCCACACAGCAGCCATGGGCAGGGTCTTCTGATGGTACCACACAGACAGTTGCCCATAGGTTCTCTTGGGAGCATCCGTGGGCATATTGCCTCTGGCCAACGTGCCCAAAGAGGTCTGTCAACCTCAGCTATGTTTCGGACTGTCATCCAGGCACAGTCGCGTATGGAAAGGTACACCAGACAGGGTCTGAGGGAGCTGAGAGCATGTCGCACAGTCATGACAGACAGTATGCGTGACATTGCGGATGCTATCCGTAATTTCACCGATGTCATAGACAGACGTTGTGGGGACATATTACAGCAGTTCCACAACCAAATGTCCATGAGCCAGGGCAATGGTGGGTGTTTGCGGCATCGATGTGGCCGTATGCCGGCAACAGCAGCAGCTGGCAGTCAGCGTGGATGACAACAGGCTCGCGCACGCGCCCATAGTGCCAGCAGCAACCCCAGCAATGCTGGGTCTGTGCTGTCATCGGAACACCCCAGGAGACCACGTGCACGTGGCTCTGGACAGTTCCAACAGGGACCTGTGTCCAATCAACACACTCCCGCTTCTGATGACAGTACCCAGTCTGGCTTAGTACTGTATACGGTCCATAGCACCCCTGCCAGGCACAGGTACCGTGTCCATGCCCACAGACACTGATCTGTATGACCTGCCAGGTGCAGTCTGTGGCTGTCCACAAACCCCTGTATATGGCAGCCATGAGGTGGAACTGTGTGCATGCATACACACATGCAAAATGTTAACACCTAAGGCGACCACATACACACACACACTGCACCAACACTGCCCCACCCTGTACTGCTGCCCCTCACCAACACACGTACACACACATGTCAATTGGTGGTATCAGTGGCTGACTCAGGCATACCTAATCCACACCCTGTGCATATGATGACACTGTGCCACCTCCTGCAATCTCCAACATCATTGTGGGAACAGGTAAACACGTTGCTGATGCCCAGGGTGACTACATAGAAGTGTATTAGTAGTATCATGTTGGTAACAGTACAGTGTGCTGCTATGACTGTGTGTATATCCCAGCATGCCCACATGGGTAGCACAGGGGGAAAGCTAACGCAAGTAGTGATATGCAATGGTGGACATGTACAGTAATGGTATCAAGTTGCCCACAATGACTATGCAATGTGGATGTTTGCGCATGTAGATATGTGTGCAGTACCAAGGTAATCCAAATCACAAATAACTATGACATAATATCAGTTCTACCATGGGCATCTGTGCTGTGTATTCCTGGGTACATGTTGATAGTGCCTACATATTTGCATTGTTACTTACTGTTATTGTTACCCCTTCTTTGTTGTACAATGCACTACTTCCAGCCCTGTTTACTGTAGCTTTGTTTGCATGCATGTTCGCTTGGGGTTCCCTGGAACACTGCTTACACCTGCAATGCAGAGTTACAGTGCTTCTGTAGACTCCTAGTGACATCTGCATAGCGTACGATACGTATGCCAACTTTACACATGACAGAACGTCACTGTCTGTCCTGTACGCATGTACGTTGTCTGTGACACATTGCACATGTCTTACCTGGCATTTACCCACATGTGCAGTCATATATGCCAGTGCTATGAAACAGTAGCGGTACACCCACACATACACACCTTCAGTATGTTGTTCCCCATTGGCCCTATGTGTTGGTACTCACCATGACAATCACACTACTAGGGTAGCATGTGCAAAGGTAACCTATGAATCACCTCTATGGTCCAATTGTGGTTTATGTGAGTCATGTGGCAATGTCACAGCTGCCACATGTATGCAGTCAGCCATCACCCTTGGCCAGGAACGTACAACACATGTGTGGGATGCCACCACACAGCTAATCTGGGGACTGGGCTTTCTGAACCCAGTAATGCCATACCCTGTCAGGTGGCATGTCATATATACTACATCCTGGACAAACTTCAACCCCAATCCCTGCTGCTACTATTGAAAAAAACCCTGAAGATGTTTCTGATAGTTTTGACCAATTCTTTACTGAGACATTTCAAGCCCTAGCTAGCCACTAGCTCCCCTGGTCCTGAAAGTAGAACCCCTAGAAACCTACTTGCATTCAGTTGCCAACCAGTCGCCACTTCACTTCTCCATACCTTGATTGAAACAATGAAACCCACTACACTTTCTGATGATCAACTCCCTGCCGAGTACCTATCAAAATCAGATGATGCTATTGCTTACCCCGTCTCAAAACTAATCAAATGAACCATGGTAGAATCTAAATTTCCCACCATCTGGAAAATATCCTATGTAATCCCACTTCACAAAGGAGGCAGCTCTACTGAATTCTCCAATTATAGGCCAATAGCTATACTCTCTCCACTTGCAAATATTATGGAAAATGTATTCATAGACAATTCATGCAACACCTAATCCAAAATTGCCTTATGGCAGACACTCAGCATGGCTTCCGTCCTCATTACAGCACTACTTCAGGCCTCCTAGCCTTTACTAACACCATAAACCATACTTGCAACACTAATTATATATCCTCAGCCCTCTTTTTGGATCTTTCCAAGGCATACGATATGGTTGATCACCAACTTGTAATCCACACCCTGCAAACATTCTGTCTAGATACTGGAGTCTTCCAATGGTTTCAATCCTACCTGCATGGTGGACAGCAGGCTGGCCTCTGGCAGAATAAACTCTCTAACCTTCTACCTGACACCCTCAGAGTACCACAAGGCTCTATACTAGGGCCCTTGCTGTTCTCCATCTTCATTAACGACCTTTATACTGTCATCCCAAAAGTCAGCTGTATCCAATATGCTGAAGACTCTACTCTGATCTGCTCAGCCACATCTCCAGTAGAGTTATGGTCAGCTACCCAGACCACCTTTAATATAATAGAAAACTGGCTTTCTGAACATCATCTGATCCTAAATCCCAAATAAACTAAACTGCTGTTATTTCACCAACACGTAGGTCTACCGCTTTCACCTTTACCATAACATCAACTGATGGCACAATAATCTCTCCTGACCCATCTACTAAACTATTAGGTGTCATCATAGACAATAATCTCAAATGTGACCTACATGTTAACCAAATTATCAAAGCCATCAATAAAAAGCTAGGGTCACTTTACAGAATAAAAGCCTTCCTAACCCCTCCAGCTAAAGGTGCCATAGCTCGCTCACACCTTCTTTCAACACTTCTGTATGCATCCCCTCTACTCTCGAATATGAACAAGACTGTCCTTAACAAACACTCAATGTGCTACAACCACATTGCCAGGTTTGCCACTGGGCTGCCTTTTAGGACACATCATTGCATCAATCTAAATCAGCTTGGTTGGCTTGAAATACCCAGCCTAATACAGTATAACCAACAGATTATGGCCTATAAAATCCTCAATAATCCGGACAATACTCCTGCACTTCAAATATTATCACCCCCTATAACAATCCTAGACCGCTTCGATCCTCTAACAAACTACTAATTCAGACTAGCAAATTTAATAACACAGCCGGTGATTCTCTCTTTGCAAACTCTGTAAGTAGATCCTGGAACTCACTTCCAGCTGATATTACCTTACTTTCCACCTTAGGTCAATTTAACACTAGACTCAAACAACATTTGTCACTTAACTGGCTATGTCATTGTATCAAGCCTGGCTAACTCGAATGTGTAAAATCTGTTAACCAGTTTACTGTGTAATTTAATTTAATCCTGACTTGTGCTCAGGACTAACATTAACCTGTGGAACATGTTTAACTTGCTTACTTATGTAATCTCTGTAAATAATCTGTTTGTAATATGTAATGCTGGTATTATGTAATGCTGTATCTGCTTACCTTTGTAGCTTTTCTCCCTGGGCCTCCCCTGGAAATGGACATGCATCCAGTTGGACTATCCCGGTCAACAAATGTAGGATAAATAAATAAATAAATAAAATATATTACAGTGACTACAATACAAGTCAGACATTGACACGCACTGACAGCATGCTGAATACACTGGGGCATATGTGGGGACTCAGAATAGCATCCTGCCTGAGCATCACACACCTCCGCAGCTGGCACACAGGCGTATGTTCTGTCAGAACAGAGCACATGCCACACATGGCACACACATCCCCTGTGCCACACGCTCACAGCCTGTAGGGCTACACAAGACACCTGCTACAGACGTGTCAGGTACCTGTCTTGGGTGCTGCACTGGGGTCCCGCTCAACAGGCTGTATCTGGTGAAGGTCACAGTGATATGCCTCAGGGGCACTATGGTCCACCACAGAACACATGCATACAGGTCAGTCAGAGGCATGGACACATATGACTCACTCATTGACCATGCCAGTATGGCTGACCTGAGACATACCTCCCTGGACTACATGATAGGGAACATAGAATGGATCTCTCAGCATGTGGCACAGGCCAGTATAAGCCTGATCTTGGTTGCCAACATACCCTCACCAGGTATGCTACCACTATATGTGGGAAGGGTGTTGTATGTCTACATTATGCTCAGTCTCCACTGTCATTCATAGGGTATCCGCTGGCTGTCAATGTGTGCTTACATGCTAGGGAAGCCACAATGATGTGCAAGGGTCATCTTGCACGTGACACACATGGCCTGATGTATAATGGCAAAGCTCCTTGGTACACACATACTGCCTTATGCTGCAGGACATGGTTTACATAGCCACTTCCATGGGTATCACACAGGTTAGGAAACTAACAGTGCTGCTACACAACAACAGCAGTGTACACCGGAAGATGCATGCACCGGACACTGTCCTCAGCACGGTGAACTGCAATGTCTGTGCTGTACCAGATTCCTGATTCATGGCTCACAGGTGTTACCCATCACTGACAGGTTATGCCCCATATCATGCCTGTCATCCCCTACACATGTAACATACATGGACAGGGGGGTGGTATCCCAAGGTACCACAGATACACACACCTCCAGGTTGTTGGCACAGCACAAAGCATCAGGGCCTAATCATGTGCAGCTAACAGTGTGTCAGACTGCCATCTGGTTCATAGCCTGGCACACACAACCCTCCCATACACAGGAAGACCACCTATCCTCCATAACAACACTTGCAATATGACAGTCTCAAGAACTGTGTTTATATGGCTGGGCTGCATCCAGCCAAACATTGTACGTGAGCATTACTGTAGCTACAACACACTAGTTGAAGGGTTCACATCATGTGGTCACTGAATTGCAGTGGAATGACATGTTACCACTACCACAACAGGTGGGAACATGCAGCACCTGTACATCGACTACGTGCACACTATATGGCCCAGACCAGATGTGTGCCCCCTGCTGTAGGTATTTTACCATATACACCCACACTGTATAGACACATACCACATGCGGACCCTGCACAGTAAGACACAGTCATATTGGTATACACTGCAAATACCATTTATCCACTCGAGGCATGTGTCAGACATGGTAACTACTGCAGGTCACAGGTATTTATGTGTATGTGTCACACACATACATCATGTGTGCAATGCCATTGCTGGTTTAGGCAATGGCATGCATTGTTATGTACAAAGACCTACACAAGGTCATACTGTGTGACACAAACACACGTGGCAGTTGTGGGTTACCAAAACATACCTATCTGTACTCTGACAATGGTAATAGACACAGTAGCTGAGCGCACTATTGGCATTACTAGCCAACTAGCCCTGTTTGGCTGTGCTGATAGTGTGGTGACATCCCCTGTGTTTAATGGGGGAATATGCAGCATCTGGTGTATTGTAGTATTTGCCAAAAGGATCTGTTCTCTCACACTTGCATTTACACACACACACACACTTGCAGGATTTATTCCCCTACCTAACTAAGTCACGACACGTGAGAGAGACGCATTAGCAAAGCGCACTATTCGGATTACTAGATAGTTCCTCTTCTCTGGCTGTACTTATAGGGTGCTGACAACATCAGTATTTTGAAAGGGTAATGTGCATCAGGTAGTGTGATCTCCTGATTGCCAAAACTAACATGTTTTTCATACGGAAATTCACACACACAAACTCCCCAAATCCAAACACACACACACTTGCAGGTTTCAAACCCCTACCTAAATATGTTATGGTACTTAAGAGTGACACTGTAGCAGGTTGTGCTATTCTGAGTACTGGCAGATGTTTCTTCTCAAGCTGTATGTATAGGGTGCTTTCATCATCACTGTTTGGAAAGAGTAATGTGCATCATATAGTGTGATCCCCTGATTTCAAAAAAGCACATGTTTTTCATACAGAATTGCACACATGCAGAGTCCCCACATCCAAACACACACACATGCCATTTACAGATTTGAAATTCCTACCTAACTATATTATGACACTCAGGAGATACGCATTAGCAGAGTGCGCTATTCGCATTACTGGGGGGCTTCCCTTCTCCTGCTGTACTTATAGGGTGCTGACATCATCTGTGTTTAGAAAGGGGAATGTGCATCCTGTAGTGTGTTCTCCCAGTTGCCAAAAGGGACATTTCCCTCACACAAAATTGCACATACACTAACCCCCCTAATCCACACACACACACTTGCTGGATTCAAACCACTACCTAACTAAGTTATGACACTCGAGACAGACGCATTAGCAGAGCATGTTATTCGCATTACGGGAAGGCTTCCCTTCTCCTGCTGTACTTATAGGGTGCTGACATCATCTGTGTTTAGAAAGGGGAATGTGCATCCTGTAGTGTGTTCTCCCAGTTGCCAAAATGGACATTTCTCTCACACAATATTGCACACACACTAACCCCTCTCATCCAAGCACACACACTTGCCATTTGCAGGATTCAAACCACTATCTAACGATGTTATGATATTCGAAACGGACGCATTAGCAGTGCGCACTATTTGCATTACTGGGAGGCTTCCCTTCTCCTGCTTTACTTATAGGGTGCTGACATCATCTGTGTTTAGAAAGGGGAATGTGCATCCTGTAGTGTGTTCTCCCAGTTGCCAAAAGGGACATTTCCTTCACGCAATATTGCACACACACTAACCCCCCTCATCCAAACACACACACTTGCCATTTGCTGGATTCAAACCACTACCTAACTATGTTATGACACTCGAGATGGATGCATTAGCAGAGCGTGCTATTTGCATTACTAGGAGGCTTCCTTTCTCCTGCTGTACTTATAGGGTGCTGACATCATCAGTGTTTAAAAAGGGGAATGTGCATCCTGTAGTGTATTCTCCTAGTTGGCAAAAGAGATACTTCTTTCAAACAGTCTTGAACACGCACTAACCCCCTCCACACACACTGAGCATGTACAGGATGCAAACCCCTACCTAACTACGTTATGACACTCGAGACGAATGCATTAGCAGAGCATGCTATTTGCATTACTGGGAAGTTTCCCTTCTCCTGCTGTACTTATAGGGTGCTGACATCATCAGTGTTTAGAAAGGGGAATGTGCATCCTGTATTGTGTTTTCCCAATTGCCGAAAGGGACATTTCCCTCTCACAGCCTTTCACACACACAAACCCACTCATTCACCCACCCACACAGTGAGCATTCAAACCCCTACCTAACTATATTATAACACTTGAGTGAGACGGATTAGCAGAGTGCACTATTCGAATTACTGGGCATCTGTTATGCACCTGTAGTATTTATAGGGTGCTGACATCTTTATTTCTACAGAGGTATGTACATGTAGTACTACCTGTCAGGTGGGGGATAGCATATATATGCATTTGCAGCCACCTACGTCAGGGTCAGATATGCACATCGCACTGGCAGGTTATGTTCTATACCATGCTTTGGGACCATAGGACCTGTAACACACAACACAACCAGTCCAGAACACCACACCCACTTCCAGGACACACACTTAGCTTCCCTGGGAACCGTGCCAGGATATGCAGGTGTTCACATACACCATTCCAGTTGTTAACATCAGGTACAGGCATATTCTGTGTGAGAAATACTCAGGCCTCTACCACTTTACCCTACAGCCACTACAATTTGTGGGTCCATGTTCTATGGCAGAACCACACACCACAGCCACATGGGGGAATACATATTGCACCTGTCCATCTTCAACATGGGTACTTACAGTTCCACACCAGAGGTAGACCACCATTGTTGATATCTGACCATACACACCTTTCCCTGGACATCCATATCCCATCTCCACCCCCAGGCAAGGTTGTCACTGCACACAAACTGTATTTAGCACAAGCAGACTCTACACTTGTGTAGACTGGGGTGGGCGACTTCAGAGGACCCATGCTGGAGGACTATACTGGCCACTCAGCATAATCCTTGACAATTGCATTCTATGAGCATCTGTACGGTTTGCATTGGTCATGCTGTCCCACATATACCCATGACTGCTCCACAACAAGACACCTGTCAGCTGTACACCAGCCATATATGCGCTGTACAACAGACAGAGTGACCTAATACATTGCAGAGCTGTAGCCCACAGAGGGAGGACATCTGTGAACAGTACCGTCACAGCACTTCATTCACACATACTCATTACAACACAGTGTTGACAGTGGAATTGTCCAGAGAATGCAGATAGGGCTCCCCTCAGTCTGTTATTGACAGACACCTACTGTCAGAGATCCTCAGCAACCCTCTCACAGCACACACCGACAACATGGCTGTGGCTTAGCACATTCAATCCCTGGGACCTCCATGGTGCCCCTGCTTGACAGAGGCACAGCTCACTAGCCTCCCATGTTGGCTTCTGTGACCTACTTTACAGTGGCACAGTAGCCTACTATCCTGGGGATGCAGATGCCAAGCACACTCTGGCTGAGCTGTCATTCCCTAGGGCAACAAGCCTAGTATTGACGTCTACACCCATATGTTCAATTGTCGGATGCACAATATTTGTTGTGCTGTTCTACTGTTTGTAGGTCTTTATTGCCATAGCATTCCCTGTTCCTATGACCAACGTGTGTATCTGTGGAAGATGTTTGCATATGACGGCAATCCACTATATCACTTTTGTCTCTGTAGTCATTTACTGTGTGCACTGGGCTGATTGCTGTGTTGTGGTTGGTTCCTGGACTGACACATACAAATACCAGATGTGTGTGGCCTACTGCTAAACAAAGATATGGCCTAAGTGTGTGAGCATGCCCAGTTCAGCCTTTCCATGGCATGTTGTCTGACATATGCCTCATTTATCAAAGTGTGCGAGCATGCCCAGTGTGAGCTTTCCATATGTTGCACTCTGAAGTCCACCACATATTTGGGTATGTGTGAACTTCAACAATATCTCACATTTATGGTTGTGTGTTGGGTGTCATGTTGTGTACTAACTGGCCAACTGCTTCGTGTCTGCCACAACAGGGATTATACTGTGCCTGCAGGGATTGCATGGGATACTTTGCAGACAGTTCTCAACATACTTTCATAATGACCTAACACTGTAGTACCGTATAGTGTACTGGTTCAGTACTTTCACTGTGGTGGACAGTATCCTGGGCTTTAGTCCTATGACTGCTTGACATCTTCATAGTGAGCACAACAGACTGTGTAGGGGCCAGTTGTGCACATATGACCATGTTGCAATATGTTCAGATATGGACTACCTACACCAGGCTCGTCCAACATTGCTAGTGTATTCCACAACATGAGTGGACATTGGCAAACACTAGCGATGTTCCCTAGGCCATTTCTGATGCTAGTCACAGGGTGTGTTTGTCCTTCGACACACATTGTAACTGGAGTTTGCCATGACATATGCCATGGTTAGTATACTGTGCCTCCGTCTACCTCTGACATAACAGTGATACCCAGGGTTAACCTACCATCTCCCATACACTCATCAGGATTCCTCTTGAGGGGTGTCGATATGTGACTCTCTGGCTGACCTGTACCAGGAGTTTACTGAAGAGTGGGGGTGCCTTCTGTGTTATGGATCATTCTGTACAGCTTGTCCTATGTATGTCAGTGCTGGGGTTCAGGTCTCTCATGTGCATAGCTCACTGCCATTCAGATTGTACAAGGTGCAACATGTTCATTCATTCCAGGTTGGACATGGCTTCATACATCAGGCACAGCTTTTCTGTAGCTGGGAAGGATGGCGGTGTGTGGGGCTGCAGTTTGTTTACTCAGGCAACACATGGCATCTGTTCATGCTCTTTGCTACTCCTGGTGGGGTACTGTTGTGGACTTTACAGTTGATGGAGGTGTCTGCTGCGGTATATCCCACAGGAGCTATTGTAGTCAGTTGTGACGCTGATGGAGGATGATTGCAGAGCCACAGTGAGTTCCCCTTATCTACATCTGCCAACCTTCTTGTTTGTGTGGGTATATGGTACATGTTTCTGCGAAAACTACAGCCACATGTTTGTCCAGTGCAGGATATTTATCACCTTTTGTACCCAGGTCTCACATTACATGTTAGGTACCTCATGGGTTAACACCTGTGTGGTAATTTGTGGACACTTACTGTATATCCATGGTGGTTGTCTATACACAGTTCTGCAATTAGCTTGCTGACATGGCTATGGCTGCAGTTGTCTGTTTGTAGGTGGCCCTTTTGTGGGTTGCTTGTGTCAGCTGGAGGTCGGATATGGTGGGCTGTTTGTACTCCTCTGCATACATGTTCAGTCACAGTCCTTCCATGTTGGCCTATACCTATGGGACATATATACAGAACGGGGGTGGGGGGGCCAAGACCAGGCCTTGTGGGATGCCACTCATATCCGCTTTGTAGTCTGACATGGATGCGGCATGTCTGATCATGTCAGTTCTGTCCTTGGTCTGGTTTGCAACCCCTCTACTGACATAGTGGTATATATTTAAGCTGGTGAACATATCCATACTGAACTCGTCCGGTATTGTCTAGAAGCATGTGCACGGTCCAGCTACACTATGTGGACCACATTGCCCTCATCAATGACCTTAATGACTGCTTCAAATGGGTCAGACATTTTTAGGGGCAGGTTCTGCAGTTATGACAGCCACACTGTGTAGGGTCCAGTATCAGTAGGTCCACAATAGCCTTCTGTCTGCGGTATATACTGATCCTTTCCGTAGCTGTGCAGAACAAGCTTGTCAGGATCCTGGGGTGGTAGTTTGGAGTATCCATTCAGGCAACACCTTTGTTGTGATGGACCACTGTTGTTGTACACTGCTCTTTGGGTACATATCCTGTGGTAAGGCTGACACTGGGCAGTAGTGTGATTTGGCATTCCATTATTCTTGGAGTCCATGTTGGCCTCAGCACAAGACACCATCACATACCTTTGCTGCTGTGTGTTCTGCTTTGCAGATGATGGCTGTTACCTCAGCATCTGCAATGTCAGGGGACCATCAGTCTGCTGGGATAGGTATTTTGCACTCCGGGGGGGGGGTGTTTGCACTGCACCTGACAGGTTGTATGTTAGCAATATGTGTGTGTGTTTGGTATGTTGTTTGTAATATCTGTGTGATTCGGAGCATATCTGTGGATGCCCAACATGGTTCCTACCATCAGTTGGGTAACCCTTGTGATTATCCTTAGTATCCTGTACGTTTTGTATCTTCATAGGTTCATGGGTTCATACTAGGCTATACACCCTAGGCCATTAGTAAGCCTAGCCAGAGTGTGTGTGTCTTTCACCACCCCTCGCTATGTTCAATTATGGCCATTTATGAAGTTCTTCACTGTGCCTCTGTCTGGTCATGACACAGTGAGGACCCCCAGTATACATGTACGGTCATCCATCCACTTGGCAATATTCCTGTTGAGGGGTGTCAGTGAAGGGCTCTGCCTACCATGGATTGGGATCCTGTTTCTGGGTGTGGGGAGCCTCTGGGTTATGTATCTGTCCCTCCAGCACATCTTATTTCATTATGTGTTGAGGCTGACATCTGTGACTCTCACAGCTCCAATGGCTTTGATTTCCTGTGGTGGAGCATGTCCATTACTCCTGTGTTGGACATGGCCTTGTACAACAGACATACAATGCCTCTGTGTAGGCAGTGTGTGACTGCAGTCAGCTGGGGTGTCTACAGCCAGGCAGCATATGACATATATTTCACACCCTTTATCCTGTTGGTGGGGTAACTATGAGGTCTTCTGAACCGCTGCAGGTGTCACGTACGGTACATCCCATATGAGTCATTGTACTAGATTATGGGTCTGATAAGGGAACAGTACAGCGGCACAGTGACCTATGTTGATGTTGATGTGAATCCTTTCATGATATGGTGTCCAATATCGACAATCTTCATAGCCACATTGGCATTGTGGGTGTCACATGACAGATTAATGTCGACCTGTGTCCCTAGGTCCCTGATTACTCTTTGCATACATAATGGTTTGACACCTATGTGGTAATTTGTGTGTACCTTGTCTGGTATTTGGTGGGACAGTCATACTGTCCAGTGTCTTTGGATGTCTGAGTGGAGTTCTTGTGTGTGAGAGTGTGGTCTGTCGCATGCTACAGACTGTACAGCAGTTTTGACTACAGTTATGTGCACATGGGTGGTCTCCACTGCTTTGTGCATTGTCAGTTACCTGGCAATATGGGTGTCTGTGCTGCATATGGATACTCCCCCTCCTTTGATGTTTTGGTGCAGGTGTTGGGGCCATAACACATGATATGTGGTATAACCTAGTAGTGCTGGTGTGCTATCACTAGGCTTGCAGCAGGCTTCTGTCACTGCACAGACATCGGTGTTCTCCATAATGTGAAGTGCCTCAGGGGCATGCATATTGCAGTTTACACATCTGGCATTGGTCAGCATTACCCTTATGTTTCCTACCACTTATGTTTTCTAGGGTGGTGGGTAGTCTTTCTGACCTTGCCTACATACGGCTTTATGGAGGCGGCAAAGGCCTTATCCAGTATCCAGACGCACATGGGTAACAGCTGCAAGCCATCCCTGGAACAGCAGCATGGCTTGTCATGCTTGACATCTCAAGCAGACAGACATTAGACCCTCTTGGACTGACAGCTGTAACTGTGCCAGCTGTTAAACATGAGCATTCTGTGTTTGTACTGTGGTATCATTCTTGGTGAGGGTTGGATGCTGCACACAGCCAGTGCCATACCGCCCTGGGGTACATACTCAGAGGGACCATCCATGTCTCTTTTCATGTTGACCAGGGAGGTACATCTCAGGTAATTCACACCAGCATGGAAATTGAGTGCATTATATTTCTGCTTGCTTTGGGGTGACCTGCGTACTTGTGTTATGTGGCATTTTGTGGCAGCCTACAGGCAGCTTACTCTACCCTTTCCCTTGTTCAGTCTGGTGAGTGGAACAGCAGTGTGTCTGCCTATACAGACACCTATTACGACTGTATCAGGCATGTTGTTTCTCCTTCTGGCCTGTGACTGTTTGGCACACCATCTTTGCATACTATTCATTGCAATGCTATGTTTGAAGGTTGTGATTGCTTTTGATCTGCTTTGGAGGCTTCTGTTGGTGTGGTGTGTTTGTAAATAAGGCCTCCAGGAATATTTGTCTGTGTTTATGTGTTTGGTTTACAGTTGTGGTAGGTCTATGTGGGACTGGGTTTGTGGTGTATGTGGTTACCTTCTCCTCCTGACTAGTTTTGACAGTACTGAGTTGGTGGAGCTCAACCTCTGGTTTGGATACATGGATGCATCTATCATATATATTTGTATTTATTGGTGGGTGTTGTTGTTGTCTGTGTACTTGGGACTGGTGTCACATTGCCTCTGGATTCACAGATTCTACTTGTTGTGGCTGGACTTAGTGGATTGTATGTGTGCACATATGTTATTGCCATACTACTGGTCAGTGATTACTTCCCTTTTTATGTTTGCTCTATCATGTGGTAGCTTCCTCATTCTCTTGCATGGTTTGGTAATGGCTGGAGTCCAGCATGCTAGATGCCTGCGTGTATGGCATTGTGTGTTGTTGTTATTTGTGATTGCATACTCCAAGCATTCCTGGCTGTGTTTATGGAATGCCTGTATAACATGTTCTGTGGTGTGTCCCATATTCTGCACTTGCACAGGGCCTTTTGTGGATTCAACATCGTTTTTGAGGGCTGCAACCTATGCTTTACACATGTTTTTCACTGTGGTATTCTGGCCAGGGACTGGGGTCAGGATGTGTATATCCAGTGTGACTACTCTATGGTCTGGTCTTACCAGTGAGGGGTACACTTCTCATCTTGCCATCCAGTACACATGTTGCTGATTATCACATCCAGTATGCTTACCCCTCTTGTGGGAGTGGTACATTGTTCCTGGGCATTTTGGTTTATGGAATCTGGGTAATTTTCTCCTACTGTGTTGGTGCTAGTATAATGCTCCCGGTGTATGTTTGGGTATTTTCAGTCAAGCAATATAATGTGGTTTGGGGGGCTTGATATATTCATGTATTCCGACATAGGCCAGGTGCAGTTCCTGGTATTAGGACAGTAGTCTGCAGCAGGCTATACACTGGGAGGCGGTTTTAGCCATTGGTATTTGACCATGGCTAATCCATGCTGCTTCTTGTTGTGGTACCAACATGGGGGTGTGGTTATCCTTTCCATTTCTTGCTAGTCACCCTCCTTTTGTAGCTTGTTCCATGTTTTGTGGCTGTACAGCACAGTTTGAGGTGTGACCTGGTAGTGTTAGGGTGCTGATGTGAGCCTTGACCCAGTTCTCTATTACAGGACTGGTATCTACATTATCCATACTGTGTGCGTTTACAATGCACACATCTTGCTGTTTATGCATCTGTCATTGGGTAGCATTACATCTAGGTTCCTATCCCTTGTAGAACCTATGAAGGTGGGTTTGTGTTTTGAGACTTACCTATTCAGGGCATGCTGTGGGTACTGACAGCCTTTGCCAGTATCCATGGGGCATGGCATGATAGGTGCACCCCACCCCTAGCAGCTGGTGCATCATGTCATGCTCTGCATGTCTTTGCAGCCTGAAACACATTGGCTCCCCTTTGACTAACTGCATTACTTCAGCCAGTTATTGCACTTGATCATCCCATCATCATTTTGTGGCTTCATGCTTGGTGAGGGTGGATGTTAGTCAGGGTGCTCATGTGTGCATATAGTACATGGTGTTACATTACTTAACACATGGCATTCATGCCTCAGGTGATGCTGCAGGCCTGCCTCTGTCGGATGCACATATTACACTTCCCTGTACATGTTTGTGAGCAGGTCATGTCATTTTAGGCATCCATGTTATTATTTGAGTGAGTCCGAGGGGGTATCATTCCCAGAGTTCCTACTGAGCCAGTGTATGTGCTATGCGTTGCCTCTTTGCCAAGGCCAGGGCATACTGGGCATGCCTCCTTCTGCCTACTGGGGCAGGCTCAGGTTTTTCCTCCTCTGAGTCACACTTTGCCTGTGATGGCCTTGGCAATGGTGGGGAGCTGTTTGGCCCGGCCCTATGCTGGTCCTGCTGCAGCTGTTTTCACAAGATCATATTATGTAGCATAGCACATACCAAGACAATTTGTGTACATGTAGTTGGTGTGTACTGCAAGGCTCCACCAGATGTGTCCAGACACCGGAACCGTGACTTGAGCAGCCCAAACACACGCTCTATTACATTATGTGTTTGTGCGTGTGCCTCATTATGGCGTTACTGTTCAGGTGCGTGTGCGTTTCTGATGGGTGTCATCAGCCACGGCTCCAGTGCATAACCAGCATCCCCCACTAGGTGTCCGTGTGGGATGTCCCCATTGGCAAATGTCTGGTACAGCTGCGTCAAATGCCAGATGTGGGAATCATGGTAACTCCCAGGGCAGCCAGCACACACATTCATTATTATGCCCTGGGCATCACACACGACCTGGCAGTTGATGGAGGGGAAGCCCTTGCGGTTAATGTAGGCCTTACCCCGCTCACCGGCTGGTGCTTTGATGCGTATGTGCCTGCAGTCTATTGCACCCACTACCTCAGGGTATTCTGCTATTTGCTGGAAGAGACTCATATTGCTGGCCAATACCTCACGGGGATTGGGGAAATATACATGATCACCGACATGTGCTGACATGGCATCCAGGAACTGGTGTAGTACCCTGGAGGCAGATGCCTGTGATATTCCCATCATATCGCCAGTTGGTCTCTGGAAGGTACCTGTTGCTAGTATTCTTAGGCCAACACATACCTTGGTTTCCACTGGGATGGGTTCCCTTCTGTTGCTTCTGTGTGTGAGGCGTGGCCTGCACAGCTCAACAATTTGCTGCAGGAGCTCTCTGTCCACTCTATAGCGCTCTACTATCTCCTGCTCATGTAACCCGGGGTAGGTGACCCTGGGCCTGTACACACTTCTCCGTCTCCTCATTGTGGGTTGTCTGGCACCATCTGCATTGTCACCACCATCAGCAAGTCGCCTATGTCTCATTATGACAGCTATGGCAGCCCCTAACATTTCTGCTCTGAGTTCAGCTTTTTCAGTTTTCACTTCTATTAGCTTACTCCTGTCTTGCAGTGTCTCTTAAGGGAAACATCCTGCACTACTGTTTGCAGAGTTTTAAGTGCTGGGCTGGGCAACTATTCTGCCTGTGTAATTGCCTGCTTCTAATTGTTTTCACCTGCTAGCTTCAGCAGTTATCCCTGCTAGCTTCCTATTAATTCTGTTGCTTCCTTTTTCCTCTCTGTTTCCTCAGGGGGGAGCAACATGCATACTATCAGAAACATGCTCACAGTGGCTTACACACGCGCACACATGCTTACACAGTTCAGAATCTACTTATTCGGGTTAAAAAGCGCGTACACCCACGCAAACACTGTTACACGTCTGCCAACAGCCTCCAACATACTCAGCCTGCCCTACACGCGCGCACACCAGCGCAAACAGTGTTAAACATCTCCCAACACGCTCCACATGCTGAGTCTGCCTTACACGTGTGCACACTGTCTTACTCGCGCTTCATGGAACGCACATGTGCGCATGCACGCCCAGCAAGAAACTTTGGTGTAAGTAACAGTGTACACCTTCCATTTTTTGACTTTCCATGACTTATCTAGTGGCACACCTCTTTCCATGATCTGTGTCTGTCATCTGTCATGTTACACTGGTCTCCAATGAACTGCATTTCTTTCTACCATTCCCCCCTGTGATGTCACCTATCTCCTACTCTATTCCTCCCCCTTATGTATCTCTTACACTACTCAGACTGTGCTCATTTGCTATGTGACTGTGAGATTCAGTATCCTAACCCTCATTTACATGAGATTGTCTACTAATGCTTAGTTACATGTCTTAGACTCAGCTTCCCCCCTTAGCAACCACTACACGGTGGCCATGTTGTTTTTGGTCTGCTGGTCCCTGCATTGTCATTCCATGTATTGCATGAAACCCACATTTTTGGGTTTATAACCTTCATTTTCATGTTTTATACAGCACAGCCCGTTTGCGCGGGGCTGCGCTGGGTTTAAACATCGGCGATTGCCGAAAAAAAATTATATTTTTATTATTTTGGCATCGGGTTATATTGCCAATGGCCACATATTTGGCCATTGGCATGCTGCCTGAGTCATATGCACCCTTTTTTTGGAGCTGACATGGCTCCGTTGTGGAATTTGCAGAAACGTACTCAGTTGTCAACTGAGTACATTTCTGCAGCTAAAACGTCTCTTACACGGACTGGTTTCTGCTTTGTGGATCGCTAATATACCTCATATGCATACCTTTCGGCTGCAAGTGAGGTATTTAGCATGTCCACGCCCAGTCCGTGTAAGAGACGTTTTAGCTGGTCTCTTACACGGAGTTTAGGGCTGTTCCTGGATCGCGAGGCTTGCATGGAGTGTTGCACGTCTCTTACACTCCGTGCAAGCCTTAGTGAATCCTGCCCACAGTCTTGTATGCTATAATAAACAATTGTTCTAATTCCAAAAGATGTTATTGATAGACCTTCCATTAGAGCAAGTGACTTATACTGAGAGCAAGTCAACTGGAATCTGTCCCAATATTTTGTTTAATGTACTTCTTGTAACAAGGACCCTACACTGATTTCTTTCCAAATTCAACTATATACTTTATATAGGACATAGAGATAATAGAACTAGCTAAGGATTTAAGAGATGAAATCTCATAATCCAAACTGTAATTCATTATTTTATTTGCATAATCTGCATTTTTTTATTTTTATACTTTGAATGAATTTTTTCTAGCTCAAAATCTCATTTAGCTTTTGACAGTGAAAATGGAACTAGAAAAAATAATGAACCCTGCTGTTAAAGCAAGAAAATGTTATTTTTGTCAATCAAGATGGAGTCTGTCTTTAGCTTTTCAAATATGAGGTGATGCATTGTAAACAGTTTTGAGTCTTATTTATGTTTTTATTTTTATTTTTTTATTTTTGTGACCCTGGCCACTAGGGGTCTCTTACTTACCAATGATCTAATTATACACACAGACACAGTCACACTACCACACAAATGTACACGCACAATCAAAGAAATAAAATGAACTGCAGAACAAGATTATTCAACATAACTTTAAAGTGAATTATAAAAATGAACAAATTATCTCAATACAATTACTGATCTAGCAGACATCTTGTCTTACAAGGCCTGACAAGTGACTGCAAATAGTCACTACCATTCACATTTACATTCTAGTTCATGTAAGGTTATATGATATAATTTGGTCAACCGCAGACCACTTCTTCTTAAAGTAAACTCCACATGGTCTTCTAATTCTACTAAAAGTGGGAGAGTTATTTCATTGACAAAGTACAAGAAGGAATTCCATACATTGTGTATAAATTTAAATGTATTTTGGGGTGGGAGAAGCTAAGAACATTGCAAATGATGGAATAATTTTTTGGCCACACTTAACTATGTTTTCTCCAAATATTTATCCTTCTTACTTCCCCCTTATTCTCCATCAGGTGAAAAACATACTCACTAAACCACAAGGAGTAACTTTGTTTATATTAATCATATCAATCACAGGCTGTAAGTGATGAAACAATCTATTCTTCTCACAAATGAGATCAACCACTATCTCACTGTCCCTTCATCATCACAGTTTCATCACAACTATCCAACACTAATACTCCTTGTAATAGTCCAAGTAGCCCCAACCTTTCTCACTTTCTTAATTACTTTAGTTGTCAATCTTAAATGTAACAATACATTCATAGTTGTTCTACTATTAATATATCATACTATATTACATTATCAACCGCCTTCCTCTCATTCTAATATTTCCATAGTTAAGCTGCCTCTGCTTTTCAGTGTCTTACTTGCTACAAATAGCAGGTAATATAGTATCTTTTGCAATGTTATATCTCTCATTACTTTGTACAAGCCTTTGTTTATTTCTAATGAATGTTCAATTATGTACATAACTATACATGATGTTTACAAGGCCTGTTTCTAAATGTTTATATAAGTTATTGTAAAGCTTTTCTCTCATGTATTTACACTTACCTGTATTTTGTATTCCTTCTGATACCATGCAACTGTATTTTGCATATATAGGTTCATAGGTTCATAGGTTCATACTAAGCTATCTGCCCAAGGGCATTTATAAGCCTAGCCCATAGTTATTTGGCTTTCGCCACCCCTTTAGTTTGAATAAAACTATGCCTATTATTTTGCTGTGCCTCTGTCAAGCAGTGACACTGACGTAATCCCTGGGGTATATCTGTGATCCCCCATCCATTGGTCAAGATTCCTCTTGAACAAGGCCAGCGAGGTGCTCTGCCTCATATGTACCGGGATTTTGTTCCACAGCATAGGGAGTCTCTGGGTTATGAATCTGTCCCTCCAGCATGTTCTATTAATAACCGTGTCAAGGTTTAAGTCTCCCGCCCTTGTGGTTCTGAGGGATCTAGATTTTTTGAGGTGAAGCATATTCATCAAATCAGGGTTTGACATGGCCTTACATGTCAGGCACAGGTCACCTCTGAGCAAGCGGTATGAGACTGAATAGAGCTGGAGTTCTTTCAGTCGGGCAGCATAAGACATATTTTTGAGACCCTTTATCCTTTTGGTGAGGAACTTTTGGGGCCTTTCCAGCTGCTGCAGGTGTCGGGTCAGATACATTCCGAATGGGGCATTGTACTCAATCATAGGTCTAATGAGTGATGAGTACAGGGGGACGATGACCTCCCTTGATCTAGATGTGAATCCCTTCATGATCAGGTGGGCAATGTAGAAGGTTTTCCTAACTACTTTAGCAACATGAGTGTCAAACGAAAGGCTACTGTCAACCTGGGTCCCCAGATCCCTGATGACTTCTTCTGTGTTCAATGGATTGCCACCTATATGGTAGCTAGGGGTAACCTTGTTTTTCCTGAAGGGTATGACTATGCATTTCTTGGCATTTAACTTTAGGCCATGGCTCTGGCACCAGTTATCCATTTCTGTGAGGCCCTTCTGAAGGATATCTGTGTCAGATGTGTTTTCGACTATGGCGCCCAGTTTGCAGTCATCTGCAAACTTTGTCAGCCATAACCCTCCTGTGTTTGCTTGTACTTCAGAAAAGTAGATGCCAAACAAGAGTGGACCCAGGACTGAGCCCTGTGGGACACCACTTGTGACAGGCTTTGAGTCTGACATGGCTCCAGCAACTCTGACCCTGTGGGTTCTGTCACTTAGCCAGTTTGCAACCCATCTTGTGATGTATGGGTTTACATTCAAGCTGATGAGTTTTTCGATGATACCTGAGTGGGGTATTGTGTCGAAGGCCTTTGCCAGGTCAAGGTAGGCTGTATGGACTGCCTTTCCTCATCAATGGCCTTGGTGACTGTCTCAAAAAGTCAACCAAGTTTAAAAGGCATGATCTGCCTTTGACAAAGCCAAACTGGGTTGGATCCAAAGTCTGCAAGTTCCCTATGTCTTTATTTATGAGTTCCATTATGATCCTCTCCATGGCTTTGCAGATAAGGCTTGTCAAGCTAATGGGACGGTAATTTCCAGGGTCGGTGGAGGCACCGCCCTTGTGAAGTGGGACCACAGTCGCCATGCGCCACTCCTTGGGTACGTATTCTGAGGTGAGGCTAAGATTAAACAGCTGTCCTAACTGCGGGTTTAATTCCTCATTGAGTTCGTGGAGCACACAGCCGGGGACATCATCTGGTCCCATGCATGCTGTGTTTTTTGCTTTGGAGAGAGCAGTTCTCACCTGGGCGTTGGAGATGTTTGGGGGGCTACAATCCTCTGGTATAGATATCTCTCCTTTTGGGGAGTTTGCACTGAACCTGTCAGCCAGTATGTTGGCAATGTGTGTAGGTTCAGTAATCTTCACATCATTTTGAACTAATTCTGAGCATATCTGGGAGTTTCCTCCTAGGTTTCTAACATAGCTAAAGAAGGCCTTATGATTGTCTTTTGAGTCCTTGGCGATTTTTCTCTCAAAATTTGCCTTGGATGATTTTATGAGAGCTCTTAGTTTTTTACTTATAATAATCAAAGGTGTCTTACCTTTCAAGGATTTTTCTCTATCTTGTAGTAGCTTCCTCCTTTTGTTGTAGAGCTTGTCTATGGCTGGGGTCCACCAGACTGGACGCTTGCCTTTGCTACAAAGAGTCTTAGTTTTTTGTTTGGGATTGCCTGATCCATGCAGTCCTGTAGGTGCTGGTAGAAGGCATTTGTAAGTGATTCAGCGGTTTGAGTAATGTTTACCACTGGCTCAGGGGCCTTAAAGGAGACCACACTAGTTTTTAGAAGTGTGAAGTCGGCTTTTGAGAAGTTTTTCACTGTGGTCTTTTTTATTTCAGGTGGGGGCGGGATGAGGACCTCCAGCGAGATTAGTTTATGATCTGATCTCACCAGTGAGGGGTATACTTCCGGTGTTGAACATTGTGATCCCATGTTCGCGATGATGAGATCAAGTATGTTTTCTCCTCTTGTGGGGATGGTGACTAGTTGTTCCATGGCATTTGAGTTTATGAACTCCAGGAACCTTTGGGCTAGAGTGTTTGGGCTTGAGTAGTGTTCCCAGTCTATATTATGGTAGTTGAAGTCACCTAGTATGATGGTGTTTGGAGATACATTTATGCATATGTATATATATATATATATATATATATATATATATATATATATATATATATATATATATATATATATATATCAAAACTGGTATTAAATCTGTAGTTTTTCTCCCTGTGCCTTCCCGGTAAACAAAGAGAAATAAAGAAATAAATACATACATACATAAATAAATAGATAGACAGATAGACTGAAAGATAGATAGATAGATAGATAGATAGATAGATAGATAGATAGATAGATAGATAGATAGACAGACAAGTGTACTAGACTACACCTTAATGTCCTTCTGAACATTTTGTTTTTCATTTGATACTTTTGCAAAAAAATGTGTAGATGTCAACAGTGAGTAACATATAACTCAAACTCCATTTGACATTTAAAATTACTGTGGTACCTGCAAATGTGGCTCCTACAAATTTAATCAAAACCACAAATTCACACCGAATTGCACCAAAGAGTGATTGGGATTATCAATGAATGAACGCATCTACCCAACACTTTGCTCCCTTGGCCATTGTCCCTTTCATCCTGCCTGCCCTACATATATTTTTGCATTATGTATATATTTTTATAAAGACACACACACACACACACACACACACACACACACACACACACACACACACACACACACACACACACACACACACATATATATATATATATATAGATATGTGTGTGCGTATATATAGGTTACTGTTAGAACATCAAATGTTTAAAACATTGACAAACGGAAACTCGGGACCACAACATCGACGTGTCACTTCCCCGACAACGTAACTGGTCAACCTTTAAATGTTCAACAGTGTAAACAGATGGCCCGGCGAAGATCTCAAATCTTTGAAAGGAAGTAGTTAATCTACAAAAAGTAAGACAAGAGAAGATACATCAGTCACAATGTCTGATGAGGATATAGCAGGACCAGAGAATATTGGTGAAATCTACGAAGGATTACTGTCTCAAAAGGGGAAACATATGCTACACTTTGAAGGCTATTTGTACTATCTGGAACGGAGCAGAAATGAAAGAAGGTATTGGTGTTGTAAGGAAAAGTTCACCGCTCAGTGTAAGGGTAGAACAGTAACTAAAACAGTAAGTAGTGGTGACCAACTTTGGAAGTCCACACCACATCAGCATTGCGGTGACCCTAATGAAATAGAACAATATAGGGTTTGTGGTGAAGTGAAGGTTAGTGCACAATACAGCAGAGATATGCCCTGTGTTGTTGAGAAGAGTTTAGCATCCACATCTTTAGATGTGGTACAGAACATACCATGTAGGAAAGAACTTTTACAATGTTTTGCTAGGGTACAGCGCAAGCATCACCTCACACCTGGTAGCAGAGAGCTAAACTTATTAAACATTGATGTGAGTAATATAATCTGAAAGACGGCACCTTTATTGCCAAACTCATCACTGATAGTAGCGGTAACACTTATGTATACACATTCACTACAGTAAACAATCTATATGATTTAAGTAAGGCTTCTATATGGATGACGGATGGGACATATTTCCAAAGCAGTCTAACTTGCCGACAACTCTACAACATTCATGGCCTATTAAAGCTTGGGTCATATATTAAGGTTGTACCTTTATTCTATGCAGTCATGAGTGCTAAGGCTTTAAAATATTACAGCTACTTGTGGAATGCGTTATTTGCATTAATGTCTGAGAATGGATTGGTCAAAACTGTGAAATACATTTCATGTGACTTTGAAATCGCTGCTCAAAAAAGTGTTCATTTAAACTTTGATGATGTGCAGTCCAAAGTGCACATGTCTAGCAGGAATTAGTTATTTGAATTTGTTGGTGCTTACAGTGTCAGTTATTTGGGTGTCGAATATGTGGCCATCGATATTCTGGCTTATCAGGTAAGTGACATGTCGATGTTGTGGTCCCGGGTTTCCGTTTGTCGATGTTTTGAACATTTGATGTTCTAACAGTAACCCATATATATATTTATACACAAACACACACACACGCACACACACACACACACACACACACACACACACACACACACACACACACACACACACACACACACATACACACACACTATATATGTATATATATATATATATATATATATATATATATATATATATATATATATATATATATATATATATGAAGGTCTACTGAAAAAGACCGAAAATCACTTGTTCGAAAACGAACAATGGATTCTCGGTTATGTGAAAGTGCACTTAAGCGAAAGTGCACTTCCGCGAAGAACAGTTCAATGAACCATTAAGGAACACAGGTACCAACGCACACTACAGTGGGGAAAGGGAGTTGGTATATTTAAGTAGGGGTGTGTGTGGGGCACAATGTTACTGTGTTTTTTATCGGTTTGTTGAACCAATGTTCACGGAAGGGCACTTTCGCTGAAGTGCACTTTCCTGTAACTGTGGGTCAACTGTTTATTTTCAAAGAAGTGAGTTTTAGAATATATATACAGTAGACCTATATATATATATATATATATATATATACTTCTGAAGCTTGATATTTCAAAACTTTGAACTTCAAATGGCTGAGACCAGAAACCAGAACACACACACACATAAATATATATATATATATATATATATATATATATATATATATATATATATATAATATATATATGGGTCTACTTTGCATAACCGAACTTCCGATTCACCGACACACAATTTACCGACCCCAAACAACCGAAAACACACAACACCGACAAACACCAACAACTCAAATAACTGAACACCATTACACCGACACAAAAAATGTAAACTACTCATTGCACACAATAACATATCCACTAACCTTAACCTAAACCCTAACCCTAACGTCCGACACTACCGCACACTTACCCAACCCGCACCCTAACCCTACCTCACTTAACCCATCCCTAAACCTCAACACCGTCACTATCGCACACTTACCTTACCTGCACACTAACCCTAACTCACTTAACCCACCCTAAAACATTAAGCCCGTCACTATCGCACACTCACTCCACCCGCATACTAACCCTAACACACTCAACCCTTCCCTACACTACACTACGTCACTATCACACACTTACCTTACCGGAACCCTAAGTCCGACACTACCGCACACTCACCTTTCCCACACCCTAACCTAAAATCCCTCACTATCGTACACTTACCTGTCCACTCCTTAATCCTAAATCCGTCACTATCGCACACTTACCGGATCGCGCTCACACGTTGCCGTTGTCGGTCTTTCGGCTGTCGGAATATCGCCTTTTCGATCATCTACCTGTTCGGTCATTCTGTCTCGATCTTCTGGGTGTCGGTGAAGTGGCGGTTATTCGAAGTAGACCCATATATATATATATATATATATATATATATATATATTGATCTACTTCTAAAGCTCAAAGCTTCAAAACTTTGAACTTCAAATGGCTGAGACCAGAAACCAGAACACACACACACACACACACACACACAAATATATATATATATATATATATATATATATATATATATATATATATATATACATACATACATATTGATCTACTTCTAAAGCTCAAAGCTTCAAAACCTTGAACTTCAAATGGCTGAGACTACATGATCGAAGTTTTGAAACTTCAAAAACTAAACCAAAAATATATAAAATAAAAACAATTTTTTTTTTTTACATTTTTGTAGGGGGCAATCCCTCTGCACCCCCTGCTAAATAATTACACCAACTCTGAGAGCACACTGCAGTGAGAAAAACAGTAAATATCCTGTTTCGAGCTGTATGGTGATCTCCTTTCAAACCATTTGCACTTTCAATAAAACTTCGATCCTATGGTCTTGGCCATTTGAAGTTCCAGATTTTGAAACTTTGAGCTTAACTAGTAGATCTATATATATATATATATATATATATATATATATATATATATATATATATATATATATATATACATACACACACACATACATATATATATATATATATATATATATATATATATATATATGTGTGTGTGTGTGTGTGTGTGTGTGTGTGTGTAGTGGCTGATCAACACCTAATTGAAAAATTCAAAAAAAAATGGAAAACACTTTTTTGTAGGGAGAAAGCCCCCTGCATTCTAAATGTGGGGTGCTATGGCCTTTAACTTCCTGTTAATTATATATAAACTCCAGCAAAGCTACAACATCCACTGAGTGACCTCTCAAACCTCTTGTATTAGATGCACATGAGATATATACAAATGATCCTTATGAACATCAGGTGTTTCAGCTTATTAGTGATTCTGAATGCAAGTAACTTGTTTCATCGTTTTAATGGACAATTTCTGGCGAATAAAGCCAAAACCCACTAGCTGTGGATATGCATATTTCGGTCTTGTTATAACCTCATCAGCACAGCCCAAGCAGAGTGTTTGATTAACCATTAGATAAACAGGGCCATTATACCCAGTTGACATCCATTATCATTATGTCCATTATCATTAGCTTCACTGCAAAAATATCCCAAACAACAAACTAAAGCAATGAGTGAGACGGTCACTGAAAAAACAATCAGTAAAAGCAAAATGAAAACTCTAGCAAAGCTAGAACATCCACTGAGTAACCTCCCCAACCTCTTGTATAAGAGGTATGTGTGATATATGCAATTGATCTTTATGAACATCAGATGTTTCAGCTTTTTGGCAATTCTGAATGTCGCTGACTTGTTTTGTCATTTTAATGGATAATTTCAGGCAAATAAAGACAAAATCCACTAGCTGTAGATATGCACATTTCAGCCTTGTCATAACCTCATCAGCACAGCGCAAGCAGAGTGTTTGACTAAGCATTAGAAAGATGGGTCTGTTATACCCAGCTGATGACCATTATCATTAGGGTCACTGCAAAAATATCCCAAACAACAAACTAAAACAATGAGTAAGAAGATCACTGAAAAAACAATCAGTAAAAAACAAAATGAAAACTCCAGCAAAGCTAGACTTATTTCATCATTTTAATGGACAATTTCTGGCCAATAAAGACAAAACCCTGCAGCTGTGGATATGCATATTTCAGACTTGTTATGACCTCATCAGCAAACTAAAACAATGAGAAAGAAGTTCACTGAAAAAACAATCAGTAAAAAACAAAATAAAAACTCCAGCAAAAGGTAGAACATTCACTGAATGGCTTCCCAAACATCAAGTATCAGAGGCACATTGGATATATGCAAATGATTCTTGTAAACATCTGGTGTTTCAGCTAATTGGTGATTATGAATGCCCATGACTTGTTTTGTTGTTTTAATGGACAAACACAGTCTAATAAAGCCAATCCCCACTAGCTGTGGTTATGTATATTTTGGCCTTGTTATGACCTCATCAGCACACCACAAGCAGAGTGTTTGAATAAGCATTAGAAACAGAGGGCTGTTATACCCAGCTGATGTGCATTATCATAATATCCATAATCATTAGGGTCACTGAAAAAAATATCCCAAACAACAAACTAAAACAATGAGTGAGAAGGTTACTGAAAAAACAGTCAGTAAAAACAAAATGAAATCTCCAACAAAGCTAGAGCATCCACTGAGTGACCTCCCAAATCTCTTGTATCACAGGCACATGGGATATATGCAAATGATCCTTATGAAAGGCAGGTGTTTCAGCTAACTGGCAATTCTGAATGCCGATGACTTGTTTTGTCATTTTAATAGACAATTTCAAGCAAATAAAGTCAAACCCCACTAGCTGTGAATATGCATATTTTGACCTTGTTATAATCTCATCAGCATAAGCAGAATGTTTAACTAAGTATTAGAAACACAGGGCTATTATACCCAGCTGATGTCCATTATCATTATGTCCATTATCATTAGGGCCACTGCAAAAATATCCCAAATAACTAATTAAAACAATGAGTGAGAAGGTCTCTGAAAAAACAATCAGTAAAAACAAAATGAAAACTCCAGGAAAGCAAGAACTTCCACTGAGCGACATCCCAAACCTCTTGTATCAGAGGCACATGGGACATATGCAAATGATCATTATGAATATCAGGTATTGCAGCTAATTGGTGATTCTGAATTCCCATGACTTGTTTCGTCATTTTAATGGACAATTTCAGGCCAATAAAGCCAACCCCCCCCCCAGCTGTGGATATGCATATTTTGGCATTTTTATGGCCTCATCAGCATAGCACAAGCAGAGTGTTTGACTAAGCATTAGAAAACCAGGGATGTTATACCCAGCTGATGTCCATTATCACTAGGGTCACTGCAAAACTATCCCAAACAACAAACTAAAACAATGAATGAGAAGGTAACTGAAAAAACATTCATTAAAAACAAAATGAAAACTCCAGCAAAGCTAGAACATCCACTGAGTGACCTCCCAAATCTCTTGTATCAGAGGCACATGTGATATATACAAATGATCCTTATGAACATCAGATGTTTCAGCTAATTAGCAATTCTGAATGCCCATGACTTTTAATGGAAAATTTCAGGCCAATAAAGCCAAACCCCACTAGCTGTGGATATGCATATTTCGGCCTTGTCATGACCTCATCAGCACAGCACAAGCAGGTTGTTTGACTAAGCATTAGAAACACAAGGCAGTTACACCCAGCTTATGTCCATTATCATTAGGGTCATGGCAAAAATATCCCAAACAACAAACTAAAACAATGTGTGAGAAGGTCACTGAAAAAATATTCAGAATCACCAATTAGCTGAAACACCTGATGTTCATAAGGGTCATTTGCATATATTCCATGTATCTATGATACAAGAGGTTTGGGAGGTCACTCAGTGGAAGTTCTAGCTGTGTTGGAGTTTTCATTTTGTTTTTACTGATTGTTTTTTCAGTGACCTTCTCACTCATTGTTTTAGCTTGTTGTTTGGGATATTTTTGCAGTGACCCTAATGATAATGGGCATCAGCTGGGTATAACAGTCCTGTGTTCCTAATGATTATGCAAACACTCTGTTTGTGCTGTGAAGATGAGTTCATAACAAGCCTTAAATATGCTTATCCCCAGCTAGCGGGGTTTGGCTTTATTGGCCTGAAGTTGTCAATTAAAGCTATGAAACAAGTTGTGGGCATTTAGGATTGCCAATTAGCTTAAGCACCTGATGCTCATAAGAATCATTTGCATATATCCCATATGCCTCAGATGCCAGAGGTTTGGGAGGTCACTCAGTAAATGTTCTAGCTTTGCTGGAGTTTTCATTTTGTGTTTATTGATTGTTTTTTCAGTGACCTTCTTACTCATTGTTTTCGTTTGGGATATTTTTACAGTGACCCTAATGATAATGGACATCAGCTGGGTATAACAGCCCTGTGTTTCTAATGCTTAGGCAAACATTCTATTTGTGCTGTGCTGATGAGGTTATAACAAGGCCCAAATATGCATATCCACAGCTAGTGGGGTTTGGCTTTATTGGTCTGAAATTGTCCATTAAAATGATGAAACAAGTCATGGGCCTTCAGAATCACCAATTAGCTGAAACACCTGATGTTCATAAGGATCATTTACATATATCCCACATTCCTCTGATACAAGAGGTTTAGGAAGTCACACAGTGGATGTTCTATCTTTGCTGGAGTTTTCATTTTGTTTTTACTGATTGGTTTTTCAGTGAACTTTTCACTCATTGTTTTAGTTTGTTGTTTGGGATATTTTTTGCAGTGACCCTAATGATAATGGACATCAGATGGGTATAACAGTCCTGTGTTGCTAATGCTTAATCAAATACTCTGCTTGTGCTGTGCTGATGAGGTCATAATAAGGCCAAAATATACATATCCATGTCTAGTGGGGTTTAGCTTTATTGGGCTGAAATTGTTTATTAAAATGAAGAAGCAAGTAATGGGCATTTGGAATTGCCATTGAGCTGAAACACCTGATGTTCATAAGGATCATTTGCATATATCCCATGTGCTTCTGATACAAGAGGTTTGAGATGTTACTCAGTGGATGTTCTAGCTTTCCTGAAGTTTTCATTTTGTTTTTACTGATTGGTTTTTCAGTGATATTCTCACTCATTGTTTTAGTTAGTTTGGGATATTTTTGCAGTGACCTTAATGATAATGGACCTCAGCTGGGTATAACAGCCCTGTGTTTCTAATGCTTAGTCAAACACTCTGCTTGTGTTGCACTTATGAGGTCATAACAAGACCTAAATACATATTCGCAGCTAGTTGTGTTTAGCTTTATTGGGCTGAAATTGTTTATTAAAATGAAGAAGCAAATAATGGGCATTTGTAATCTCCAATTAGTTGAAACACCTGATGTTCATAAGGATCATTTGTATATATATCACATGTACCTCTGATACAAGAGGTTTGGGTGGTTATTCAGTGGATGTAATAGCTTTGCTGGAGTTTTCATTTTGTTTTTACTGATTGTTTTTTCAATGACATTCTTGCTCATTGTTTTAGTTTGTTGTTTGGGATACTTTTGCAGTGACCTTAATGATAATGGATCTCAGCTGGGTATAACAGCCCTGTGTTTCTAATGCTTAGTCAAACACTCTGCTTGTGCTGTGCTGGTGAGGTCATAACAAGGCCAAAATATGCATATTCACAGCTAGTGGGGTTTGGCTTTATGGGCTGAAATTGTTTATTTAAATGAAGAAACAAGTAATGGGCATTTGGAATCACCATTTAGCTGAAACACCTGATGTTCATAAGGATCATTTGCATATATCACATGTGCCTCTGATACAAGTGATTTGGGAGGTCACTCAGTGTATGTTCTAGCTTTGCTGGAGTTTTCATTTTGTTTTTACTGATTGTTTTTTTAGTGACCTTCTCACTCATTCTTTTAGTTTGTTAATTATATATACTAATTCCAAGATTACTTTATACTACGAAAAGAAAAAATTCCCTGATCCTGACTGTGCAGTGATCTCGCCCCATTTAAAAAACTGATATGTGCAATCAGATGATTTTTGCACACACATGCTGTCCTTTCTCCTGGTCAGTGAAAAAGTGTTTGCTTAAAGAGTTAGATACAGATATATCTATATATAACATTGTGGGAAAATTTATGTACAACAAATAAAATATTTATGCAAATAGAATCAAAAATAAGAAAAAAATGAGAACTTTGCTGGAAGATTTCTTTCTTCTTTTAATATTTTGTCAACTGGCCTTTTTTTTTACAGGCAACTTCATTGCATTAAGTTACTCATGCATGCATGCATACCTCATTCGTAGTGCATATTTCATTCACTTATTGAGTGACCCTTTCCAATTATAATACAGCTGTCTAGCACAACACAAATCCTTTTAAACAATAGGCTCATTATTCTATTACTGGGTGTTGCAATGTACCACCACTAAAGATTTGTCAGCAACAGTCAACAACTCATCTTTTTACTTCCCTGATTCTTGTCTTATATGAGCCTAATTCCTTTCTCTGTTCCTATAATTTGTTTCCTTCCTTCTTCTGACTTTTTTCTGTTACTCCTTGCCCCTTTCACTCAGTCTAGCTTACCAATGCTTCCATTTTTGCATGGAATTTGCTAGGTGCACTTTTCCTCATTTTTATTTTTAATTTCTCAGTCTCTTTCATTATGGTCATTACTTGTCCTATTCCCAATGGCTGGCTGTTTTCCATTTCCTGTTGATGCATTTTATTTATTTATTTATTTTTGCAGCTAGGAGTATATGAGGTCCACTAATGCTTGTTTTCGTTTTAGGGTGCCCCTATTCCCTCTCCAGCTAAGTATATAGTGTCACCTTTCTAGGACCATAGTCCTCTATATATTAGGATTTCTATAACATTTACTTGCTGCTATTTCCAATGTTTCTCCCAAGCTATTCTCTCTCTTCCCCTTCCCTCATATTTTTTTCCAAAAGTAAAATGCCTTCTTGACTTACAGCCACCCCATTGTGAGTGATATATCTATTCCCTGAGGCTTTCTACCAAGTCTTATTGGCCATATCTCAAAATGGCATTCTTTAGACTCTTTCATTTGAAACTTTGAAATTCTCATACACTGACTTCAGTTTTTAACTAAAAACTCTTCTGTTCCTGGTCCCAAAATCCTTTGTTATTTGCAAAAGGCGTCCTTGCTTGGTATCCCTAAACAGTAGCTCTTTTCATTTGGCCAAATCTCCTTTATTTACCAAATTATAAATGCGCCTGAACTCTGCTGATATGTAGTAGTTACATAAATGAGGTGTTGCCAACCTTCCTGTTTTGGCAGCATAAGTTTTTGCAACATAACTCTAGGCAGTGTATCATTCTATATGTATTTCATTAAATCTTTCCTTAGGAGCTCCGTGTATTTCCTACCAGGGTCATAGATAAATGCCAGAACAGCATAAACCACTAGAGAGACAATACTCATATTCACTGCTTGTATCCTTTGATATATATCATTAGGAAGCACCTGTCATTTTTAAAGGGTCAAAGTTTAAATCCTGACTTGCTCCTAAGTTTCTTTTGATGATTCTCCTGAATGCCACTCTATCCATTTTCTCAGATATTTCATCTTATAGTGGTCCCAGAACTGTGGACACTCCCTTGCCATTTCTAATATCGGTGTGTAATTTGCTGATAGCTTTTGTTTTGTCCATATTAATAGCTGATGTAAATATTCCCATGGGTTAGTGAAATACACCATCATGTCACCTGTAAGTGCTGCTAATTTTTCCCTTACAACATTTAACCTTTTATATCAGATATGTTATTTTTTTCACCAGTGGCTCTAGGTAAATTGCACACAGGAGCAGGGAAGGGGGCCATCCTTGCTTCATTCCCCTAGTCACCCAATAATACAATGACACTCACGCATTTACTTTTATTCTGGATTTTGGGCCCATGTAGATCTCCCTTAATATGTTAAACAGCTTTTCAAGGAAGCCCAGTTTACTCAGCACCTCCTGTAGATAACCCCAATATATAATCTGTTGAAGGCTGTTTCTAGATCTAATGTCAATATAATCAGATTACCATCCTCTTCATCTTCTTCTCTGTGTAGTATATTTGTCTTTGGAATATTGTTGAATATTTGTCTGCCCTTAACAAATCCACATTGAACCCTGTCTATTATGTCTGGTAGTAATCCTGCTATCTTCTTTACCAATATGGCCACAAATATGTTATGATCATGATTTAATATGGCTATGGGCCAAAAGAACCCTTTGACATGGGTCCCTTCTGTTCTTCTTTTTCAAAAAAGATCACTGATTTATGCCAATACCTCCTGAATAATTGCATTATCCAGAACATAATTAAGCAGGTCATGCAACTATTGATCATGCCCTTGAATGTCTTCCATAGTTCCACTGAGAACCAACCCCAACCAGGGGGCTAAGCCATTGCTTGCTTTTCTATATGTGCTTTATCTCCTCAAATGTAATTAGTCTTGTTAACCTTACCACACTTTCTTCTGGCATTCTCCTGCAGAAGCTCTCTAGTCCTCATCTCCATGCATTCTTTCTGCTGATGATACAAGTTGCTGTAGTCATGTGTGAAAAACTTTATTTTTCTAGTATCTTTTACTACTTTTCCTGTACTTGTGTTACTTTATCTTCAGCACTGCTCTTTCCATCTTTTGCTTTTGCAACAATAATCTTTATGCCACTCTTTACTGTTCCATTTCAACTTCCTGATGATCTCTCCATTCTTTTTCTAACCTTTCCAACTTGTCTTTCTTGCTCTCCTGCAACCTTTTTCTCCTGTATTGCAAAGCTTTGTTTGTAGCTTTTGCTGCCTAATCAGTCTTAAATTTTACCATTACCCTCTTTCTCCTTTCCTTGCAATGTTTGTTTTAACTCCTTTGATTGCATTTTCCCACTCTTCAATTAATTTGAGGGCTTTGCACTCCAGTTGACTGTTAATTTCCTCCAGCATCACCTCGATCTTCTTTTCTCTTTTCAGACTTCAGCCACCCAGTCTTAAATCACCAATGCTTTTCACCCACCCAACACCCACCCCCATAATATGTGCTTGTAGCTCTATTTCTACTGGCTACTGAGCTCAATAAATGGTGCAATCAAAATGTTTTTGCTAAGTGCTCATGGTCACCTGTTATATACACTCTATCCAGTCTGGAGTGAGTTCCATATTTCCAAGAGTAATGGATGAAACCCTTTCCATCCTGTCTATTTTGTTCACATTAGTCATACCATAGAATTTTATTATCCCTTTTAGACATTTTCCTTGTGAGGAAACCCAAGTTCTTCATGGTTTACCTCTAATATCCATGGTTTCCACCATGTTCCAGTCCTCTGCTATGTCACCTATGCCCTATGTGAAGGCAAAACGTCATAGGAAAGTTGCATACAAATAGAAAACTGTTGATACAAATTCTTATAACATCATACATTAGTGCTAATTACAGTAAGCAATATTAGTGACATTGTTAGAAAGATTAGGTAATGAAAACTGTTGTGCCCATCGATTTTTTGATAGGTACAAAAATGTGAATAGTAAAAGCAGTGTGCAATCATTTGTTAGAAGATATTGATTTTAAAATATTTCTCTTAATTCAGGCATGGTTACTATCATCTTTAGATAAATAGGCAGGCCATGCCAGTGTGAGGAAGGAAAACATGGTGATTTCTTGCAAATGCTTGAGAGTTTTAGGGATAATGGCCACTGTTAGGATACTATTTCATATAGCTTTAGTCATATATATCAAGTATAAAGTAACAAAGTGTCCCTTGGAATTGTTACTATTACTCTTTACTGGTAAACAGGTGAAAGCATCCACTCACTAAGGTAGCTACTCTACTCAAAAAAGGAGCTAGGTTTGCATGTTCCGCCACCAACTAAGTTGGATCTCATCATAGTAATTCTATCCTTCCAGCTCTTACTCATTTTGTCCCATGAAACTCCAGCAACACTTGCAAATCTCTGCCTAGGTCCCTAAATTTCTCCTCTAGTTTCATCTCTTTACAATCTTCCAAAGTTAAACAACATGCTTTTTTTTCAGCCTATATTTACCACTTATTATCCATTTTTTTTCCATGACTTGAGATTATGGTTTTGGTGGATTATGATTTAGCTACCCTTACTCTAATTTTACTTCTCATGCAGTCCTGAATGTCTCCTGTGTCTCACATAGAAAACTCTGAAGTATTTTATGAGACCTTGTATAAAATGGGCTTCCATTCATTATTTACCCTTCACATAAACAAAATCATTGTTAGACATTCTAAAAACATATGCTACATAACACCTTCATCTCTACCTTACCTTCAAGATTTATTGTTTGTATTTCTAACTTATTTCTGATGCCATTGAAGGAACAGAAATCAAAAATCATACATGTAAAATTCACATCTGCTACTCTACCCCCTGACACTACCATGCCAGCCTAACTTCCCATTTCTCTGTAGTGTAAATAAGTCATAATTTTCCAACCACCCCTTTAAAAGTTTAGGTTTTGCTGATCTAGCACTAATTTCATTGAAGTCAGACTGGATCACATTCTCTAGGATTCAATAATGGCAAAATGCCATGTCTGAATAGTGCAGCAGCTGCTGCATGGAATATGGCCGTCCAGCAATCCAATAAACAAGGCATTCGGCGTGCGTGAGCCTGCTAACACTATTCTGCCATGGACATGACTGGATTATGCTAATGACCTCATTTGCTGGTAAAAAAACATGCAAATGAGGTTAATTAGTGATCCAGTAAGCAGGCAGGCATCCATGGCAGAATAGTGTAGGTTGCAGAAATGTAATTGGCTACTAGCTGAATACGTTTTTGCAAAAATCAAAATGAAGGCATGACATCTCAAATTAAAGCATGTATTATAATCCTTAAGCATGCCAATGGCCAAATATATGGCAATTAGCATGGAAAAGATTTGCAAAATTATAAAAATAAAAGTTTTTTTTGGCCGATCTTGGCTGTTTAAGCATAGGGCAGCAGAGCTCAAATGGGATCGTGCCGAAAATAAAAAAAATGTGAAAAAGCAATTTAAGTCAAGTCTGCATTTTGTTATTATAGTCTATGGTATGCAGAATCAAAACAATAGCAGGGAGCAGTGGTTGCTAAGGAGAAAGGCTCTGGTGTAGTGCTGTAACTTGGGAGTAAGGCAGTTGGATATGCTAATGAGGGAAATTTACTGAATCACAAAAAGGAGACAAGTGCCAAACTGCACCTAACCATGTAAGAGCTATAAGGCAGTGGTGTAAGCAGGAGAAGCAGCTGACCTGAAAAGGGTGTGTGTCATGCTTTTTGTAAGCACATTGGAGCTTCACTGCTCCCAGTTGAACTTAGCTAAGCACACCTAAGCAAAGAGGTGTGTCTCAGGCTGTATTGATTTATTCCATAAAATGAAGATCGTGTTTGTGACCAGGGGAGGGCCATTTCTGCTTCAAAGTGTTTACTTTAGCTAAATGGGTTTGCACGGTACACAGCAGGTCTAAAACAAAACAAAACAAAACAAAAAAATGGAAATAGCAGGACTGTTTACATTTGGGCACCAGGTTTGCACAGCGCGCCTCGGGGATTAAAAGGGGTAGAAATGGGAAGGGAAAAAAAAGTCAAGTAGCAGAATAAAAGCAATCGAGTACTAATAAAATAGCAAGCAGGTGGAATGTATCATAGCCAGCCAATCATACAGGCAGCATCTGCAGCACAACAGTATAAACTGTGCAAGCACCTTCCTTTCCATCAACTGCGAGGTCATGAGCAATGCCCAGGGCATTATCATGAATGTGTGTGCTGGCAGCCCTGGATGCTATCATGACTCCCAAATCTGACATTCATCACAGCTGTACCAGGCATTTGCCAGTGAGGACATCCCACATGGCCATCTAGTTGGGGATGCTAGCTATGCAGTGGAGCCCTGGATGATGACACCGATCAGAAATGCACACACACCTACTCAAGAATGCCATAAAGAGGCACACGCACAAACCAGGATCATTATAAAGCGTGTCTTTTTGATGCTCAAGTCTAGGTTTTGCTGCCTTGACATATATGGTGGAACCCTGCAGGACTCTCCAGCCACATGTGCACACATGTTCATAGTATGTGCCATGCAACACAATATGATCCTGTGGAAACAGTTGCAGCAGAGACAGCATGAGAAAGGGCCACACAGCCCTCCATCATTGTCAAGGTCCCCACAGGCACAGAGGGACTCGGAGGAGGAAGCCCCTGAGCCTGCTCCTGGAGGAAAAATGGAGGCGTGCCCAGTACACCCGGCCTTAGCAAAGAGACAACACGTAGCACACACACTGACACTGTAGGGACCCAGGGACTGACATCTCTCTCCAACTCGCACACACAGTAAAATGGATGACACACATATTGCACTACCTGTAGCTTACCCTGTATAGGCAGTGTAGTGCATGCATCGACAGAGACAGCCCTCAGCCAATGTTCCCACAACTGCTGCAGGCACAAGGTAAGTCAGTCTTCTAAACAATAAATGAGTGGAGTAGTATGTTCTGGTAGCATATCTATGGTATTGCTGCATGCATGCAAGGGAATGGGATGGCCTACTGGGGAAGCAGCAGACAACTGACAGCTATGTAGGATACCAGGAAATGTCTGCCCAATACTGGATTATTATCCAAGGTGACAAATCTCACAGGAGTATATGCGGGGGGGGGGGGGCAATGAAGGGGGGCCATAGGTCACATGCATGGATGTCAATGTGGGGATCCCATACTCACCTGCCAGACTCACACAGCAAGTCAGACATAGAAAACCATAAAGGAATGTTTGGCAAAGGCCCATAAATGGTGACAATGATGGAATACCCCCCCCCCACAGACTTACACAGTGATATCACAGCAGGCCTTCCAGTTGAAATAAGGTTTTGAAGGGTAAGAAGTCTGAAACTCAATTGCATGCCATTACAAACTAACCTGTGGCCTCTAGCGATATGCCTCTATTCTCCAAGACAGGGCACAATGCACTGCTAAATGAAACCAAAATGTAAAGCCAATATCAGCACAGTATGTGCATATGTGCATATGTATACCATTGACAGGTGTGCCCCCCCCACACCCATATTCCCATAGAAATGCAGTAAAATGTAGGTTTGTAGAGTAATAACAGCAGAGCACACATTGCCAGGGCTGTCCCAATCAATGTGATAACTTGTTGCATGTCTACAATATGCATGGGTCAATGATCTATGTATATGTGTGGGAAATACTATCAGGATGTGGCCAGCACTTACTCCCAGCTGTTGTGTCTTAGTGGCCTAGGTACAGAACTGTGGTACACAGGGCCATGTTCCAAGAATCGCAGTGCCAACTATTTTGCATGTCAGCCACACCTATAGTGAGAGTTGTATACACTGTCTAGATGTCAATATCCATTACTGCCAGTAAGCTGGACAGGTCATGGACAGGGGGCCACACATATGAACAGTACATAGGTCAGAGTAACCTACACAGTGGCTACCATACTTCCCAACTGTACAGACCTTTTGAAGAATGTGTAGAGGTTTGTATCATATTTGTGGTATCTCTATCATGAAATAGTGGTTGTGTAGCAAATCATTGGCAAACCATGAAAGTCTAAAGTCAGAAAATAATGACGGATTGTAGTGTCTCAGACCTCAGACCCTATAGAAAATGCATGCTAATGCAACATCTGTTATTGTATCACCCTTCTAGGTTTGTAAGGTCAATAGTTAAAATGGTCCCTATATTTAGACCTTTGTCACTCAATTACTTATGGCTTTGTCCAGATGTCTGGCTCTCATACGTAGAGAGGTATGGTGCCAAGAAGCACAGCAGGGACCTGAATGTTAGTGTACTGGCAGGTCATAAAAGGCTGCCACCTTACAGTGTCAGCACTGACAACATGTCACTGGCCAACAGCCATACCCCTGGAATGGCAGGTTGTCTCAGAAGAAGCACAAGTATGCCTTGTAAATATGTTCTGCTTGTCCTAACATTGCATTCACCTGCAAAGTATTTGCAAAACAAGAAAAGGTCATGTCAAAACATCAATGGCAGACAGTGGAGAAGCAGATGTCACACCCATAACAGAAACAAAGCAAGTAATAAACTGGTCTGCCAACTGTCAATGTATGGTAGAACAGTATCAGCTCTCTATCCCCATGTGTGGGCCTTCATCTTGCTGTCATATGTGGACCTGTCCAGATGTCAGACTCAGTGACATTTTGCCAGCTAGGCCAACATGTAGTCACATAATAACATAGTAACACAAATCGTCTGAGGACCCAAGCAGATGTAGTGGTGCAATGATGGACAACCTGCCAAATAGGTATGCTCAGAGGTGTGTAGTCCATAACCTTATGTGTGATGTTATGGCATTTACCATGCTCACACCAGAATTACAAATACATAACAGCAGCCACTGTAGGAAAAGCCTGTGACTGGACTACAGAAGGATAAAGAGACACACAGAAGGGGTAGGAGAACTACTGGCCAAACAAATGGAGAATGTGCATACCAGAGCACATTTTGCAGTAACATAGGTGCCCTGCAGTGTATGGAGTCAGTAAGCATCACCTGAAAATATACAACACACATCCACATAAGTGGAGGTCCACAACAAATCAAACCCCAAGTAAAGGACACCTCAGAGGCAAAAAGAAATGAGAACTTCCCAAACCTACACACCACAGACCATGCATACACCACACACCAGGGTCCTGCAAACACTAAAGCCTTACCATATACACAACATATTACTCATAGAAGACTCCACTGAGAGACACACAGATGTGCCAAACACCAGGCATGATAAGGAGAAAGTCATGATTACTTGTTTGGCAGGTGCCATAAACTGCCATATCACACATGCACTCAAGTCACCACACAACAGGAACAGGTATCACACTAGCCTGGTCCATGGCAGTGTGAATGATGTCAGAAGTACCTCACAGACTATAGAAAGACAGATATTATGCAGCGTGCTGAATATGTGTCCCATGCAGGTATGTCCCTAGCCATAATCAGCATCCTGCTGTCACCCAGAGTGATGGATCAATATGAGCAGAAAGTGATTGTCAGTAACACCTGGCTCTCTTAGTATTGTCACCCCAGGGTTATCCACTGCCTGGCAGCCTGGGAACATATGAGTGACAGAATGGACTGCCTTGCTACAGATGGCCTGCATCAGTCTCACATGGCCTACAGGCCTCTGGCAAAGGCCCATGCCTCACCCATAGTGACATTGTAGGGAATGTCATGGGGTCGATACTACCAACATAACTTAATCAACAAAATGAAAATGAAAGGCCATGCCGCTAAATGCTAGTAGCATACCTCTCAACCTCGTAGATTAAGGAATCTGGACAAAGCCATACATAATGGTGGGATAAAGGCCCAAATATAGGGACATTTCTGAAATAATGTTCTCATAATGTTAGAAAGGAGATAGAAAAACAGAGGGGGTGTGTAGTAGCATGGATGTCATGAAGGGTGTGAAGTCTGAAACTCTAATTTTCAGTCATTATTCCCTGACTGCAACCCTGAGTGCTTTGCAGCAAACTTGATAGAAAACCACAATGTTAAGGGAAGCTGACCAGATATACGAGGCATGAATCTGGATAACCTGTGAGAATCTGTACAGTTGAGAGGTATGACCATACCAGGATATAACCTTCCAGGTAAGAAAAATACCAGACAACCAGGAGATCCCCAGCCAGTATATCACCAAGGTACTTGACCTTTTACACAGCTTCAACAGTCAATCAGCTGTAGCCACACCTCCCAACTGGCCAGATTGTGCAAGAATGTCTAGCTTTTGCCTCATAATATTGATCTGTGCATCATCCATCTTGAATTTCTTTGGTAAATAACTGTGATGATCCAATGATATCTGTCAGTAGGTAATGACATATTACATTACAGTGGAAAATATTACATAAGTCAGAAAATGTCTGCTAAAACAAGCCCTGTAACTCAAGCAACTCATACATTAATAAGAGCAATAGAGGTAGTAACCCCCTATGTCTGGGCCATTGTTTCCCCATATTGGCAGCCTATCTCTAAATATCCTGCACAAACAGGTTGCAAGATATGGCTGTACCACACAACATCCCAGACTGGAGTTACAACTATTCCTGGAATGGATTCCCACACTTATTATAGAAGGTCATACTGGGCATGCTCCTACACTTCGAGAAATAAGGCCCATGTCTGAAACCACAATGGGCTAAATATATATCTGTATTGTGGAAATGTCTTTGCATACACACAGCTATGTACACCTAACTGTCTCCACACACACCCTTCAGACAGGATTACCCACAGCCAGCTGTAGGTGGCCCATATGTGGTATTTCTGCATCTGTTGAGTGTGATACACACACCTACATACACACACACACACACATATATATATATATATATATATATATATATATATGTATATCTATATATATATATATATATATATATATCTATATATATATCTGCAACATATTACAATATGTCAAGCATGCTCACACATAGACATGGGGAAGAGAGAGACAGACAGTGATAGAGTGAGACACACAGGGAGACACACACAGAGAGTGAGACATACACAAGGACACCCTGAATGGCAGAGAGTGATGTCCTGCTGCAGACAGTTGCATACCACGTGTAACCCTGGCACATGCCAGCATGAAGATGAGATTCATTGTCTGATGGTACTGAGGTGGGGGTTATAATATCACGTCACTTACGTGCATGTGTGTATGTGTGTGTGTGTGTGTGTGTGTGTGTGTGTCTGTAGGTCAGGAATCATAGACAAACACAATCAGCTAGTCACCAACCCCTATATCACTAGATGCATTGCAAACTGGCTCAAAGATAGAACCCACAGTGTGAAAGCAGCAGACTCCATGTCAGACTGACAACCAGTCACGAGTGGAGTACCACAGGGTCTGGACCTGGGTCCCCTCGTGTTTGGAATCCTCGCCTCTGAAGTACAGCCCAATACGAAGGGACTCTGGCTGACAATGTTTGCAGAAGACTGCAAGGTGGGTGCTATTATTACCTCCCCAAGTGACGTTGACATCCTGCAGAAAGGCCTCATTGAGACCTACGACTGTAGTCAGAAACCTGGACATAAGCACAATGCCAGGAAATGTGTCACCGTCCTTTTCATGAGCAACTTGGTTTCCATGAATCACCACATCGATGGTAGTCCACTGAGCACAGAAATTGTTATAAGAGAATTGGGAACACAGGTTGACAGCAATCTCTCTGTTGACAACCACAGTGTCACTGTGGTCAGAAAGACCTTCTATGTGGCACATCTCATTACTAAGGGTGTTGCATCCAAGAAGAAAGAGGTCATAGTCCCCCTCTACTCTTTCTTTATTAGGCCAATCATTAAGTCCAATGGCCCATTTAGCATGTACCTCACAAGACACCTGCAACAACTGGAGATGCTGCAAAAGGACCTCATAAAGAGGATCCTAGGCCTTAAACACTTGTCCTATATGGACAGACTCCAATAACTCCAACTATTCTCTGTCTCATATTGGCTACTTAGAGGCAATCTCTGCTTGACTTACAAATCCATGTCTGACCCACCTGTTAGGCATACTACATCTAAAGAAACCCACTATGTCCACACCACATGCCCCAGACACCTCAACCCAATTTCCAAAATCAACAGAACATGTTGGAGGGACAGGTTCATAACCAAGAGACATGCCAGTCTATGGAATAGACTTCACAGACTTGTCAAGCAGAGCACCTCACTGGACCTCTGAAAGAGAAATTTGAATTAGTGGATGGAGAACTGAAATCTTACCCTGGGGATCAATCCAGTCTCTATACTGGATAGACACACTAGAAAGTAACACCAGGTGGCATGAAACCAGAGTAATCCTATGGGCTAAGCTTGTAAAGGCTCCATGGCCATTTGCCTAGTATACACCTATGAACCTATGGATCTCAGTACTGGCATACATCCGTGTGTGCATCCGTGTGTATAAAAATGTTTGTGAGTGTTTAAACATGTAAATGAAAGTACTTTGAGGTCCTTCTCACTTAGTACACCTCCAATTGCCATACATTACAAGGGCTGGTGATGTTATTCACTTTACAGGTAACTTGGGACACTCTTCACCCTACAAGCCCTGTGGTGTGTGCGGTACCTGCATAACACTATAGTACCAATAACTAGATAGGTAGGGTTTCTTATCTGAGTCCTGGCAAGTGTGATTGTGTATGTCTGTAATTGTTTTTAAGTGTGTATATTTGTAGGATAAAGCATTTTGAGGCCTCACTCTCCGTATACACTGCCCATTGCCATACTTTACAAGGGCTAGTGATGTTGTTCACCTTAGAAGAACCATGGGACACTCTTCACCTATAACCTCTGTGGCACATGCAATAAATGTATAAAACTCTAGTATCAAAATCTAGAAAGTTTGGGGTTCTAATCTCAGTCCTGAAAAGTCTGTGTGTGTGTGTGTGTGTGTGTGTGTGTGTGTGTGTGTGTGTGTGTGTGTGTGTGTGTGTGTGTGTGTGTGTGTCTGACAATTTTATCCTGTGTATGTGTACGAGTGAGAACTATATCCATTGGTGGGGTGGGTTTTACATTTTTAGGCCATGGTACTCCCAGTACATGTCCTGAGGTCCACTTTACAAGGCCTGCTGTCTTCATCAATCGTAGAGCTATTTGTTGACACTCTTCAGCCAAATAAGCCCTGTGCCACATGTAGGAACTATGTGACAGTATGGACTGACTAACAAGATAGACAGGGCTGCTAATCTTGGTCCTGGCAAATATGTGAATGAGTGTATTTTTGTTTGTAAGTGTGTATAACTGTAGGTTAATATATATTGAGTCCATTCTCACAAAGTCCACCTCCCATTGTCATACTTTACAAGGCCTCATGATGTTGCACATTTTAGAATTACCTTGGGACACTTTTCACCCTGAACACTTTGTGGCACATGCGATAAATATGTAACACTGTAGTTGCAATAATGAGATAGACAGGGTTCTAATCTCAGTCCTGGCAAGTGTGTGTGTGTGTGTGTGTGTGTGTGTGTGTGTGTGTGTGTGTGTATGTGTGTGTTTGAGTGAGAACTATATCCATTGTGTGGCTGTTGTTTACAATTTTAGGCCTTGATACTCCCAGTACAGTCCAAGGTCCACTTTATGAAGCCCGCTGTTCACATCTACCGTAGAGGTGTCTGTAGGCACTTCTCATCCCTATAAGCCGCGTGCTGCATGCAACAGCTGTGTAACAGTATGGAATGAATAGCATGATAGGCAGGGTTGCTTATGTCAGTACTGACAAATGTGTGTGTGTGTGTGTGTGTGTGTGTGTGTGTGTGTGTGTGTGTGTGTGTGTGTGTGTGTGTGTGTGTTTGTGTGTGTGTTTGTGTATGTAGGAATAAGTGTTTTAGTTCTTTCCCACCCAGTACAATTCCCATTGCCCTACTTCACAAGATCTGCTGATGTAATTCCCCATAGCATTAACCATAGAATTACCTTTGGACTGGCTTCAGCCCTATCAGCTCTGTGGTGCATGTGACAACTGCATAACACTATTGTACAAATAACTAGTTAGACAGGGGTTCTAATCTCAGTCCTGGCAAATGTAAAAGTGTGTGTGTTTGTAGGTTACAGATTCTGCACCCATTCATACCCAGTACACTTTCCATTGCCCTACTTTAGCATTCTTGCTGATGTCAGTCACCTTAGAAGTACCTTTGGGCACCCATCAGCCCTATAAGCTCTGTGGTGAGTGTGATAACTGCATAACACTATAGTACAAATAACTAGTTAGGTAGGGGTTCTAATCTCCACCATGGCAAATGTATATGAGTATATCTGTGTTTGTAAGTGTGTATATTTGTAGGTTAAAGCATTTTGTGGCCTTTCTCAAACAGTACATCTCCCACTGCCATACTTTACAAGGGCTGATGATGTTCCTCACCCTAGAAGTGCCCCAGGACACTGCATGCCCTATAAGCTCCATGGTGCATGCACTAAATGCATAGCACTGTAGTAGCAATAATTAGAGAGGTAGGAGTTCTAATCTCAGTCCTGGCAAATGTGTGCATGTGTGTCATATCCATTGGTAGTGGATTTTGCAATTTTTTTTGTGGTCCACCCAGTACACATCCCAATGTTTACTTTACAAGGCCCACTGTTGTCATCCACTCCAGATGTAGCTGTAGACACTCTGCAGCCCTATAAGCTCTGAGCCACATGAAATAACAATGTAACAGTATGGAATAAATAACAAGATAGATGGGGCTTCTATTTCTTTCATACCATTCCTCACTCAGGAATCATAGACAAACACACTCAGCTAGTCACCAACCCCTATATCACTAGATGGGTTGCAAACTGGCTCAAAGATAGAACCCACAGTCTGAAAGCAGCAGACTCCATGTCATACTGACAACCATCACGAGTGGAGTACCACAGGGTCTGGACCTGGGTTCCCTCGTGTTCGGTATCTTCGCCTCTGATGTACAGCCCAATATGAAGGGACTCTGGCTGACAATGTTTGCAGATGACTGCAAGGTGGGTGCTATTATTACCTCCCCAAGTGATGTTGTCATCCTGCAGAAAGGCCTCACTGATACCTACAACTGTTGTCAGAAACCTGGACTTAAGCGCAATGCCAGAAAGTGTGTCACCATCCTTTTCATCAACAACTTGGTTTCCATGAATCACCACATCGATGGTAGTCCACTGAGCACAGACATTGTTATAAGAGAACTGGGAACACAGGTTGACAGCAATCTCTCTGTTGACAACCACAGTGTCACTGTGGTCAGAAAGTCCTTCTATGTGGCACATCTCATTACTAAGGGTGTTGCATCCAAGAAGAAAGATGTCATAGTCCCCCTCTACTCTTTCTTTATTAGGCCAATCATTAAGTCCAATGGCCCATTTGGCATGTACCTCACAAGACACCTGCAACAACTGGAGATGCTGCAAAAGGACCTCATAAAGAGGATCCTAGGCCTTAAACACTTGTCCTATATGGACAGACTCCAATAACTCCAACTAGTCTCTGTCTCATATTGGCTGCTTAGAGGCAATCTCTGCTTGACTTACAAATCCATGTCTGACCCATCTCTGTTAGGCATACTACATCTAAAGAAACCCAATATGTCCACACCACATGTCCCAGGCACCTCAACCCAATTTCCACAATCAACAGAACACGTTGGAGGGACAGGTTCATAACCAAGAGACAGGCCATGCTATGGAATAAACTTCACATACTTGTCAAGCAAAGCACCTCACTGGACCTCTGCAAGAGAAACTTGAATTAGTGGATGGGGAATTGAAATCTTACCCTGGGGATCAATCCAGTCTCTATACTGGATAGACACACTAGAAAGTAACATCAGGTGGCATGAAGCCAGAGTAATCATATGGGCTAAGCTTGTAAAGGCTCCATAGCCATTTGCCTAGTATACACATATGAACCTATGAACCTATGGATCTCAGTACTGGCATACATCCGTTTGTGCATCCGTGTGTATAAAAATGTTTGTGAGTGTTTAAACATGTAAGTGAAAGCACTTTGAGGTCCTTCTCACTTAGTACACCTCCAATTGTCATACATTACAAAGGCTGGTGATTTTATTCACTTTACAGGTAACTTGGGAAACTCTTCACCCTACAAGCCCTGTGGTGTGTGTGGTACCTGCATAACACTATAGTACCAATAACTAGATAGGTAGGGTTTCTAATCTGAGTACTGGCAAGTGTGTGTGTGTGTGTGTGTGTGTGTGTGTGTGTGTGTGTGTGTGTGTGTGTGTGTGTGTGTGTGTGTGTGTGTGTGTGTGTGTGTGTGTGTGTGTGTGTGTGTGTGTAATTGTTTTTAAGTGTGTATATTTGTAGGAAAAAGCATTTTGAGGCCTCACTCTCCATATACACTGCCCATTGTCATACTTTACAAGGGCTAGTGATGTTGTTCACCTTAGAAGAACCATGGGACACTCTTCACCTATAACCTCTGTGGCACATGCAATAAATGTATAACACTGTAGTATCAAAATCTAGAAAGGTTGGGGTTCTAAGCTCAGTCCTGAAAAGTGTGTGTGTGTGTGTGTGTGTGTGTGTGTGTGTGTGTGTGTGTGTGTGTGTGTGTGTGTGTGTGTGTGTGTGTGTGACAATTTTATCCTGTGTATGTGTACAAGTGAGAACTATATCCATTGGTGGGGTGGGTTTTACATTTTTAGGCCGTGGTACTCCCAGTACATGTCCGGAGGTCCACTTTACAAGGCCTGCTGTCTTCATCAATCGTAGAGCTATTTGTTGACACTCTTCAGCCAAATAAGCCCTGTGCCACATGTAGGAACTATGTGACAGTATGGACTGACTAACAAGATAGACAGGGCTGCTAATCTCGGTCCAGGCAAATATGTGGATGAGTGTATCTGTGTTTGTAAGTGTGTATAACTGTAGGTTAATGTAATTTGAGTCCATTCTCACAAAGTCCACCTCCCATTGTCATACTTTACAAGGCCTCATGATGTTGCACATCTTGGAATTACCTTGGGACACTTTTCACCCTGAAAACTTTGTGGCACATGCGATAAATATGTAACACTGTAGTTGCAATAACGAGATAGACAGGGTTTTAATCTCAGTCCTGACAAGTGTGTGTGTGTATGTATGTGTGTGTTTGAGTGAGAACTATATCCATTGTGTGGCTGTTGTTTACAATTTTAGGCCTTTTATACTCCCAGTACAGTCCAAGGTCCACTTTATGAAGCCCACTGTTCAAATCTACCGTAGAGGTGTCTGTTGGCACTTCTCATCCCTATAAGCCGCGTGCTGCATGCAACAGCTGTGTAACAGTATGGAATGAATAGCATGATAGGCAGGGTTGCTTATGTCAGTACTGACAAATGTGTGTGTGTGTGTGTGTGTATGTGTGTGTGTGTGTGTGTGTGTGTGTGTGTGTGTGTGTGTGTGTGTGTGTGTGTGTGTGTTTGTGTCTATGTGTGTAGGAATAAGTGTTTTAGTCCTTTTCCACCCACTACAATTCCCATTACCCTACTTCACAAGATCTGATGATGTCATTTCCCATAGCATTCACTATAGAATTACCTTTGGACTGGCTTCAGCCCTATCAGCTCTGTGGTGCATGTGACAACTGCATAACACTATAGTACAAATAACTAGTTAGGCAGGGGTTCTAATCTCGGTCCTGGCAAATGTAAAAGTGTGTGTGTTTGTAGGTTACAGATTTTGCACCCATTCATACCCAGTACAATTTCCATTGCCCTACTTTAGCATTCTTGCTGATGTCAGTCACCTTAGAAGTACCTTTGGGCACC
>NC_056740.1:35859792-35897292 GCF_019279795.1 Protopterus annectens
AGGTGTCTGTGCATCCATGACAGCACAAAACATGTGTCTGGTGACACCTGCTGTGCTACTTCTGACAGCGGCTTGACGGGCATTGGTCGTCCTTCGAGCACCCTATCCATCTGCCTGTGTGGGTCCTTGCCTACACTCTGGCTATGGCTAATGTCTACACTCACACTTGTCATAGTCACTGCACTAGCCTGTTCTATGCTACCAACCACAAACTGTCCATTATCTGTGGCTGCTGAGGACAGGGTATGTGTGTGCATTGTGACTGTGCACGGGGACATTGTGGATGACTGAGGGATGCCAATCAATGGCACAGATTCAGCCCCTGATAACCCCACCTGTGCCTCACTAGGACCAACATCATTGTCAGAGTCTGCAGAGACACTGACATTAGATTCTGAGCAGGAGGGACCATGACCACCGTGTCCACCTGTGAGGAGAAGACAACATATGTAAATTAATACCTGCACTATAAGGTTTGTTGGTACACACACACACACACACACACACACACACACATGCACACACACAAACACACACACACATGCACACATGCACACACGGACACACACACAGCCACATACAGTTGAGGTGGCACAAAGGCATTACACAGACCTCACAATAGCCACCTGGTGACATTCACGACACAAAGTCAGACCTAACATACACATTCTGGAAAGTCCCTCAACATCATGCAGTGCAGCCCTTTCCACTTAATGCTACTACTAATATACACCTCTGGGATATGTGAGCAGAGTTAGTAGGTGATGGGCCTTCACCTAGCCCATACTCCACCCATGTACACATTATTGCTGTTCACCTGTTTAGCACAGTGGCAATTCCTACAGAACATACCTCTCAACTTTGCAGAGTTTCGCTGAATGTCTAGATGTGTGGCTCATATGTTTGGTCTATTCCTCATAAATCCTGTGTTTCTCTGACATATTACTGGGATGATCTGAGGATTTGCATTACTAATTAATGATATAATTTGAGTTGCAGACTTCAAAGCCTGCAGTAAATGTATGTTAAAACAAATCTGGTTAGTCTAACAACTTTCTAAGCTTACACTGGATATAATAAGTGTACACACTTCTGTTTACATGCCAGGGATTTGTGATATATAACATGAGATCACAGAAATCATTTCATAACTGTTCCCACCTTTAATGTGACCTATAACCTGTGCAATCCAGTTGAAGAACATACACATTGGTTAGGGGTAGCATATAGTAAATAAAATATGTGCAATAGCCTGGTTGCATAAGTGTGCACACCCTTAAACTAATACTTTGTTAAAGCACCTTTTTATGTAATTACAACATTCAGTCTTCTTGGGAAGGAGTCTATCAGTATGGCACATCTTGACTTGGCAGTATTTGCACACTCTCTCTTGCAAAAGCCCTCCAACACTGTCAGATTGTGAGAGCATCTCTTGTGCACAGCCCTCTTTAGGTTATCCCACAGATTTTCTATTGGATGTAGATGTGGGGTCTGGCTAGGCCAGTCTGGAATGTTGAAGGTATTCTGGTGAAGCCATTCTTTTGTTGATTTGGATGTATGGTTTGGGTCACTGTCATATGGAAAGGTGAAATTCCTCTCCATCTATGGCTATCGAGCAGACCCCTGATAATTTTGGGCCAAAAGGGACTGGTATTTGGAACTGTTCATAATCCCCTCCACCTTGGCTAAAGCCCCCAGTTCCAGCTTATGAACAGCAACCCCAAAGCAGGACACTGCCATCACCATGCTTCACTGTGGGGATGGTGTTCTTTTGGTGATGCGCATTGTTGTTATTGTGCCAAACAAACCTTTTGGAATTGTGGCCAAAAAGTTCAACCTTGGTCTCATTAGACCATAACACATTTTCCCACATGCTTTTGGGAGACTTGATGTATTGTTTTTTTTTTTCAAAATTTAGCCAGGCCTGGATGTTGTTCAGTGTGAGAAAATGCTTCCATCTTCTAACCCTACCCCATAGGCAAGACATATGGAGAATAAAGGAGATTGCTGTCACATGTAGTAGACAACCAGTACTTGCCAAAGATTCCTGCAACTCCTTTAGTGTTACTGTAGGTCTCCTGGAAGCCTCCCTGACTAGTTTTGGTCTTGTCTTCTCATCAAATTTAGAGGGATATCCACTTCTTTGCAATGTCACTGTTGTTCCATATTTTCTCCACCTTTTGACAGCTGTCTTCACTATGTTCCATGGTATATGCAATGCTGTGAAAATGTTTTTCTACCCTTCTCCAGGCTGATACCTTTCCACAATGAAATCCCTTTGAACCATGGCTGTTGCTGTAGCAGGCAACTGAGTAAATGTCTGGAAAAGCCTAGTAGGACAGCTGACCATTATTCTTTGTTAATCCAAGAGTCTCTGTAATTGATGGTAGCTGTGTACCCAAGAAGATGTAATGCTGTAATTACATCAAAAACTGCTTCAACAAAGTATTAGCTTCAGGCTGTGCACACTTATATATCTAGCTTATTGTACGTGGTTTATTTTTCATGCTTGCTCCCCCAACAGGTTTGTTTGTTTATCAGTTGAATTGTACAGGTTATAGGTCACATTAAAGGTGGGAAGAGTTGTGAAATGTTTTATTGTAGTCTCATTTTTGTATGTCACAAACACCTGGAATTTTAACAGGGGTGTGTACACTTTTTATATGCATTGTATAAGACTACTTTTCAATTATGTTCCTAGTTTTGTCCCTGTGTCCCCCATTTTTGTCAGTCTTTCTCCAGATTTCTTGCACTAGCAGGTTGTGAGGGGTGCTATGGATATGTTACACCTCCTGCAAATAGGCCCATTTGATGACCAGTCTGATGCAATGCAGTTAAACCCATCACAAGTGAACATGCACATTTCACAATATCTCTAAGAGTAACAGCTGTGTGCATGGTAAAATGCATGACCTTAACATGCCTGGGGTATTGGTGAGCCACAACAGGACAATCCCATACACACCAGCTTCAGGCTGCTGTCACACATCCAGACCAGAGGTACCTATGTAGTTGTGGAGGAGAGGTATTGTCAGCAGACTCACGTGGCATTTGTACAAGATGAATGCTACTTTTCTGCACATGTACAGTACAAGCTCTGATACTACACAATTTGCTGTCCTTCACCATAGATGTGCACTTGTGTGCATTACAAAACCCCACCAACAAATGCAGTTTGACCTGACATATGTATTTAAATACTCTACAGAAGCCAGTATGACTACTACATTATTATATTGATGTGCACTTGGGCCTTACATGGATGTTCCTCACCTGTTGTCTGGGTGCCACCCACCTTCATGAGTTGTGTGTGTTGGCTTTGCTTGCATGTGGTGGCTGGCAAGGAGCTCCTCCATTGGTGTAAGTGGAGCCAGCATAGCAGTACCACCACCTGTGATGGAATGGACCCTGGCCACAGCAGCAACACTTTGCCGGGCATGGAGTATTAGGTCAGTCGCTAAATGCCTGACCTAATCATATGTGCGTCCATGGTGGTCTAAGTTGTTTACTCTGTGGACAAGCTCATCCCACAGGTCAGTCCAGTCCTGCAGATTCTGTTGGTCACAGCCAAACACCACCCCATGGTGGTTGAGTATCATCTCAGTGATGACCGCAGTTTCAGCTGCAGTGTATGCTGTCTGCATTGCACGCTGCATGTCACCTGGAAGACATAAACAGGGAAACACATCACATGAACACATACATTGGTCAATGGTATTTACATAACCTGCTCATCAACATTGACTAGCAATAGCTACCACTTGCGACCACATAATACCCCCATCATCTATCAGCACAGTATGAGTTTGCATTGCATTCCTGGTCCTGATGTGTCATGCCCCCCCCCAATGAGGGCTAGTAAATTGCATAATCCACCATTCATCATTCACTTTCGTGTAGAGGTATGACAGTGGCCATCTTCCTTGCAGATGGGATGTCAATGGTGCTCAGGCTTTGCTTGGTACAGTGTGTAATGGAGCTGGGGGCATATGCCTGCATTAATGTAGGATGCAGACAGGGATGTTATCAGCTCCCATGGAGACTTACATTTGTTGCCTTTTATTAGGAATTATGGACCTGTTTCCTGATGATGAGAGGAGGGGACAGGGGTTGTAGATGCACATGTGTACCACTGTGGGGACAGGGATGTTGTCTTTACATTTCGCCTCTCTGCAGCCGGTTGCCTATATCCATGCCATATGTGCATGTGGTGTTATTGGCCACCACTACAAAGTAGATTTGTGTGTTGCATCTGGAACTGCAGACACATGTGTGGAAGGCCTAGTGATTTGCCTTGGTGGATGTGTCTGATTTGCATTCAAAGACAGCCTTAAGGTACATCACCTGTGTCCTTATTTGCTTGTACAGATCAAGGTGGCATTGCTTCCAATGAGGCACCAGTTCCTTCTTTGCCCGTACAGCAATTGTTTCCACCTATTATGGTATTTGTGTATTGCTGCTGTCCACCACAGATGTTACCTTGAGGAAGATGATGTTGTCCTGTCAGGTACTGCTGAGTCCATACAGCTATGTAGTTTCGCACATAGTATTGTGGTGTGGGCCTGGACACTGCTGCAAGTTCCAACAAATGGGATGTTGACTGTACAGCTAGTTCTACCTGCTCTGAGTGGACTTATAGTCATTTGTGTACAGTTCATTCTGTTTGAAACTGTAAAGGGGGCAGGGGAGATGGTGACCTGAACAGTGATGGCTATGTGGTCAGATATTACCAATAGGCATGGCACTGTAGGAGTGCTACAGTGGCTACTCATGTTGATTAAGACCACGTACATGAGATTACCACCTGTTGTAGGAGTATTGACCTTCTGATCTTCTGCATTGCCACTGACAAAGCCGAGGAATCTATGTGCGTTCATGTTCAGGTGGCATAGGTCAGGCACACTATAGATGGGTATTTGAAGTCACCCAGGAGCCGGGTAGAAGATTGACTCCTGACAGCTTCCAGCAGGTCCCACTAGGTGTGGTGGGTGTCCATAGTCATGGTTGGAGACCTGTAGCTATCTATGATTTGAGTAGGTGTTTTGTCAACTGTTAAGTGCACTCGGAATGTTGCCCATGTGTCACACTGTTTAGCTAACCTGGAGGTGTGTATGTGTATGCTAATGTTCAACACTTCACCTCCTGTGGCTTTGTGTGCCTCCATTTGGGGTCTAAATGTATGATAGGATGAGTGACCTGGCAAGGATAGTGTGCTCTCCACATCTAGAAAGCAGGAGTCAGTGACTGCACAAATGTCAGCATTCTACAGGACAAGGAACACTTGCATTGACATGGGTTTCATGGTAAGACACCTAGCTCCTGTTAGAGCAAGACAGCTGCACAAAGGCACACATCAGTGGAGGGCAATGACCAGTAATTAGTGTCACTTTATGAATCTAGCTGAAACACACTTAGTTGCCAGCAAAGACGGTGTCACATTCACAGGTGCACTCTGCAGGATATGATATCTGACAATCAAATGTATGCTAATTTGTCATGACATCAGTCTTTAATGGGTTGCCAGTGATGTGCCAGACAATACACAGCTGTCTAAGGCATTGACTAAAAATATGAAGCAGATGTGGTCAGTCTGCAAAACTCTGGACAGTTGTCAGGTATGGGCTCAGTATATAACATACAGTTCAGCACACACATCTGCACCTGTTGTATAGTATGCACATACCCTATATACATCTCTTGCAGTTGTAAGACAGGCATATGTATCAGAGTAGGATTCACATGCGACATATGAATAATTACAATACCCCAGGTAGCTTGTCTACCAGTGACACACTCAGTATGGGACAACAGAGACTCCATTAGTAGTCATACATGGATTGGCCATGGAATGGAATACTATGGAATGGCCATAGGTGCTAGACAGCAGCATGTGAGTCCAGCAGGTCTTATTGCAGCCTAGTGTTTAATGTCCCATTTGACAACATTGCATTCCCCCTCCTGCATTCCATTACAAGCTTGCATGATTGACATACCTGTTATAGTGCTCAGGAGTTCCCTTACAACAATGCAAATGGTTAGGTTTGTGTAGTCGCAGTCTGTCTTTGTGTAGCTGGGTTGAGACCTGTGTTGCATAGGCAGAAGCTTGCCATTTGTAGGTACTGCTCATGATCAGGTGATGTTCTGTGCAACAATCGGTGTCCCCCACTTGCTACTTGCATCCAGTGCAGCTGTGTTGTCTTTACATTTGCCAATGCCATAGCAACACAGTGCTATAATTACGGCCTTCATGTGAGCCTTACCCCTTTTCATTGCCTGTGTGGAGGACATTATTGAGGTGTGGGAGCTACAGCTTTTCAGACAGTAGGTGGGAATACCTCTCAGGAGAGGACATGTGGAGACAGCCCAGCAACATGAAGAACAAAGCTCAAGAATTGGGTACAGATTGTAAGTCAGTAATGCTGCTACACACATAGAGGGTTGCTAGTTTAACAAGGTTTGTCTGGACATGCATTTTCTGCTTGACTTGACATCTGACAGTGGTATGTCTCTAACATACCTCTCAACTGTCCTGATGTCCACAGACTACCCAGGGATTTGCCTGTTATCTTTGGTCTGTTCCTCAGACAATATCTGTTTTTATGGAAGCAGTAGGATTATGTGAGGGCAGTAGTCAGTAACTGTTGACATCCATTGGTGTTTCAGAGATCATATCTTTCACGGATGTTATGTTACAACAAAGTCTGTGACACTGGCAACTGTTTCAGTTTGTAACACCATTATGTGAGATATGTCCCTCTTTCTGGACCCCTGGTCCCCAAGTATGTCATACTTTGTCCAGATATCTTGCAGTAAGAGGGTCAGAGGTATGTGATATCATTATTTAGTGACTGCACTCAAGGTATCATCCCATTGACCTAGCAGACTCCTGGAAGTGGAATGCAATGGTGGCAATGAATATGGTCTTACACTCTGGACATTCTGTGGAAATCTGTACATATAAGAGTTATGTATGTCTGGCCATTGTGAAGTGACTGCCTAGATTGTGTAGCAGTGTTGCATGTAGATGTTTGTTTGGCTGAGTAGGGAGAGTAGCAGATGTGAGTGTCACAGATTCATTTTTTATTTGACTGTGCATGTTGCTATGGCTGCAGTTGATCTATCAGGTTTGTATGTTTGAAGGGGCAGACTAAGATATGTCCTACAGCACCTCAGGATTCCCAGTACACTGTGAGTTGGGCCAGTATGTGTCAGTGTAGTGTGTGACTGGAAATCAAGATATGTTCATTCAAACAGTCATTGTACTCTATAGTTCATTTGGGGTACTGGTATGTTGATGTGACTGTGGTGCAAATGGTTGTGGGTGGACATTTATGCACCACTATCTGCTTTTCCCTACAGTTCCATCCCTGTAGTGCATGATACATTTGCATATACAGCTGTCATGGGTTTTTCCATTCAGTTACATGACTGGGGTCATACCTCCCCACTGTATAGATGTCTAGACACTGTCCAGATGCTTGGATCATATATTTTGTCTGTTGGCCACAACAGTTGGGGGGTTCTGAGAAATCACTGGAATAAAGTGAGCATTGACATCAGCAGATACTGACAGTCATTTGTGTTTCAAACTTGGAATCTATCTAACAGTGTATGTTAAAGCAAACCATGCCATTCTAGCAGACCTCTATGTGAATGACAGCCATATTTCAAAGATGTGTTTGCCCTTTATCCTCCCCCACCCCCGTTTGTCGGGCATTTGGTAAATGTGTTGACATAAGAGGATGGTTATCTGTTTGTATGTCTATGTAAGAAATAAATATAGCAAGCCCCTCTGCACCACCCATGTGGGGGGCTGTAACCCCACAACCCCCACTTAAATATTCTAACTCCATGGTCACTCTACCAGAAAAACACATGAATACACCACCACATGCCTACATCCCCCTCCCACACACACATCACACTCACAACACACACTTACACACTAAACCTCTAACCAACACAGTTAAACAGATATACTTACCTGCCCTTCCACCATACCGCAAAACCAGATGCGTTTATTTCAAACTCCTGATAGTCAGGATTTTGAAATTCACGCTTCTGGTCTTTCAGTAGTTTGGGGTTTCGGCTATATGGTCTTGAAAGTTTGAAATTCTGTATTTCAAACTTTCGAGATTATGTAGTGTTCCCATATATATATATATATATATGTATATATATATATATATATATATATATATATATATATATATATATATATATATATATATATGAGATCACTACATAATCTCAAAAGTTTGAAATACCGAAATTCAAACTTTTGAGACCATGTAGCCAAAACTCCTAATTACCGAAAGACCAAAAGCGTGAATTTCAAAATCCTGATCATCAGGAGTTTGACATTCGCACTTCTGGTGTTGCGGTCTGGTGGAAGGTCAGGTAAGTATCTGCATTTAAATGTGTTGGTTAGGGTTTAATGTGTAAGTGTGTGTTGTGACTGTGATGTCTGTGTGCGAGAGGAATGTAGGTGTGTGGTGGTGTTTTGTGTGTTTGTGTATGTAGTGCGACCTTGTAGTTAGAATATTTAAGTAGGGGGGGGTGTGAGGGGCTTGCACCCCACATGGGGGTGCAGGGGGGGGCTTGCATCCCTGCTCCTATGTAGTTTAGGTTTGTGTGTTTGTTTTCTGGGAGACGGTGTGGTTATGTGTATGTGTGTGTGGTGTATGTTGAGTGTACTTTTCTTTAGTTTGAATTTCGCGGTTTTGATGTTTCTGTATTTTAGTGTTTCGGGTATTTGGTCTCGGGATTTTGGATATGTTTGTAAAAACATTATATATTCCTACAGCTCAGATGTTGTAGAAGTATGTTGCTGTGATTGTTATGCACAGGGTCCTGAATTCCAGAGCTGAAAGTGATTACTTTTTTCATTGATGTTAAATGGCCAGAATGAATGATATGTTTGTAAAAGCATTCCAGATTCCAGCAGCTCAGATGGTGTAGTAGTACATTGCTGTGATTGTAGTTTACAGCACCCCAGGTTTGAGACTTGGCAGGGCTGGTTATTTGGTTGCCGGGCAGAACAAGAGCTGATGGAGACACAGTGATGAAGCCAGTTTTAAGTGGTGAAATGGGGGCAAGCAGCGGGTAAAACTTTACGAAAAGCAGTTTGGGATGTGCAGGACGGGTGTAAGAAAGGACTATAGTGCTACACTTTTTCTGCAGCAACAGCTTTGAATAATGTGTAGAATTTGGAATTTACAGCCTCACACTCCACAGTGAGGGGTGTTGGCAACAGACATTTGCAGAATAACCTTTGGGTTGATTGATTAGATTCACTGTACATGGGGGCAAAATATAGAGCTATGTATGGGGCAATGTTTTTTTTTTTTGTGTGACAGATGCCCTTTTTTGTAAGGTGAGAGTGGGATGTGGAGGAAGGCTGTAGGTATGTTTTGGGAGGTAGTTTGGGTGGGATAGATTGCATTTTCAGCAGACAAGACAGCAGACAGGGGTGGAATATGACACTTGAGGGTGGTAAACACCTTTGACAGGCAGGGTGGTTGGGAATCCAAAGCCCATGAGCCCCCAAATGGATACACTGGGACTGAGGTCCCCACCCATGGAGAGTCACCACTGCTCCTTCATGGCCCCAAAGGTGGCTGTGCTGGGGGCTGGACAGGAGGGGTGGCCTGACCCTCGAGGTGTGCCAGGCAGCCCACAATGTGGCACAACTGCCCACCCAACTCTGCTTGCATGGAGCTGTGCACCAAATCCCTGAACTGACTGCCAGTGACAAGATCCTGTCCGTGCCCGCTCCTGAGGGGGAGGGGGCACAGGCCCCATCCCCTCAGGCAGTTCCATCAGAAGGTGGTGCAGGACCAGTGGGCAAGGAAGTCCTGGGTTGGGTCCCAGATGTGTTGGGGCCTGGTGTCACAGCCAGATGAGGTGGGACAGGCAGATCCACTGGGATCTGCCTTCCCAAATGTGCTATGGTGTTGAGGTTTTAAAAAATATGTTGGTTAGTCATGAACAACACATTTCAAGATTAGTTATAATAGCATGCATGGGTGTTCCAATTAAACACATTAAACAGATTTGAAACAGTTGCATAGCAAAACATACACATGCATAAATGGAGCAGCAGTATGCATAGTAACAGCATGCCAGTAACATTAACAGCAACAGGCCACCAACAATGGTATTTGAACAATGTATGTTAACATGCAACCAATCAAATATATGAACAATAATAGAACACAAGTCCCAGCATTAGGTTTAGAGAAATACATACCCGTAGTATATGAATTATAGTATTGATCCAGATGAGGGGTGGGGGGAGAGACAAAAAGTCCATTAACAACTGTTTATGCTTCTATTTTCCACAGCAGTACTGCTCAATACTCTATGTCTCTGCCCTCACTTTACATCTGCATGTAGCCCATAGCTTCTGTAGCACAGACATACCTATTAAACTGTCAGCCTAGAATGGTATGGGGCAAACTGTGGCAACTCTGGGTACATGTCTAGAGGGGACTTGTACATGTCAGTGTTACATATCTGGCACAGAGGAGTACCCTGAACTGCTGTTATGTGAGTGTGCTACTGGCATACATCAGCTGGTTTCCTGTCTGTGTCTAGGGTTATTAGGAGCAGTGACAACTAGCCGAGACAGTGTAACACTTGAGAGACATGTATTGGGAAGAGTGCATGTTGTATGCATCTATCCTGCTGTCATTTGCAGGCATGTGATGGGGCAGTTGAACAGTTGTACACAGTTTATTAGTATACCCTTCATACAGCTACTACCAACATTTCCTTACCTGTAAAACATGTGGAGAAAATATCTGTTAACACTACCTGACTGTTTTTACATTTATTCTTGATTCCTTGTGTGTATATATGCACACATCTTAGTACCACTCCCTGGATTTGAACCATTTCTGGGTGTGCAAAATTCACAACTGAGATATTTCTCATCACACTGAGCTGCTGGGAAACTGCTGTTTTGTGGTTCACTGGTTTCTGCCTAATAGTCTCGTGTTTAGACAGTCTGAACTTGTAATCCTGTGATCCATGCATAACAGATAGTTATTGTACTGTGCATTAATCCTTTGGATTACTATACTCTGGCAAGCAAATGTTAACACAAGGCAATGCTGGATGGAACACACTTTGAAACTTTACATATTATTATTCGGGGTTCAGAGCTTAGTGTGGTATATATTTCACAATTCAGTTATATCTTGTTTTACAGCTCCACCATCATCATCATCATCATCATCAGCCCCCCTTTTCCCATTTTTCTACATGGGGTCGAGGTATCGTGTTAACTGTCGCCAACTCTCTCGATTCAGTGCCACTCTCCTGCCTTCTTCAACACTCATGCCTGACTGTCGCAGATCTTCTTTCACACAATCCATCCACCTCTTTTCTGGACATCTTCTCTTCCTCTTACCTTCTTTCTGTCTGTCCCAAATCTTTATCACCAGATTGTTTTCTGCTTTTCTACACATGTGCCCAAACCACCGTAATCTGTTCTCTTTGATCTTTTCTGCAATTAGAGCTACTTTGGCTTCTGCTCTTATGTACTCATTTCTTCATCTGTCCCAGTGTGCATCCTATCACCTTTCTCAGGCACTTAATTTCCATCACCTCTAGCTTCTTCAACTGTTCTGCTTTTACTGCCCAGGTTTCTGTACCATGCAGTAGTACTGGTCGCACCACTGTCTTGTACACCTTACTTTTCAGCTTCTTTGGCATTCTTCATTCATAGACTATACTCGATACTCTATGCCAGTTGGCTGCAGCCTCTCTGATTCTAGCTTTGATCTCTTCATTCAGACTACCCTTCTCCTCAACTACTCCTCCCAAATACTTGAAGCTGTTTACCTGTTCCACTATCTTCCCTTCTATCTCTATTCTCAGCTTCCTCTGATATCCCCAATTAGCTTCCATTACCACTATTTTATCTGTGCTTAGTTTCATCCCTTGTGCCTCAGATTTGCATTCCATTCTCCCATCCTTTGCTGAAGTACTAGCTCAGAGTCTGCCTGTACTGCCACATCATCTGCATACAGCAGCTTTGTTGATCCCTCCCATCCAACATGTTTGCTAATGTAGTCCATCACCAGTATGAACAGCAGTGGGCTCAGAGCTGAACCGTGATGTGCACCCATACCCACTGGGAACCCCTCTGTAAGGCCGATCACTGTCTGTACTTGAGTCAGTGGGTCCTTGTACATAGCCTGCACTAATTCTACCAATGTTTCTAGGACTTCAAACCATGGCAGCACCGCCCTGATTTGCTTTCCTGGGACCTTGTCATATGCTTTCTCCAAGTATAGGAATTCCCAGTTGGACTCTCCTCATCTCTAGCTTCTTATCAAGTATTTGTCTCAATGCAAACATCGGGTCAGTTGTGCTGCATCCTGATCTGAATCCAAACTGCTCAGCTCCCATTTTACATTCTACTACTCTTGGCATCTGTTTATCAATAACCCTCTCCAGAACTTTTATGCACTGTGATAGGAGTATGATGCCTCTGTACTGCCCACAGTTGTGGATATCCCCTTTGTTCTTGTACACTGGCATGAGTATGTTTATTCTCCATTCATCTGGGATACACCTTTATCTCCACACTATTAGTACCCTCAGGAGCCATTTCTCCTCTATCTCACCCAGCATCTTTATCATATCTGCTGTGACCTCATCTGATCCTGTTGCTTTCCCTGACTTCACCTTCCTTAGTGCTGTTCTTAATTCTTCTAGGGTTGGCTCCTCTTCTTCTCTCATCATAGGCTGTTTCTGGGGCAGTACAGCTTCTGTGGGGTTTTCTTCATTCAGAAGCTGCTGGAAATACTCCTCCCATCTGCCTTTGATGTCCTCTGGGCTGGTGAGCAGGTTTTTGCTAACATCCCTTATGAAGGGTGTCTGACTATCTTCTTTATCTTTCTGTCTTTGCCTTGCAAGCTGATATAGTTTCTTTGTGCCCCTTACTGAGTCACTTTCCAGAAGCAGGTACAGTGCCTCTGATGCCCTATTCTGTGCTATTGCAACTTCTTTCTTAGCTTCTTTGTTAGCCAACCAGTAGTCCTTCTTAGCTTGGTCAGTCTTTTCTGCCTCTCACATCTTCCTGCACTCTTTTTTTTCTTTTGATGACTTCCTGGACTTCTGCATTCCACCACCAGCTTTCCTTGTGTACCTTATTTCCATACCTGGCTTGGCCACATATCTTTCAGTAGTCATAACACATGCTGTTTTAAGGAGCTGCCATTCTTCTTCAACTCCACCTATTTCCTCCTCTTCTTGGGGTGCTAGAGCCCTGACTAATTCCTTGAACTGTTGTACTTTCTCTCCAGTCAACTTCCAGGTCTTCAGCCTGGTCTCTGTTGATCTTAGAGCCTTCTCTGACCACTACTTGCAGCTGATTATGGCAACAAGTGGTTTATGCTGTGGGCCATCTGTTTCACTGGGGATGACTTTGCAATCATGGATTCTGTCCTACTGCCTTTTACTTACTAGGAGGCTCCACCATCTACAGTTTTTCTTAACAGCTGGTTCACAGAACAACCTCAATTAGTGTATCCTGTCTCAGCCATATTTACTGTGGAGAACCTGTATACATTATATATGTCTACAACAACATACCATAATAAACACACCATTTTTTGTAGGATTTTTATTACACATCAATATTAGTTGGTTAAACTTTTTTATTTATTCATGTAACACAGTAACAGTATACCTACTAAGAGTAAGCAATGTACTCCTTCTTAGCTATTTGAACAATATACTGCAAAATAGTTTTGTACTCACCAGTCTATAGGCACAGCCTCAGCAGTCTGTTAGCATGTGCTTCTATGTTACTAGCCCTTTCTGCTGCAGCTGTAGGTGAGAAAAATAAACATTATGCATACCTGTCTATCATATTGTCAGGCTAGTATTTGTTACAAACTACTTGATAGTGATACTTACTCACTACTGGAGCATTCCATGCCCATATTGGATTGACTGGGCCAAGAGTGCCTCCTTCCACCACTTTAGGTCAGCATAGTGGTGCCATACCTGCTCACCAGTCCAGGGATGCCAGTAGCACTGGTGAGATCATGATTGAGATAGCCCCAGGCCTCCACTTTGTATTCTGAGCCCTGATACTGGCCCTGCAGCAGTCTCTCCTCATGGTTTTGTACAAGGAGTCCAGCTATGACCCTGGAATCCTGAATGCTCCAATGCTGTGCCCAAAAGAGCGCTCCTTCACCTACACCACCCATAGTACCTGCACAGATGAACTATAACAGGTTCTGGCTATATTCCCACCTGTGCCATTTAAATAAAGTGATATTCCCACCCTTTGTCATCATTGGACCATTTTGAACATGTTAAGCTAAGCTAAACAATGCGCAAATCTGCTAAGCTGAGTTTAGCAGTGCTTGAAGGGGTAATTGCTGAGCACTGCTTAACAGTGCTCAAATCTGCTTAGCTGAGCTAACTGTTGCTTAGCACTCACATCTAAGTGATGCTTAAACCTGATAGGCATAGCTGAGCATTGCTAACCATTGCTCACTTTTCATTTTTAAAAAATTATCAGACTAATCATTTCATTTAGTAAGTGTATATGATTTACTTTTCATGGCATCCCTCTATGTGCTTTCATTACATTAGCAAAGGGTGTGACTAAACTGTATGGGACACTTGTGTATACATGGGTGGTTTCACATGTTATATGCACTCACACTTCTATTTTATACCAGCTACACTACCCTGGTTGACAAAAATCAATTACTACATGCTTTAAGATAAAAATAATGATTTTAACGCTGCTTTCCCATGTAAAAATAAATTGCTTGTTTTGGTACCTGAACCATGAACACCTGTATGTAAAGCTGGGACTCTAACCACTATACTACCTCAGTTTGGAAATTTTAGCTGTATATTTATATTTATCTCCTCTGGGATATTTAAGCAATGCAGGCAGAGGGCCATAACTCGCACACCCACTCAGCTATGCTTAAACATGCCTTAGTTTGAAAAAAAACAATTGAACTATTTATATCCTTATTCAGCTTTGTTACTCTAGGATGTTGACGGGTACATGAGGCAGGCATCTGAGCATTCTGCAGACGCCTGTACAGCTGATAGCATACCTCTCAACTGTACAGATTTCTGTAGAATGTCCAGATTTGTGCCTTTATATGTTTGGTCCGTTTTTCATAATATTGTGGCTGTCTGGCAAATTAGTGACAAATCATTAAAGATTGAAGATAGAAAATAATGACAGACATTTGAGTTTTAGACTTCATGCCCTTCTGAAAGTTCATGCTAATGCAAAACCTGTTATTCTATCAATTTTTTAGTTTGTAAGATAAATATTTCTAGATTGTCCCTATTTGTTCCACTTTTTTTATGGCTTTGTCCAGATGCCTTACTCTAAGAGGTTGAGAGGTATGGTTAACGGCTATGGCAGTATGACATTTTTACAATGCAGGGCATGCATGACAGAACCTGTCACACATCCCCTGCATTTCCTTTATCATCTGCTGGATATTTCAGTGTCTGCGGACACTGACATAGCTATTTTATTAGCTGTCAGTGTCCACGGACACTGATAGCACTTGCAAAGTGCTGTACAGCACTTTTGCAATGCCTGCATTTGTTTCCTGATCTGCTACTAATTTCAGTGTCTGCAGACACTGGAAGAACCTTTGTTTTTGGTTTCAGTGTCCGTGGACACTGAAATGCATTAGGAAAGTGCCGTATGGTACTTTCTGAGTGCAGGGAGCGTGTTCGTAGTCCATGCACTACTTAAACACGCCCCCTGCACTCGTTCATGGTTTGTGTCCATTTAGCCTTAACAGCAGTGCACCTTCATGAATATGCAAGGCACGCTGCTGTGGCTACATGGACATGAACCACTCTGTGCAGGAATAGCACTATTCCTGTATGGAGTTTATTGAATCCCGGGGCTAGTGAATAACAAATATAATGGTACTATACGTTTATCCGAAGTGTTCTCAGGTCATAGTTACAATTCTGTCTCCTCTCTGTGCTATGTTTGGGTCCAGTGTGTATAGTTCTTTTTCCATATGATCTAATTTAATTTCAGTATCTGAAATTATCTGTGTGTTACTAAGACAATGTATCACTCCCTTTGTTGAGTCAAACTGCTTTGCATAAGATTTTGTAACTACAATTATAATCAGTTGCATCTGAGAATATGTTTTAGAATTTACACATATTTTATCAATTTGTACATCTTTACTCCTCCCCCATCTTATGTATATATACAATAGTTTCCTACTATACTTAACATCTTTATAAAATTTTCTTCAAAATTCTCTTGATCTTGTCTCACATGTTTAATTTGTCTGTCCAGCTTGTCTATTTCAGTTTCCACTGTTATAGTTTGACCCCTGTTCCATTTCTTATATTTTTGCCTCTCATCTTAATCAATTATCTTGTTCTTATGGAAATATATCTTCTTGACCTTATATGCCTAGATCCTGATGTTAAACATATAGCCACATTCCTTCTGCATTTTCCCCACTGAATGCATTGTTCCAATTGTTTTACATCCATATGGTCTATTATTAATCTTCTGTGAATTGGTTTAAATTTCAGTTTGGCAGAATTATCTAGCAGCAATTTAACCGTTATAACTCCATAATCACTGCGCATCAACAGAAGTAAAACTTGACAATAAACTAACACTCATTTCCTTAGGAACACAAACAATGTCTAATATATTCTACTGTTTGGTAGGCTTTTTAACAATCTGAAGCAGTTCCTGAATATACATTGTAAATAATCTTCTTACTAATGTTGAATCAGTGTTATTCCAGTCTGTTTCTGGTAAATTTAAGTCCACAGCTAATATTATTTTCCCTTCCTGTGCTGCAAGCCAAAAATGTATGAATTCCTCTAAGCCATTAGCACTTGACTTCAGCCATCTGCATACTCCAGCAATTGTTATATGCTGCAGGGTTGTCTTTATTTTCAGATTTACACAATCTTCTGTATTTATGTTATCATTGAACATGTAATAATCATGGGTGTCATAACAATCTTTAATCCATATTATAATACCTACAGATATATTTTTTTGTTAGAATGTCTGTTGCAGTAAAAACATTTATACAGTGACAGAAATGGTTTCCTGCCATTGTTCTTTAATCATGTTTCACAAACAACAATAATATCAATCTTGTGGGAAGGCAGCAAACTTTTCAGTTGAAAAAGAATATTATTACTAATGCTCCTTGCATAGGTTCATAAGAGATTATTAGGCTAATGGCTTAAGGGCCTTTACAAGACTAGCTAATATAACTCAGTTACCCAATATATGGCCCCTACCATCAGAGATACTTCAGATGTTAACTGTGAACTGTTAAATTTCTGACCTTATATATTAGCTGTAAAAATTATTTCTCTTTATGTTGACAAATGCATGCCATCTTTTCTAAATATGTGACTGTTGCATGACTCCCAAAGTCTTCCTCCTGCCACTATCTCCCTCGGTTGATCTGGATTTCAAACCCTCACTACTACACAACAATAACAACTGCAATCCATATTTTCTTAGTGGCTCAAGTGATAGAGAGGGCAGGAAAATTGGAGTGAGTGAACATTGCTAGCTCAGCCTTTTTAGGAAGAGAAAGGCAGTTTTGGTCCACCAACTTAGTGGAGGTTGACATGACCACTGGTGCAAAACACACTGAGCTTGGACCTCATGAGCACATGCTACAGAACATACTGGAAGCTCTTTGCAAGCCCGGGGATGATGTTTACAGAGAGGCATATATACCATCCAAGGTTTCACAGCTACCACAGAGATTCAGATAAATGTTGAGGGCATTAGGAGCTCCAGCATGGAGTACTTCATAATTTTTTTCTGCCTTAAGAATACAATTGTCTGTAAATATGTGAAGTCAGGCTATCTACCTTCCCCAGCTTCTTTCTTTTTTTCAATTCTTAGCACGCCATTCATGTTTGTTTTTTCATTCCTGTATGTACATTCTTGTATTCCACCCTTGTGGATTTTATCATATTCCTCTTTATTAATCTGGCTTTATATTCTGAGTCTCTATGCATTAAAATTTACGTAAGAAAATCCTCACTTAAAATGTTCCTGTCTTTTAGCATCATACATGAAATTCTAATCTACTATATCAAACACCATTCTGATATCAAAAGTGTCACCTCCAATATCCCCCACTCATGTCCAGTTTAGAAAACTGGTCAATGTCTACCAATTATCTTTACTCTGCCTCACATTCACAAAGACCTACTTCTTCTTTACTATTTTTCCAGAACTTTACCTAAATGCCTGGTCTCCGGAAGGGGATGGCATTGGTGTTCCCCCTTCATGTACTTCCAGAAGGCATGATAATTAACTTGTACTTAGCAATGTGACAGTTTGTTAGAACAACAGTGAAAGTTGGTCATATCCTGGCCTTTCTACCTTTACACTTTTAACTAGGCATTATTCAGTTTGTGGGTGCTAGGAGGTATATATAACAAAAAAATGAATTCAAAATACAAAACTAATGGAAGGTTTTGCCATGGTCTGTTTAGAGTGAGTGTTTTGTGCTGTAAATCATTTGGTGGAATCAGTTTTAGGTATATTGTGCATGGTGCCTTGGAATGTTACTTCTTCATGCTGCATTGAAAGTCCTGAGGCTGTTTGACATGCTGTTGTGGTGGTGCATTTGTTACTTGTTGGTCTGGTTTATCTAGCAGAGTGTTTTATTTTATTTTTTTTATTTATTTATTTTTTTTACAGTACAGGTGATAGGTAATAAAGCAAAGAGGGATAAAATGGAAGGAAGGGAAAGTATTAAAAAATATTATTTTTAATTATTTGTATTTGCAAAAGAATTTTGAGGACAGTTAATCAATGTGCAGTTAATATTTTCCAGTATGTTGGATATAACGGCATTGAAGAATCACTGGGCCAGTATAGTTGCTGAAGCCAAGGCATTGTTTAAAGAGGTAGGAGCCACAGATCCTATTCAGCTTGAAGCAGTAGAGGGTCAACCGTGCAATGCAAATCAGGGTGGCAGGAATAGGCAAAAGAGGAAAGCTGATGTATCCAGGATGGAAGAGCTAATGGCAAATCCACAGGAAGCAGTACATTTGTTCCAGCAATGCAGACAGTTACAGGTAATTAGAATATTTCTTATGCTGGTAATGTGAGGGATTCAGGTCTTGACCTAGAGGTAGGCTGGGTGGGTTTTTATAAGATCTCAGCTCAGAGTGCAGGGTTAGGTTGCAAGATTTGCTACACCCAGGTATAGGGGAGCAGCAGGAAGGTAGGTTGCAAGTGGAAGGACTGTTTGATAATTTAGAGCCCTGTATGTAATGCAGACAACCAGATTTGGATCATTTAGGTTTGGCATCTGGCTAAGTAGCTCCTTGGATTTTGCCTGTTAAGAGCTTGCCATTAGTGCTTTTAAGAACACAGTCAGGGTTACTTTCAGAGTCAAGTTTAGTTGTGACACCACATATTCTCTCAACAGTTAAAGAAAAGATATGGAAACAAGAATATGTTGGTGTATTTGAATTGATCGATGCTAACAGTGCACAACATCTAGCAGAAGCAAAAGCCTTTGGGGTGCAGGACCTGGCTGCAGATTTGCCATCATTAGGAAGGAGGAAGTTAGGCAGGAATAGACCAAGAACTTGGGACAGGTGGGTTCAGGATTTTATATATTTCATGGCAGTCATCTTGGAGAAGGATTCTTTACAAGCTTTGCCATTGTTAAATTTTATTGCCATCAGAGAAGCTCAGCATTTGTGGAGGGACAACACTTGGTTAAGGTATGACCAGCGCTTTAGCAAAATAAAAACAATGGACAAAAGGCCCAAGTGGGAGTCCAGATATGCTGACATTTGCTTGACACCATCAGGGGGATAAAGCAGGGGGCCAAGTGTGGGTCACTTCAGATGATAATTATAGCAGAGCTGTTTTTTGTTAGGCTTTTAATGTTAGCAGGTGTTTGTGGCTTAAATGTTGCTTTACTCACAATTATTCAACTTGTGGAGGTTCACACAATGCAGGGTATTAGTAGAGGAGGAGTGCAGTCAGATGCCAGTAGGCCAGGCCCAGTCGGGCTTAGTAATGGAAGAGCATGGAGGATTGCTCGATGTGTAAGAGGTCACTTGGACTTTCATGGACAAACATGAAGGTCAGGTTATATATTTTCCTGTTAATATGTAAGTGTTGTCTTACTTGTTAAGACATCATCTAGCTCATGCAGCAACGGATTTGTTCGTTTTGGGGTTTTACTCAAGTTTTAGTTTAAAGTCTCAGGTAAGAAGTAGCCTTAAGATTCCTAAGAATTTGAAGACACTTGGATTGGAGGTAGCACTGCATTGTTAGGTGAAGAAGTAGAGGCCAGTAGAGTATTAGGTCTTTTAGAAACCCCTCCATTTAGTGAGTTTTGTATTTTTCCACTTGGTTTGGCTCCTAAAAAGAGGGATGGTGAGTTTCGTCTGAGTCACCATTTGTCATTTCCTGAAGGCACTTCAGTTAATGACAATATATTTAGACATCAAGAAAAGGTGCAGTATGTATCTTTGGATGATGCTGTTAGCATCATTTGGAGTTTGAGGGACCCAAGGCTTATTAAGTTTAATATTGAATTGACCTTTCATTTGGTACCTGTTAAGCAAGATGGTTGGCCTTGGTTAGATATGTGTCAAGGGGAGGAGTTTTATTTTTATATGGCAATGTCTATGGGGTGTGCTATAACATGGGCCATGTTTTAGATATTTAGTATGACTTTACAATGGATTTGGTGGTAGCAATCCCATGGAAATTTACCAGTACATTACTTGGATTACTTATTATTAGTTGTGGAAGGTGAGCAAGCGGCACATGCAGCTGAGCAATCTTTTAGTGATTTGTATAGAATTTTCCATTAGGCATTGATAAGGTAGAAGGTCTCAGAAAGAAGCCAACGTTTTTTGGGTAAGAGATTGATCCATAAGAAAGCTTATTTACTTTTCTCTTGGATAAATTAGCGATATTGAGAGACAGGATGAGTGTTTTTGCATCTAAGGTGTGAGTGGGTGAAGTCATGGAAGTTGCTTGGTTTATTAAATTTTATGGGTTGAGCAGTTGGTCCAGGCTGGATGTTCTGTAGATCAGTGGCTAATTTGTTGAGAGGTGGGTGTCACAAACATTACTGGGTGCTGGTGAAAAATATGGCTAAACAGGACATTGATATTTGGCTACAGTTTTTGGAAGAATTCGATGGGGTATCCTTTTGGCAGGAGGATTGGGTTTTGGGAGATGAGCTGTCTTTGTTTATAGATGCTGCAGGGAACATAGGTATGACAGCAATGTTTAAGGCAAAATGGTTTGCAGTTGAGTGGCTGATCTGGGCAGTGATGGTAGTTTGTCAGGATGATTTGAGGAATAAGAAGATGATTTTTCATTTAGACAATGAGGCTGTGGTATAAAAGATTTTGAATAAGAACTAAGTCTGCTTTGGAGCTATTGTTGTTATGGAAGTTGGTTTTGCTTAGTTTGAAGATTAAGTTATTGCTTTCTTTTCAACATGTTACCAGCAATTTTAATGTGTTAGTTGATTGTCTCATTTTCAGTTCAAAAAAGTTTCACCAACTAGTTCCAGACACAGAGTTGCATCCAGTTCCCTTTCAGTGGAGGTCTGAAGGATTAGCGGGTTATAGCAGAGTAATGGGCTAGGTCTATGAGAAATGCTTATCATGTGGCCATCTCTGTAGTCATGGCTTTTAGGCATCAGCTTCAGCAAAGGAGATGATCTGTGGGGTTAGTTTGCTAGTATATTATTTATTGATGGACTTTGGGTGAGGCTGTAGGTACAGTCAATGTGCTCTTGGTAGTTATTTAGTGCCATGGTGAGATTGTTACTCTAATTTGTTGCTACAAAACAGTGGAGCACGATTAGAATGTTGAAAGGCTGAAAAAGGAACAGGTCAGCTAGGTTTGATTCCAGACTTCCATTAGGTAGACTTCTTTTAAGAATACTATTGCATGGGTTTAAAGTAGTTGTTCACTCCTTCAGAGTGCAGGTACTGTGGTCGGTGTTAGCGTTGTTAATGTATTTAGTGCTTTTCACATCACTGAACTGTCAGGTAGTTTGTATTGGAGAGATATTTGTATTACCAGGGCTGTGGCAATGGTTTGGTTATGCATATCTAAAGCATATCAGATCAGACAAGGTCAGCAAGTTATTTCTTAAGTGATTGTGGAAGAGTTGTGGCTGCTGAGATGGGCTATGTTATATTCAAAGCTATGTCCCTCGGTTGAAAATCATTTGGTCTTTCAAAATAGTATAGACGAGGCCATGTCATCAGTTCTGTTTGTACAGGTGGTGCAGAGAAGGCTTTGGTGAGTTAAGGTGTTACTAGTGAATATTTTTAATCCCATTCCTTTCAAATAAGGAGGGCATCAGAGTTAGTCTTAGAGGGTAAGTCAATTTAAGTTATAAAATGAGCTGGGAGATAGCTTTCTGATGCATTTTTAGCTTATATTCAATGATTTTGTTGTTTATTTCAGTTGTGCTTGGTTGGTTGTTTTATAGGCCACAGCAACATTGTAATTTTGGGGCATTCTTTTGTTTATTTAGCAACAAAGCAGTCTTCAATTCAATTTCAAGGAAGATTATTAGTACTTGATCCAGTGAAATGGGATGTCATTTGGGTTGGTTCAAGAGGGATGCACTATCATCATTTGTTTGGGAAAATGAAGTCTTTGAGGTTACATATCAGTGATATTAAAGTGGTGATTATTTAATTAGGTGGTAATGGCTTGGGATCTGTACCTAAAAGAAATTTGTTAGCACAGAAAGTTAAGGATTTTGTTTCACTTAAGTAGAGGTTTCCTAGGGTTACCTTTGTGTGCTCTGAGATTGTACCTAGATTGGTCGGTGTCATGCTCATCATTTTGAAAATATTGAGCTCATTGATTTGTTAACCACGGGGTGACAGGGGTATTTTTCCGTTAGATACCCAGGTCTTAGCTCATTATGAGTTTAGAGATGGGGTCTCCAGTTGGTTTAGTTCAGATGAGGTACACCTGAGTGAGGTGGGTCTCACATCTGCTTAATGTGAATCTGGCCTTGTTGACAAAAGGCATTTTGGTAGATAAGTGGGGTTTCAGCTGTGAACGAAAGGGGAACAGCCTATGGGTCAAGCTGGTGGGCTGTTTAAAGAGGTCCTGAAGTAAGACCCCCTCTAATCTCCTTCCTTGACATGTTTAGGGGCAACAGCACACTACTCAGTTTGGTTTGGGTCATTACAGTAAGAGGAATAACACTGTTGTTAATGTAGACTGAGTGGCTTAATGCTTCCTTGTTTTGCTAAGCTGTACATTTTGTTTTATATAATGTCAATGTACTGTTTTAATGGTGAGTAGTTTATGCTACCCTAAGTGGTAGAATGCTTAAATAATGTTTGGATGATGAATTTTAATACATATGTTTAGTAAGTTTTAAATCATGAGTTGTACTGTCTTCAATGGTGTCATTACTGCATTGGATGGGGTATATTATAAACATTGTTGTCTATATAAATGCTTTTTCTTACTGTACATAACTGTTGCTTTGACAAAAATATCTGTGTATTATAAGGCATAAGAGACAAAAGTGTTGATCTCCTTAAAATAATTACTATAAATAACTAAGAAATGAAAATGTCAGCATTTTTCTATTTAAAACAAAAAAGTGTTCTGTCTGTACTAGTTGCATGTTATTTGATGAATGCTGGCTGTCAATTAATGATAGTCAGTCATAGATACAAAAATAAACATAATGATAGGTTTAGAAGGAATATATGTGACCATAAAACCTCTAAACATTTGGGGTCACTAGCCAAAACAGCAAAACTCCCAGGATCATAAAGCACATTTTTTTTCCAGGAGGCAAGTCTCCAAATGAATCCTAATGTGGAGGCCCCCACACCCCTATATTATTTACATACGTATACATAATATATATAAAACCAACTCTAGGATTGCACAAGCTCAGAAAACAGAGAAAACAATGAACTATGCCGAATATCTCCAAAGTGTTTTATCAGCCCCTGTTGTATAGTTTGAAGAGTAGTCTTAACTTAAAGAATATTTTTGAAAGTGGACCTAGCTTTACCACTGGGTTGGATAGTAAGGTCAAAAAAAGTACCTTAATTGTGGCTGGTGTCCACAATGTCCTTATATGATGAATGGTTCTGAATTGTCCATTCCTCATTGGATTCAATTCTGAGAAGTTTTAGGTATTATAATTGTTTTACCAAAGGGGGTTGTTTATTTAGCTCATTGCCTTGTTTGTTGTTCCTTCTATGTGGGTAAAACAGAGTGAGCATTAAAAAACAGAGAGTATGAACACCTTTATGAGATTAAAAGAAAGGTGGATACAAACACGCTGTATAGACATACTACTATGTATAAAGATGCTAACTTTAAGTTTTGGGTTTTAAAAGAGGTCATCCCCCATGAAGGAGGAGGTGAAAGGAAGACCAAATTAGAATACAGGGAGCTTATTTGGCAGTTGCGATTAAATGCTTGTTGTGTAACCCCTGGTATGAATGACCATTTATCCTTAGTCCCTGCCCTTAAGTTGAGGGCATTGAAATACTAAATAGCTCTATTCTAAGCATTTTAACATCTTTTTACTGTTTTTATTTTGTATGCATTTTGATATTGTGATTTTATTCCTCTAATGTGATAATTTTGTACTTGCAAACAGTGTTATGCAACCTGCATGCAATATTTTTATTCATTCTCAAGATATTCATTGTTTTAATTGAGTAGTAATTTAAATGTTTTTATTGCTTGTATAATTGCTTTATTGTTCACCCAATTACATCTGTTTTTTGTGGCTATTTTATCCCTGTTAGTGTGATATTTTTATTCTGAAGAAGTCTCCAGTAGAGAGACAAAAAAAGCTAAATCAATTAAAATCTGAGTAAAGGAAATGGTGATTTTTGTTTTTTCCTTTTTTTTTGTGGTGCTGCCATTCTTCTTTTGGTTATTTGTACAGTCCTTCTTCCTGGGTTACTACAGTTCTTTGGTTATTTTGTTGTACAAACTAAAGTGCCTGGTGAGAATCTACATGGATACTGGGAAAACACGACTTAACCTAAACTGTATCTTGTTGCTGGAAATGAACTCAGTACCCTTGAGCTCTGAAAAGGCAGCTCTAATGACTGTGCACCATGTCAACTATATGTTATTAAAGATAGCTTTGGACACACCTATGTGTGTAACTGTCTGCATTCTCCTGAATTCAGTAATAGGTCTCAATCTAATCTTCCTAGAATGAGAGTTAAAAAGTATTCCATGCTGACCATTTTAGATGCATTAAATCTTCCAGAATTTTGATTTCTGCTGCTTGAAGAAATGCCTCAGATATTTTGTCTCAGCATTCAGTCAGTGGCACTAATGGAACATTCTTTAAGGTAATTCTACATTTAGAGTATTCTAAATTAAATGTATAGCCTTCAATATGTCAAAACAGCTGTCAAGAACAACACAGCAAACCTTTGTGAAACAATGAAAGGCTTGTCAGAATTTAACTATTTTTAACTACTTGTGGAGATTATTTTAATCTAATGAATGTCAGTCTATTAATCTGAATTTATCTTTACAGCAAAATGTTGATATTCTTCAAGAACAACAACTTAAAATGACATCTTCAAAGAGTACTTGTCAAAAACTGTATAAAATGTTGTAAGTCTGATGCTAACTACAAAAAATACATGTTAATACATGCCATTATCTTCACCAAAAGAATAATTAAATACAGTAAAGTAATGTCTGGGATCATAAATTCTCAAAGATAGTAGGTTATACTTTATGCAATGGTTATCTATGTATACTCATCTTTGGCACTGAGAAAGCGCCTCGGTTAGCTTTCTGTATTGAAGTGTGAGAATGGTTGTAGAGCATTAAACATACCAAATAACACAGCATTTATGATTTTGACAGCCTGTCTAGAATAATTAATTACAAAACTCAAATAAATTTATCTTGTCGTAACACTTAAATGCCATTTGATGAAGACATGATGCTTTGAAATGACAATGTGATATCATGCTTTGAAATGCTTCATAATTAATGCTCATCTGAGAATTGTGAGAACCTTTGTTTACTTTATCTGGTAGCAGATTTTACGTGAATATGATAACATAATAAGAAAAAATAATTCACAATCTTAATGTTTAGAATGCCGTGACTCTAAAATGAACGGACATCAATTACTTAAACATATGTTCTCTGTAAGCACACCAAAGCAATGTTACTGCTACATTTGACAATAATCTTCCTTATTTTTGCTTAACTATGCACTTTATTTGTTTACCACTGCCTGTATATCTACCAGTATGCATGTATGCCTCTATCTGACTAGTTATTTTTTTCTCTCTCCGTTTAAATCATTTTCTTGTTTTAGACTCCTCATGCTATACTTTTTAGCTATCTGCTGCTATGTGTTCCTGCTGTTTCTAACTTAGCATCCCTGCTATTAACCCCAGCACTAGGACTGCTTCTGCTGTAGGCAGGGTGGGAAGAGTGGGAAACATGGAGCAGAGACTCTAGCAGCATCACATGTATTGCCGTATATGCAATGGTATTTTTCTGAGATGTCCTAATTAGGTAGAACTGCTGACATAGTGTGTATCATCACAATTCCAGCCTGACCCTCTCTCTCTCTTTTAGTCTAGTTATCAATTAATTTATAGGTTCATAGATTCATAGTTCTACACCAGGCCAATGAAAACTAGGGCCCTTATAAGCCTAACCATGCAACCCAAATGTGACCCATAAATTTGATTTATGTAGGTGGTGATTTACTGACTACCTCTGTCCATCAGAGACATAGAAGTCAGACCAGGGTGAATTTCTGATTACCCATCCATTGGTCCAAGTTGCTCTGAAAAAGGGATAGAGAGGAACTCTACTTGACAGGGATGGGAAGCCTGTTCCAGAGTATGGGAATTCTCTTAGAAACATATATCTCTCCAACAAGTCCTTTTTATGTTGCAAGCAAAATTTAGGTCTTTTAATCTAGTAGTTCTAATGCTGTTTGTTTTGCAGATGTGTAAAAGGTTCAACAAAACAGAGTCCAGGGATGACCCTGTATGCCAGGCAAAGATTACCTTTCAGAAGTCTGTATGATACCGAGTAAACAGACAGAGCTTTGATGTGATCAGCAATGGATATTGTTAACTCTCTGTATTCTTTTTGTGAGGAACCATTGTGGATGTGCAAGTTGCTGCATGTGTCTGGTCAGGTGCATACCAAAGGGAGGATTATACACTATGATGTGTCTGATAAGGGAAGAGTAGAGTGGTGTGATGACTTCTCTGGATCTAGATGCCATGTCCTTGCTTATAAGATGAGCAACATAGAACAATTTTCTTACTACCTTTGATACATGCTGGATGAAGGCTAAGTTAATATCTACACGAGTTCCCAGATCCTTGACTATTGAATCAACATTTAAGGGTGTTTTATTGATGAAGTAGTTACCAGGATGGTAAACTTCACAAAAGGTACTATAATGCATTGCTTGGTATTGAGGTTTAAGCTATGGCTTTGGCACAAAGTGTTTGTCTGTGTTAGATATTCCTAAAGGGTGTTCTCATCTTGGGGAGATTCAATGACTGCTCCCAGTTTACAATCATCTGGAGACTTGGTCAGACAAAGGCCTTTGACACTGGCTTTGACATCTGAGAATTATTAGAAAGGCTCACCCAGACTCTGCTACACTTTGGTGTAAAGGAAAGGTTAGTTTGCTTTTTATTTGTTGTATTTTGTATTACTTTATTGCCTTTTTATATTTTGAATACTGTGATTTGTTTTCTTTACCTTGCGTTTTACTTGTATGTTGCTTTTAACTGCATATTAAAACTTCAAAAGAGACCACAGCTCTGTCTCTTGTGAGTCAGGCAGAAATCTTTTCCTCACCCTCCCACCCGCTTACTGTCGTGTTCTTAAATACCACTGTCTTTCTAGGTGCCTGCCTCTTATGTTAATTTGACATTATATCTCATTTCCTTTCTGCTTTCACTGGCTTGTGTGAGTAAGCACAAAATTATCATTTTGTGAAATCACCCCCCTTCAACTATTTAAATTTATTGGCCATCCTACTGTATTTCATAGTACCAGAATGCAAAAGTGACCACCCCCTTTCAATCTATCTTGCTGTTTTAAAATAGTGACTCTCCAATAAAACTTAACTTTTTAGACCGGTAAAACTTAAGTTACCTACTTTCACATCTAACGTATCTAGTGTGCACTGCAGTGTTAAGGGTAAACCTTTTTTTTTCATCTTACCTTTAAGCATCCCTGTGACTAACACTTGCTCTAATACCTTCTGGAAAGCAATAGGAAGCCTTAAACTCATGCAAGCACTCAACTCTCCTTGTTAATAACTGCTGGAAAGCACTAGGAAGCCTTAAACTGATACAAGTACTCAACTCTCCTTGTTAATAAGGAGAAATCAATCGTAGGCACTAAACAGCCTTTAATTGCAAAGTACCTTGGTAAGGCAAGGGAAAACATCTCCTGTACTTTACAAAAAAGCACCAAACCAGGCATGTCCAAGGGTCAGCCTCCGGTGATTTCTTCTGTTCACCTGGTGAATCTGGGCATACTGGGGCAATGCAGCAACTGCGTCATGTACACAGATAACCCTCTCCTCCTACCACCCAATAGTACAAACTGTGAGAGATGCACTTACATAGCCAAACTGGAAGCAAAGCTCTCTCCACCCAAGACAGTGCTTGACAGTCAAAAGGAAAAGATTAACACCAGCACTACACCTCAAGCAACACATAGCCCTTATAAACCCACACCACCAACAACCACACATAGCAACATTAAATCCACATATGCAGAGGCCCTTAACTGTAACCTGCCCAGGCAACAAGGACCTCCGAAGCTGAAATGCAAACAAACACCAATCACAACCAAAGTGTAACATAGCTCACAATACCAGTGTGCCACCCAGCAATAGCCCCTAAGGCAAGAAAATGTACCTACCACTTTAGCCATAGGTGACTCTATAGTCAGGCACACTGATGTCCCACTCACCAGGCTGAACAAGGAGAAAATTACAGTCAGCTGCTTGTCGGGTGCCAGGATCCGCCACATAACGCATGCACTCAAGTCACTCCACAACAAGTACAAATATGACTCTGTCATTGTCCATGTTGGAGTGAATGACTTGAGACGTACCTCCCTGGACTACACGAAAAGAAACATGGGGGAGCTCTCGGATCATGTGGTCCAGGCAGGTATGACCTTAGCCCTCAGTAGCATCCTGCCTTCGCCCAGAATTATACCACAATCTAAGGACTAAATGAATGACTTCAGCAATTGGCTAAGCTTCTGGAGTCATTCAAAGGGGATCCAGTATCTGTCTGGCTGGGACAACATGATCGACAGACCACGATGCTTTACCAGAGATGGGTCTGAACCTGTTGCCCCTGGGATTCAGATTACTATCTAAGGCTCTTGCCACCCCTATAGTGCCTTTTTTTAGGCAAGGTTCAAAGGACAAAACCACTACCATAATGGGTACAAGCATGCAAATTCTGAAGGTAATGCTACTCAATGCTAGGGGTCCAAACCTCAAAATGCACTCTCTCGAGGCACTCCTAAAAATGGAGAACATCGATATCTGTGCAGTAACTGAGACCTGGTTCAAGGCTCCAGAGAGCACCCCTGCAATACCAGGCTACAACTCTTACCACACTTTGCGGCCACCAAACCAGGACCGAAACATTAAAGGTAGAGGGGTGTCCATATTCACCAAGAATATTCACACCACCAGGCTAGTTGCCCAACACAATGCATCTGAAATTCTCCAGGTGCAACTAACACTAGATAAGACTGCAATCCAAATTGTAGCTTGCTATAGATCCCCCACCATGCCCCAGGATTCACTACACCTTTGTAAACATACTGGAAAATGTTAAGATACAACTAAACACCCTAATACTGGGTGATTTCAACTACCTTGCCATTAACTGGGAAAACTACTCGTGTACCAACACCTTTGCCCAACGGTTCTTGGAATTCATAAATTCCAACTTTCTGGATTGACTAATCCATAGTCCCACCAGTGGCTCAAATATCCTAGACTTGGTCATTACCAACATGGGAAATTGATGCTCCACACCTATGATAACCCCTCGTTGGTCAGGTCTGACCATAAGCTAATCACCCTTAAAATCCACATCCCACCCCCACCCCCTAGTAAGGAAACCTCTATAAAAAACTTCTCCAAAGACAACTTCATGCTACTCAAGTCAGAAGTGACAAACTTTATGACACCCATGCCGACGGGAACTGAAAGTTCGACTGCTGAATCCTACACTAAGGCACTGTACGAGCACATCCACTCATGCAAGAATCGTGCCATCCCAAATAGAGCCAAGATGCTCTCCTCCAAAAAAAGGAAGCCAATCTGGTGGTCCCCTGCCATAAACTTTACAACAAAAGGAAGAAATTGTTGCAGAAAAGAGGAAAATCCCAGGATGCAAAAAAATTCCCTTACCAGCCTCAGTAAGAAGCTGAGATCCCTCATAAAATCCTCCAAAGCTAGTTACAAAAATAAAATTGCCAAAGATTCCAAAGACAACCACAAGGCATTCTATAACTATGTCAGTAATCTAAATGGCAATGTTCAGATCTGCTCTGAGCTAGAACAGAATGGCATTAAATATATTGATCCCAAGCATATTGCCAATATACTGGCAGATCAATTCAGTGCCAACTTCACACCCTCTCACCCCTAAACGGCCCATCTCAATACCGGAAGATTGCCAAATTCCAGTAATAATGGCCACACAGGTAAAAAAACACACTCTCCAAAGCTAAGAATACAGCATCCATGGGACCAGGTGACATCCCGGGCTGTGTACTACATGAACTACAAAATGAACTGACACCTCACCAAAGTGTCATGTTTAATCATAGTCTCACCTCAGGCTTCATGCCCACAGAGTGGCGCACAGCTACAGTTATCCCACTCCACAAGGGGGATCCACCTTTGATCCTGGGAACTACCGCCCCATCAGTCTGATGAGCCTGATCTGCAAGGCCATGGAATGTATTATCATGGAACTTATAAACAAAGACATTGGCAACTTTCAAACACTGGACCCCACCCAGTTTGGGTTCAAGAAGGGCCGATCTTGTCTCTTGAACCTGATTGACTTTTTTGAATCAGTCTCCAGATCTGTGGATGAGGGTAAGGCGGTCCACACAGCCTATCTGGACCTCACCAAGGCCTTTGACACCATCCCCCACTCTGTAATCATAGATAGACTTACTAAGCTGGGCATTAATCCCTACGTCACTCGATGGGTTGCCAACTGGCTTACTGACAGAACCCACAATGTAAAAGTAGCTGACTCCAAATCCAGCTCCAGACAAGTGACAAGTGGAGTACCTCAGGGTTCAGTCCTGGGACCACTCTTGTTTGTCATCTACTTCTCTGAAGTACAGGCCAACACTAGGAGACTCTGGCTAACAAAGTTCGCAGATGACTGCAAACTGGGAGCCATTATTGAATACCCAAATGATGTGGATACTCTGCAAAAGGGCCTTACAGAAACAGATGCTTGGTGCCAGAGCCATGGGCTCAAGCTCAATGCCAACAAATGTATAGTTCTCCCCCTTTGGGAAAAAACATGTAGTCATGAATTACCACATAGGTGGCAGCACACTAAACACCAAAAGTGTGATAAGAGACTTAGGGACACAGGTGGACAGTGGTCTCAGGAAGTCCTTCTATGTGGCACACCTCATCACTAAGGGCTTTTCATCCAGAATAAAGTAGGTCATTGTCCCACTGTACTCATCCCTCATTAGACCCATTATAGAATGCAATGCCCCATTTGGCATGTACCTCTCAAGACATCTGAAACAACTGGAAAGGCTGCAGAAATACCTCACTAAAAGAATCACAGGCCTAAAGCAGATGCCCTACAGTGACCGCCTTAAAAAACTCCAGCTATACTTTGTCGCATATCGTCCACTCAGAGGCGATCTCTGCTTAACATACAAGGCCATGTCAAACCCAGAGCTGTTGTACATGCTACACTTAAAGAAATCCCAATCCCTCATAGCCACACGCTCCAGGGATCTAAACCTTGTCATCACAATAAACAAAACATGCTGACGGGATAGGTTCCTGACCCAGAGACTCCTCTGACTCTGGAATAGACTGCCCATACATGTCAAGCAGAGTGCTTCTTTGGCCCTCTTCAAAAGGAACCTTGACGACTGGATGGGAGAAAGGAAATTCACCCCGGGGATCACATCAGTCGCCCTGCTAGACAGGGGTCCAGGGAAGTAAATAGTGTGGGCAGAAATAGACAGGGAATTGTTATGGCTAGGCTTGTATAGGCCCTGGGGCTGACAGCCTAGTACCAACCTATGAACATATGTCAAAGAGGAGTGGGCTCTCACAAAGCCCGGGGGGACTCCATAGGTTACAGGTCTCTTTGTGGATGTGGCCTCTCTTATTCTATCTTTCTTGGTCCTGTCAGTGAGCCAGCTAGCTATCCAGCATGTTAGAAAGGGGTTTATAACTAGTTCCATAAGTTTGTTGACAATGCCAGAGTGGGGTATTGTATCAAGTGATTTATCCATATCTAGGTAGGCAGTATGCACCATTTTCCACTTATCTACTGCTTTAGTGACCTATTCAGTAAGCCTGACCTTCCTTTGATGAAACCAAACTGGGATGGATCCAGTGTCTGGGGGGTCTTATGTCTCCTTGTTGATAATTCCCATTAAATTTCTTTCCATGGCTTTGCAAATAAGACTAGTCAGACTAATGTCTCTGAAATTCCCATTATCTGTTGAAGATCCATCCTTAATAAAGGAAGATTACCTTTGCAGTCCTCCAATCACATGGCACAATGCCTGTTTTAAGATTCTAGTTAAACAATGACAGGGCATCCTGATAAGTCATAATTTAGACTACTCAGGAGGAATCATAGGATGTTATCAGGGCCCCATGAGGCCATGTTCTTGGCTTTAGAAAGTGCACCCAGTACATGCTGCCAAGTTACAGCTGGATGAAGGCGTTTTTGAGTGAATGGTTGGGAGTGAGAGAGGAGTAAAGATGGAACTGAATTTGTCCACTAACAGGTTTGCTATATCACCAGGCTCATTGAATGTGTCACTATTAACCACCACCTTAAGGTTTGTGACATAGCTTGAAAAGGTCTGATGGTAATATTTCACCTGGGAGGCTATCTTAACCTCATGTTGGCTTTGATTGACCTAATTAGCCCTCTTAGTTGCCTATTTACTTTGAGAGAGTTTCTATCTTTATGGGAATTAACCTTCCTAATTTTTGCCATATTTTTTCCTTTTGTTGTATATCCTGTTTAGTTTGCAACACCACCAGGTGGTTTGTTTCTAGGACTAGTCATGGGCTCACATCTGGCAGGTACAGCCTCTGTGTAGCCATTGACATGGATGTACAGAGTTTCTGAGAGCAATTCAGCATAGTCTGCTGTATTTTCTGGGTATGGAGGGGCATTTAATTTTGATAGTCCATCATTTAATATAAGGCATTTTGCCTTGGAATAGTTTCTAACTGTTACTGATTTTATTGGATCACAGAGTTAATTTTTATTTCAAAGGAGACAGCTTTATGGTCGGACCTTACCAGGTAGGATGAGACATGGGGGGCATGCAACATTCTCCAATATTTGTAAGCATGGGGACCAATATGTTGGAGCCTCTAGTGGGCATATTCACTATTTGGTTAAAGTTGTTTGTATTCATGAAGTCCTCAAATCTCTGTGTCTGTAGATTTGAGTGTAGGACTCCCAGTCTGTAGAGGGGTAATCAAAGTCATCCATGAGTTGGGTGTTAACTTGCATGGCAAGTGTCTCCAGTCGGTCTAAATATGCATTATGAGATGCTTGGGACATGGAAGCTGACCTATAGCTGGCTAGGATATGGCATGGGATTTTGCCTATGGTGATCTGCACATGGAGGAACTGTAGCACATCAGCCTGTTTGACCACCATAGAGATATGCTTGTTACTTATGTATAATGAAACACCTCTTCCTTTAGTCCTTGCCTATGCAGCTAATGGTCTAAAAATGTGGAAGGCACTGAAACCTTGCATTGCCATGGTTTTGTCTGCTACTTTAAATGATGTCTCATAAACTGCACAGACATCTATTTCATCAAGTGTGAAGAGGGATTGTAGGAAGTTTTTTTTTTTTTTAGGGTCCTGGCATTGAGCAGTAACCAGTTGAGTTGACTTTACTATATGTGTAGGCTCGACAGCTTGGCATTGCCTAAAAAGGATCTATGGGGATGTATAAAGTTTTAGCCAGTATTCAAAAGCCTAGAGGGGAGAAGTGCAGGCCATTCTTGGCAAAGCAATGTGGTCTAATAGCCATGTCCTTCCAAGCTGATAAAATATCGGATCCCCTTAGAATGGCACCAGAAATACAGTCAGTTGTAGAAATCATTTTTTTTTTTTTTTTTTGCTTATATTGCGGGATCCTCCTTGGTGATGGTAATATGCTGCCCAGTGTCAGTCTAATGGCAGTCTTATAGTCTGAAAGCTTCATAGTGCCTCATTTTTCTATTGTCCAGGAAGGTACATCTCAGGTCATTTACACCTACATGGACAATGATGGAATCATATGGTACCTGTGGTGTAATGACTTGATACTGATTTATATTTTTGCACTAGGCCGTTCTTATGTGATATTCAAACACAAAGTCTCTTAACATAACACTCCTGTTTTCAATGTCACCATTTACTGTATCGATGGCACATGCGTACAATATGTATAGAACATGAATGCTATAAACATTATACAGCATCGTATGAAGAAATTTGGTTGCACACTCTAAAAACATAGATAATGTTTTCTTCAACTGGAAATAAGAGTGATATAAAAAACACATTCTGCTTTAAATACATCAACACCAACTCTCCTTTAAATTAATCATTATACACATTCTCAGACACACATGTACGCATACACACACAGATGCACACACTTGTGCTAGTGAATGGAAATGCATTGCATGTCTTTAAAAGTGAATTTTGAAATTGGAAAATGTGTATGGTACCTTTAATTATAGTGCAGCATGAACCCTAAGAATATTTACATAGAAGTAGCCAAATAATAAGGTCTTAATTGGAACTAATGTTCTATGAAAGCAAGCTGCCTGAAAGCAGCAATACAGGAAGTTAGTTCCTCGACATGAAAATCATCTAAAGGAAGACCCTAACAGTTCGGGTTATGAGACACCAGTCGGGACTAACCTGTGAAGTGTACCTTGTGGAAGTACTTACTTACCGTATTGAAAACTCTGCCTGAAAGTCTTTCTTCTTGTTCAAGACAGCCAATATCCTGGATTTCAGTATACCATTTACAGGTGTAGCCCAGCTGAGTATATTAAAATGCAAAGAAGAAAAAGTGTAAAGAAGTAATAAAGTTATATACAGTATTATATATATGCATATAGTGTGCGTGTGTGTCTGTGTGTATGTGTGTGTGTCTGTGTGTAGTTTTAATAACCTGCTCCTAAAAGTAAACCAAATGCAGATTTTATTCAGCTCACAGATCTGGGTTGCAAAACAAATATTGAGAAATAAAGTCTCGGTAAAACAATGAATGTCTGTGTAAAGTTCTCACCACTGTTTAAAAAGTCGAACATATAACAAAATTCTGGTCTATCTAAGGCTGCAGTTCCCAAATGAAATTGCCCTTCACATTTAGCATTCTACTTTTAGGCTTACAATTTTATACTTCCTTTAGAGCTTACAACTCTAAGCAGTTGGAGATCTCTTTCTTTGCTGAGAAATCCTCCTCAAGGTACAAGGACTCACTATCAATTGAGGGACCTTGGAAGTCTTCACTCAGATAATGGGCATGAGGTAATCCCTTAAGACTGTAAAGAGTCTGGCACACTGGAGTAAAAGCCTCCAGTATGTGTCCCCAGTAAATCTGCCCTTGTTTACTAGGATACTCCTTTAATACCAAACTAAATTAAATAATTAGTCCTGCATATCAGGAAAAATTTCTATTACGTGTCAAGCAGATTAGTACCTTTGACACCTTAAAGGTAAAAATAGACAATTGGATGGGTAGCCTCAAATATTCCCCCTTGTCTATCTTATCCTCCCCTTCTTGAGGCTGTAAGTAACTTTTGAATATATATTTAAAAACAGCTGTGCAGGGGTATATCAAGATTTACCCAGAGTTGGTGTGTTTGATCATAAAGGTGAAGCTTGTTTGGTTAAACAAAGCCAACCTTTGGTAAATCCAAATATACTCATGAACATTCATGGATACTTGCTTTTATACAAAGAAATAAATTGTTTACCTTTCTTATCTTTGTATAACAGCATTTCAGTCTTTTGTCTGTCTTGTCTCCTGTGAGCTGATGTACTGCTCATGTGTATAGGACTTGCCTTTTCACACTTGCACAGTACATGAGTGCAGTGCAGGAGAAGCAATGGAGAATAAAATAACTGCTGTTTTTTTTTTAATGTTTAAAATGTCAGGATTTTATGATGGTCCACATTGAAATACAAGGAAATCAGGTACGCTTCTATTTCTTTAATTGTGTAGAACATATCTGATTTTTCTTGCATTCAATGGTCTCTCAACCCATAACAACAGAAAGTCTAGCGCACAATGGTATTTTAATGGCCAGACTTTTTTCTGTTTGTATATGCCCGATTTACAACAGGCATGCTGGTTGGGCTGTCCATTTTTTTCATGGTTTTTGAATAGGAATGAGCAGTGATTGTATAAATATTCTTTGATAGGCTTCTAATGATCTGCATATTGATTGCCTAGTCTTTACCTATGGATTTATGAACCTAATAATAAGCCATTCAGTAAAACATGCAAGAGTATCTTCTCTGTCTAGTACATAGCAGTATCTGCATGTTCTTAATGAATATCACACATTTGCATTATCAGTGCCTTAAAACCAAAACACTTATGACATATTTCCAGTATCTCATGCAAAATGAAATATCCCAAAATGCTGTAATGTACCTGGTCTCAGCTTAAAACCTTGGGACCCAGATATCCACATATTTTATATGTACAATACTTGACCTAAGTAACATTTCAGACTTATATGGCTTTGAAGAACCAACCAATCTACAGAGCTTATAAATAACAATCATTCTTATTTATCCATAACTAACGGGCAGGATGAATTCCCAGAAAAAGTTTGCCTGCAAGATATATAATAAGGAGGAGTGAAGTATATACAGTACTATGAGTCAATGTCTCTCAATGGCTGAATATATTTGTTCTGCCTCACTGAGCTTCCAGTTTAAAAACATATCAAACATTCCCTCAACCTCCTGTGATAATTCTTTCTCCACACCAACTTCTGAAGTGTCAGTATATGCTGTGAGGTGTAGTTGGGAATGTTGTGCAAGCAATATAAGTTCAGAGCATAACAGGAATCACAATTTATTGAAAGCACTGTCAGACTCTACTGATCACCAAATCTTTGTAGTGGCTTTTTC